>NC_140918.1:22393392-22993392 GCF_045865225.1 Trachurus japonicus | reverse complement strand
CATGACATCCATATTAATGTAAAGCTTTCATATGCAGGACCATGGGAAGATTTTAGATGAGTGAAACAGCATTATCTGAAGACAGTAATTTCAGATGGGGCTCCCACTTAGAATGCAAAATGAATCTTTACCTGTGAATATGTAAATTCCAAGGACTGCTTTTTGTGGATATGTTATTTGTCTATAACCAAAGTACAAATTTAAGGAATACAGATCTATAGATATCATTAAAGTTATCAATGGCAAAAAAGGATAAAACATGGCCACTTGACATGAGTAATTTATTTGACAGTTGTAGACACAGTTGTATCAGTCAAGGCACGTTAGCCTGGATGTGTTCATCCATGGGGCCAGTACGAAATAAATCTCTGCTTTTCAGGAACATTGATGTACTGTGACGTTGTGAAACAGGCAAGGTGGTGTATTCTGATGTGTCGGCTGCATGTCAACCCAGTGAAGATACGTAGGGAAGGCAAAAGTTTTTAGGAGTGACATGCAAAAAACAAGTTTTTAGCCATTGGAAATACTTTCAATTTTCTCATCTGCTTTTAAAGTTATACCTGCAGAACAGATATTTTTTTGCAATACTGTAACAAAAAAGAAAACTTGTTACTCTTTGTCATTTATTGAGCTATCCTCTGCAGGGTTTCCCGCAGCGCTTTCCTGTTAAGGAAACAACAAAGAGCTGCCGCCTAAACAAACGTCTTTAAAAAAAAAAAAAAATGTAGCGATATTCGCCGCCGCTCCCCATACATATACATATACAGCATCAAATAATGATGATGGTAATAGTAAAATATAGTAAAATGTTTAAAATGTATAGTAATATTATTAATATGTTGCCATTATACCATTATTATTAGTACTGTATGAGGTTTCGTATTTTATTTTAACTCCCGTGAAATCCCGCAATCTTAATTATTTATCTGACATTTAATGTTTATGACCAGTTTTGATCAAAACCTCTGCTTCAGCAGGACTGTGTGGTGTGGGTGTGGTCAGATCAGACTTAATTGACATTAAAACAGAACCTGGCGTACATTTAAACCAGTGAGAGTAGGACAAATTTGGTTGTGATATTTAACCCAGATCCTTGTTTTAACTGTTACCTTGTAAAATGACTAATGTTCTTTTATTTCCTCTTGTCTGGCACCACTGTAATTCTTGGTGCTGAGTAATCAATCATGTGTCATCAGCCACTTATTCTGAATTACAGGAAATCCTTTTTAAAGGTTAAACTCTGCCTCGCCACCAGTCATTTTTTAATAGTGTCTGTTACTTTTAGTCGATTCTTTAAAGTTATCTTGCTTACAGTGGCGTGGCATTTGTTTTAACCGCTACATTTCATTAGTATGGTTTTTACAATACCTTCTTCACATTAGTTTCCTAAAATACTTTCCCTCATGTGTACAGTATCACTCTGCCCAGATATGTAAGTAAATGAAATAGCAGGTCTCTATAATGTTCAGTTTTATTAGCTGTAGCAGCAGATCTCTCTAAAGGTTCAGGTTTAAAGGGTCAAGGCACGTAGCCTGATGAATATCGACATGAGACACAAACATGTTTTGTCATCAAAATTGGAGACAAATTGTTGCCAACAATTTCTTTCACACTAGCACTCTTCCACAAAATTACTCTGAAATCAGCAAGCTGATCAATAAAGGACATTCTCAGAAAATTAACTACTTTACTTGGGCATTCTTCACTGACTATAAGCAACTTGCAGATGTGAGCTGGAATCTTAAGAAAGTAAATAGTTGCAGCATTTTTCCATTGCTGCCAGTGAGCCTTCATACAATAATGCCCTCTGAAACTTCACCATTAAGGAGAATGCATTTCATTTCACTGAGATTTTGATACATACGTGACGATCTTATCCACAGTGTTGTATTTGTGCTTCTTCATGCAATGTAACAATACACTTAATGATAATAACTCAAAAGTCTCCAAACAAAACAAAACTGTCATTATTATACACAATTGAATCTTAAAGGGACAACGAGGAGTTTTGGAAAGCAAAGTATTTTCATACTACATTTACCATGAGCCTCCGCGCGCATGGTGAAATTCTTGGACCGGCGCAAGACGGACGTCTTACCAAGAATGTTTTCATTTATCAAGAATTAAAGTCAGAGGTTCGAAGACGATCAGACACTGTCGCAGTTCCGACCATAAACATTGATTCGGCGGCATTATTCCCATGACTCGCCGGGCAGCGTCAGCGAAACCGAAAGTAAGGAAACGCTGGTCGGCTCGCCCAGCACTTTCACCACTAATAATAATAACAAAATAACGATAGAGACAAAACGATATATTTATCGAAAATGGACCCATTAACAAGTGTGGGTAATGTAGATTCATCCACATTAATGTGAGACGTTTTTATTAGGGCCGGGACTCGATTAAAAAAAATAATCAAATTAATTAGAGGCTTTGTAATTAATTAATCACATTTTAATCGCATATAAATATTTGACCTGAGAACAGTCAGAAGCATTTTTTTTCACATGGATTTTAGTATACCATTGAATGACTGAATACATAAGCTTAAGCAACAAAACATTGTTTTTTTTCAAGGTGGTACTTAACCAAGACCAACAGACTAGGGATGCAAATTATCGATTAATTCATTAATCAATATTTGATACATACAGATTAAATGGTCTTTCCAGCCAATATACTATGATGATTACTGTAGTATTTAACTAGGCTACTTAAACCACAGTAGCATAAACTGATTTGTTGAACTCAGCCTGATGTAAACATTAATAAAACTCATTAACCAATCACACAGGCAGCTCCATGTTGTCTCTGTGTGATGTTCAGGGACATCAGGACAGTCTGAAGACAGAGCTCTGAGGTTGAAGTCTTATGCACCATGAGACACTGACAGGTCTGTAGCTACGTCTTGACCACATATCAGCTGTTCAGCTGCAGCAGAGGAAACTCCGCTGTTCTCAGCTTCCCCGCGACGAGCGCTTTGTTTTTTTTTTTTTTTTAAACACGCCCCCCCCTCCCCTCCCCTCCCCTCCCCTCCCCTCCCAGAGCGGAGCAAGCAACAAGCCTGCTGCTGCCTGCAGAAACCAAACGCGGCTTTGAATGCCGAGTAAAATGTCATATTTACAGTCACAACTTCCACAATAAAACCAAAGATTACCTGTTCAACATAAACTCAGCACCGCTGCTGCAGCAGCCTGACCGGGCCTCTCTGCACCGCGGCGCCGCGGAGCTCCAGGCCCCGACTCTTCCTGCTTCTCTCCCCCAGACACAGGACCCTGTCCTGGGTCACCCAGCGCCAAGAGTCTCCCTGTAGCATGAGGCTGTGCCAGTTGCCGTCGTCGCCGTCCCCGGCAACGGGACCGCGGCGACCGCTGGTACGGGCAGCGCCGCCGTTAGCAGCCGTTAGCACAGCCTCATGCTACAGGGAGACTCCTCGCGCTGGGTGACCAGCTACATGGTGCTGTGTCTGGGGAAGAGGAGCAGAAAGACCGGGGCCTGGAGCTCCGCGGCGCCGCAGTGCAGAGACCCGCTCAGGGGCCCTCATTTATCAAACTTGCGCAGGATCTGGTGTAGATTCTGGTGTAAATATCAGTGTACGCCAAGTGTCACGTGTGATTTACTAAAAGTGTGTACGCTCAACACAGTCTCACCCCTTTGCGTCAAACGGTTGACGCTTGGTCAAGGCCCCTTACGTCAATATACTGACGTGGAGGGGGTACCCTCGAGGTCGTTTCTCGACGAATAGGGCCACTCATAGACTTGAATGCAAATCCCTCATCGTCGGATTTTGACGAAGGGGGGCGGGACCGTTTCTCCCTCACTCCCAGTGCGTCAACAGCCTGACGAACGGTCACTGTCCCTCCTCGTCACATGCCTGACTCATTAGGTGCCCGTTTTTCGTCAGGTTTTGACGCGCTCGGCTTTCAGTTGATTCCAATGCAGTCCCCTTCGCGGCGATATGTGACGCTCAGAGCAAGTGATCCAGCCGACCCGGCTGCGGCACTGACAGACGCTGTGAGCAGAGAATAACTTTTTTTTTTTTTTTTTTTTTTAACTTTTCCTTAAATCTTTATTGAACCTGATGCTGCTGTGTCTGACGTAACTTTCGGCAAGGACGTCCTTTCGGTTATTTATTTATTTATTTATTTAGTGATCATGGTGTTTGGTGCAGAATAATCAATCAATCAATAAATAAATAAATTACGTCCTTGTCGGAAGCTGCGTCAGACCAGGAGGGGGGGGGTTGTGGATTCTACAGGTGAAGACCACTTCCGCGTTCAAAAAGCTGCTCTGTTTAATCAATATTCTGAAGAAAGATCTGATTATTAGCCACAACGCTGTAACCATCCAAGGAAGACTGTGTAACAATATTATGTGCTTCTGCTGAGTCCAAAAGCCCTGTGTAATATCAACTTTATTTTAAGAAAACACGCTTTGTTTCCAATGTCATATCACGGAGAAGCACTACATTACCCATAATCCTCATATTTATCAGCGACGTGTCTGATTGGTTGAGCTTGCTGTTACCAGCAAATGAAAAAATAAAACAAATTGAGCTTATATTATTTTCTTAGTAACTAAAAGGTCTTAACATCTTTTTTGTTTTCAACATTGAATAAAAAAAGGGTGCTATATTGTTAAAATTCAACAATAAAATGCATAAAAGTTGGCTTGACTTCTTTCTTTTTTTTCATAATTTTCACCAGCATCTTTCTGGTCCACATCACATCATATTTATTGTAATTTTTAATTCAATGAGTGACATTTTATTTTTTATCTGAAAAACATTATTATGAATTCAAGGGTCAGAGGTCACTGATTAGTGTTAAATTTAACCTTTTTGACCCTGTTTCCTTGAATAAATCACTAAGACTTTGATGCGGGAAGCTGAGATTTTGATTTGATTTTGTTCAGAGCACTAGGGACAAAGTTTCTGTAGAATTTCAGACCTGTCGGACGTCCAGAAGGGTCACAGCTGACCGTCTAGGCTCGTTTCTCGGCCTTCAAAGCCTAGATTTAGAAGCCTCTGACCTTAAAGGAGAAATGCAATTCTTTAATAGCTTCCAGGTGCTTTGGCCTATCAGGCTGAATTTTTAGCTAAAGGAGCTGGTGTACGATCAGGAAGTAGGGGAGCTGTGCATAAAGCCAATTGGTAAGTGTCAAAGGTCACAGGGGTCAAACATCAAAGTGAATCCAGCCATTCCTGCTTTTTCTCAACAAAACATACACACTTTAAGTTATCATCATGAAATATTAATATGTTGTATATCAGAGAGTCCTCTATCAGAATATTTTGGTCCCGTTGCTCTAGGGGCCCCGGGGGGCCACTTGGCTTTCCCATGCTCCCGCAGAGTTGGGTCTCGGGGTGATGGATAAGGGCCTCACCATGAGTCCACAGGCCAAGTTTCAAGTGATTTGGTCGGTTTCTATGGAAACGGCGGCCTCAAGGATACAGAGGAATGCGACTGTTTGAAGCCCCGCCTCTCGAAAAGTAATGGCTCAATCAGGACCAAACACACATCTACGCGTTCGTCTTGGGCCCCCAAACCATATATTATGAAATCAGAACTGTACGACTTTTGGAAATGTGTTTTGTCTATTTCGGCTTTTCAGACTCAGAGTCTGTCAGACTTAAAGCTTGAGAGACCCTCTTAGTCAGAAAATCCGAAATAGACAAAACACATTTCCAAAAGTCGTATAGTTCTGATTTCGTAATATATGGTTCGGGGGCCCAAGACGAACGCGTAGATGTGTGTTTGGTCCTGATTGAGCCATTACTTTTCGAGAGGCGGGGCTTCAAACAGTCGCATTCCTCTGTATCCTTGAGGCCGCCGTTTCCATAGAAACCGACCAAATCACTTGAAACTTGGCCTGTGGACTCATGGTGAGGCCCTTATCCATCACCCCGAGACCCAACTCTGCGGGAGCATGGGAAAGCCAAGTGGCCCCCCGGGGCCCCTAGAGCAACGGGACCAAAATATTCTGATAGAGGACTCTCTGATATACAACATATTAATATTTCATGATGATAACTTAAAGCGTGTATGTTTTGTTGAGAAAATGCAGGAATGGCTGGATTCACTTTGATGTTTGACCCCTGTGACCTTTGACACTTACCAATTGGCTTTATGCACAGCTCCCCTACTTCCTGATCGTACACCAGCTCCTTTAGCTAAAAATTCAGCCTGATAGGCCAAAGCACCTGGAAGCTATTAAAGAATTGCATTTCTCCTTTAAGGTCAGAGGCTTCTAAATCTAGGCTTTGAAGGCCGAGAAACGAGCCTGGACGGTCAGCTGTGACCCTTCTGGACGTCCGACAGGTCTGAAATTCTACAGAAACTTTGTCCCTAGTGCTCTGAACAAAATCAAATCAAAATCTCAGCTTCCCGCATCAAAGTCTTAGTGATTTATTCAAGGAAACAGGGTCAAAAAGGTTAAATTTAACACTAATCAGTGACCTCTGACCCTTGAATTCATAATAATGTTTTTCAGATAAAAAATAAAATGTCACTCATTGAATTAAAAATTACAATAAATATGATGTGATGTGGACCAGAAAGATGCTGGTGAAAATTATGAAAAAAAAGAAAGAAGTCAAGCCAACTTTTATGCACTTTATTGTTGAATTTTAACAATATAGCACCCTTTTTTTATTCAATGTTGAAAACAAAAAAGATGTTAAGACCTTTTAGTTACTAAGAAAATAATATAAGCTCAATTTGTTTTATTTTTTCATTTGCTGGTAACAGCAAGCTCAACCAATCAGACACGTCGCTGATAAATATGAGGATTATGGGTAATGTAGTGCTTCTCCGTGATATGACATTGGAAACAAAGCGTGTTTTCTTAAAATAAAGTTGATATTACACAGGGCTTTTGGACTCAGCAGAAGCACATAATATTGTTACACAGTCTTCCTTGGATGGTTACAGCGTTGTGGCTAATAATCAGATCTTTCTTCAGAATATTGATTAAACAGAGCAGCTTTTTGAACGCGGAAGTGGTCTTCACCTGTAGAATCCACAACCCCCCCCCCCCCTCCTGGTCTGACGCAGCTTCCGACAAGGACGTAATTTATTTATTTATTGATTGATTATTCTGCACCAAACACCATGATCACTAAATAAATAAATAAATAAATAACCGAAAGGACGTCCTTGCCGAAAGCTACGTCAGACACAGCAGCATCAGGTTCAATAAAGATTTAAGGAAAAGTTAAAAAAAAAAAGAAAAAAAAAAGTTATTCTCTGCTCACAGCGTCCGTCAGTGCCGCAGCCGGGTCGGCTGGATCACTTGCTCTGAGCGTCACATATCGCCGCGAAGGGGACTGCATTGGAATCAACTGAAAGCCGAGCGCGTCAAAACCTGACGAAAAACGGGCACCTAATGAGTCAGACATGTGACGAGGAGGGACAGTGACCGTTCGTCAGGCTGTTGACGCACTGGGAGTGAGGGAGAAACGGTCCCGCCCCCCTTCGTCAAAATCCGACAATGAGGGATTTGCATTCAAGTCTATGAGTGGCCCTATTCGTCGAGAAACGACCGCGAGGGTACCCCCTCCACGTCAGTATATTGACGTAAGGGGCCTTGACCAAGCGTCAACCGTTTGACGCAAAGGGGTGAGACTGTGTTGGTACGCTGCTGATTTCGGCGTAGAACCGGCGTGGTGGTGATAAATCCGGCGGCTGAAAACGAGCGTCATTTAAATGTCACGCCCCGATATATTCCTGCTTTAGAGGCGTCGCCCTGCCCCTTTTACGACATGGAGACACGGAAGACGGCCAAGAAGAGGGACTTTACTGGCATTACCGCGTTGAACAGGGAGAGGGCGGCAACATTAAATATCTGGACATTGATAGATTGATAGGTTTTGTGATTGATAAGCGTCATCGACCACGTCAGGAAACCCAGCGATCTCATGAAATGCTCCTGCAGTTTACTAAACACAAGTGACTGAAGAGAAATCATAGGCATATTACTGCTGCGAACGCGACTTTATGACCATCAGCACCGCTGGCATGGTTCAGCTGATGGAGGGATGTGAAACACCGGCTCGATCTCCCGCTGACAGGTCCCGGTGACGGGAAAAAAAAAAAAACACTCCGCCGCGGAGATCAGCTGGACCTGGACAGGTAGCGCCCCCCGCCCCCCCCCCTCCGGTGTCCGGCAGAGAGAGAGACTGAGGAGCCGTCCGGTCATGCTCTGGTGCTGCAGATGTTGGAAGTTTGTGTGTGTGATCTACAGTAGGTCTGTCTGTCATTGACTGTTTCTGTTTACACAGCTGATTAACAAACATCTGTCACGTCCTGGTTTTTAATTCATCTCAGTTGCTCAAAATAAAAGTCGAGTTAAATTTTCAACACGGACTTGGTTGTAGCGTTTCTCTTTTTTGGCTACTTTTTAAGTTTTTATCAATATAAACAACAACAACATGTGGTCCACATCGCTGCGTTATTAGACTATGGTTTAATAATCATTCTGACACAGCAGCACTCCTTCCTGCATGTTCTACGCTGGTTCCAAATGTGCGTACACCTGGTCAGAGCTGGCGTGAGATTTGTGCGTACCATACGCTCGCGCTCAGATTAATAAATGCCGATCCTTGCGGTGAATTTGGTGTACACCCATTTTTTTGGTGTACGCAAGTTTCATAAATGAGGGCCAGGCTGCAGCTGGAAGCGGCTGTGTGACAGGGAGAGGAGGAAGACCAGTAGCTCAGCAGGGCCGCGTGTATATCGGACCACAGGACCATAATCGCTGTATAAATGATGTAAATAATAATTACCAATGCTCCAAATCGCCTGAGGCCAGTATACAACAGGTAACAGTGTTGTTGTCTCTTTTCACCTCCTCTCTCCCTGCAGTGATCAGTGCATGGATGTATTAATTATAACAGTGTCGGCGGCTTGTTAGATGATTGTGCTCCAGTGTAATCAGTACGCCTGAAACTCATCCAGTGAGAAACGTTCCGCGGTGCAAAATAAGTGCGATCAAATGCGTTAATTTTTTTAACGCGTTAATTTTTGTGTAATTAATTAATCGTAATTAACGCTTTAAAGTCCCGGCCCTAGTTTTTATTGTTGTGGAATTTTTTGTTCTGCCGATGGAGAAACTCCTCGTTATCCCTTTAATTAAATAATAAATCAAATGACACAGAAACCAATGTTGTGATCATTATGACACTGACATCACAACTCCTTGAGATAAAACCCTACAAAAGCCACCATCTGCCGAATGTGGGTATCCATCATCTGGCCACCTGTACTGCCTGCATCATCACTCTGATGTCAGGTAAAGTCCCCGTCTAGGCCTTTGCCTGTTCAGGAGCAGCACGCTCTCCTATGTGTTAATTACTTCTTGTTTACAGTGGAGGTGATGAAGGTCTCTCATCATGCCGACTCCGTGAGAGAGGTGACCATGGCGACTTTGGCTGCATGCCAAGGTGTTCATGGCGTGGGTGGTTGTGTTTCATGCGTTAGTGGCAGAGGCTTGCCTTTCTATCATACATGGGCCATCTGCGTCGCCAGTTCTCTCCGGTTTGAGAAAATAAAAAAATAAATAGAAAAGGTTGTCACTCCTGAGACACACCGTTGCTGAAGGTCTGCATCTCCTCCAACCACCCACTCAAGTACTTATAAAAGTATCATCTAGTTTCCTTACGTATTAACCTGTCAGAGTCAATGGCCCTCATTTATCAAACTTGCGCAGGATCTGGTGTAGATTCTGGTGTAAATATCAGTGTACGCCAAGTGTCACGTGTGATTTACTAAAAGTGTGTACGCTGCTGATTTCGGCGTAGAACCGGCGTGGTGGTGATAAATCCGGCGGCTGAAAACGAGCGTAATTTAAATGTCACGCCCCGATATATTCCTGCTTAAGAGGCGTCGCCCTGCCCCTTACACGACATGGAGACACGGAAGACGGCCAAGAAGAGACTTTATTGACATTACCGCGTTGAACAGGGAGAGGGCGGCAACATTAAATATCTGGACATTGATAGATTGATAGATTTTGTGATTGATAAGCGTCATCCCGGTGGATGGAGGCTGCAGACGCACGTGTCACCGACCACGTCAGGAAACCCAGCGACCTCATGAAATGCTCCTGCAGTTTACTAAACAAAGGGACTGAGGAGAAATCATTTGGCATATTACTGCTGCGAACGCTACTTTATGACCATCAGCACCGCTGGCATGGTTCGGCTGATGGAGGGATGTGAAACACCGGCTCAATCTCCCGCTGACCGGTCCCGTGACGGGGAAAAAAAAACACATCATCAGCTGCACCTGCTGGACAGGTAGCGGAGCCCCCCCCCCCCTTCCCCCCCCTCCGGTGTCCGGCAGAGAGAGAGACTGAGGAGCCGTCCGGTCATGCTCTGGTGCAGGAGATGTTGGAAGTTTGTGTGTGTGATCTAATAATAACAGGTCTGTCTGTCATTGACTGTTTCTGTTTACACAGCTGATTAACGAGCATCTGTCACGTCCTGGTTTTTAATTCATCTCAGTTGCTCAAAATAAAAGTCGAGTAAAATTTTCAACACGGACTTGGTTGTAGTGTTTCTCTGTTTTGGCTACTTTTTGATTGATAAATGCCGATCCTTGCGGTGAATTTGGTGTACACCCATTTTTTTGGTGTACGCAAGTTTGATAAATGAGGGCCAATGAGAACTGCAGCACAACACTGAACCGCTAAGGAGCGTCAGAGTTAGACACTGCAGAAACTCTGTAATGTTTCATTTCATTTCTTTATTTATTGAATTGGGACAGTGCACATTAATTTAGCACAACTGCTAAATTTCAGCCGCAGTCCCAAGGCAGAAATATGACGTGTCTTTCCATTTTTATGCTGACGACACTCAGCTGTACCTGCCCGTAAACGCCACTAACCCTGGGAAGTTGAGTGCTTTACTAGATTGTATCACTGCTGTCAAAAACTGGATGTCACAACATTTTCTTCAGCTGAACGACAACAAAACCGAGGTTCTTGTTTTTGGCCCCCAGCAGATGGCTTCCAGTACGTTTTAGAATTGATTTTAAAATTTGATTGATTACTTTTAAAGCACTCAATGGTTTTAGTCATACATACATACATCATCCTCAAATAAAGGTTTTTTAGCTGTCCCTGGGGCCCGACTGATGACAAAAGGGGAAAAATCATTCTCAGTCTGGGCCCCAAGGCTTTGGAACAATCTGCCAGAGGACATCAGGTCAGCTTCATCAGTAGCTTGTTTTAAAAATACCTACTCAAAACGCACTTCTATCGAAAGGCCTTCCCTGATTTTATTTGATGTCACTTAATTTGTCTTGGTTGTCATTTTAATTGTTTTTACTGGAAAGCACTTTGTAACATTTGTTTTGAAAAGTGCTATACAAATAAAGTTTATTATTATTATTATTATAAAAGACATAAACACATAAGACTTTAAAACGTTCCTATCCAAGGATAAAACCATTAAAAGTCAAGAAGGAGCTGGTAAAGCCAAAGCCTCCACACCATGTTCTCTCCAACCTGGTATACTATACACCCTGTATCCTCAGATCCCTGCAGAACATAAAGCCTTGGACCAAAGCTTTGCACATGTTAAGAGACTGTGTTGAACTGACTTAGTCATGCTTCACTGATCTCCTGTCATTCTCATCATCCTTGATCATTTATGGTTGGTGAAGCACAGATGATTTCACACCATCAACTCTTGCCTAGATCACCATGTTTGGTCAACTTAGTTGGAACCTTCCATCTCCTGTCCTACTTTAGAAGAACTTTACTATACTTCTTTGGGGTAGAAATATAGGAAGGCAGTGACCATTATGGCACTGAAATTAGGATAATCACCCAGCCATTCACTGGCAGAGCACAATAGGTTATACTCAATAATAACTCTGAAAGGGTGTTAATAAAGAATGCCACCAGGTGTATTCATTAGTGATGTTCGATACCACAAATTTCTTTTCTGATCCGATACTGAGTAAAATTCAGGCTGGTATCGGCGATACCGATCCGATACCGATACTTTGTGCAAATGCCCCTAATGTGCCTGGTAAATCTTTTTTTAAAAAAAGAAGAAAAAAAGTAGGCTAGTGTATTTCAAGTCATAGCTTCCTAAGGATACAAGACATACATACATATTTATCTATTTATTTTACACTCTGAAGTATAGGTAGCGGCCTCGTTTACAATATAGCCCTAATTCAACATTAAAAACCAAACAGAGGACACGTTCATACAAAATATGTGAAAATGGTGTTTCAAACACTAAAAAAAGAACATAAGTAAAATAATAAAACCATAAAATAAATAAGAAAATAATAAACAAAAGTATTATTTATATAATTTTATTTATTTATTTATAATATTATTTATAATTTTCCCACAGACATTACAGACTTCGTCTTCACTGTCTGTGGAGCTGAAATAGCTCCACACCTGACTCCTTTTCCGCTCCCCCATTGACTTTACACAGACTGAGAAAGACTGACTTTGCCGCTGTGCTTACACATTACGTACTTACCCAGGCGGAAGAAAAAGTAGTTCCGACCAGCCGCGTGTCATTTAGACAATATCTCAATAGTTTAGTTACTTTCCACCGTGTTCCTGTTAATGATATACGTTACCACAAATGACTGAAGTACTGTATCAAAAGTATCGATATTTTCATTTGAGAATTGATTCTAGAGCATACAGACCTGGTATCGGAAGTATCGATATTTCAGTATCGATCCGCACATCACTAGTATTCATCCCATGTCTACTTTTCTCTTGCTGCTTTCAGAGTCTTTATTTATTTATTCAATAAAACTCTCCACTTATCATTCAACAGTATCACTCATCACTCCATCTCACCTTCACCCACAATAGCATTCACATATTGTCAAAACACACGTCAGTCTATTTAACAGTAGTGATTGTTTTTCTTCTTTTTTTTAGATTTGAACTCTCAGGCTACGTACAGTCATGCCAGATATTTTAAGGGTGTTCGTGTTTATTTCATTTCATATTTCCTCTTATATTCCTGAGCTTACCTTGCACTTCAATTAGATCTTCAGTGCTTGTCAGCAAGATTCACCAGAATCAGAGCTGTCAGAACTGTCAGGGACTTCTTTTGGTCACCTCCCTTTTGGACATTATTGTGCTGAATCGTACATTTCAATGGATCTTTTCAGATTTAAGGACATTGGGCCTCATTCACCAATATCTTCTTAAGAACCTTCTTAGATTCTTTCTTAAGTTGTTCTTAAGAAGTTCCTTAAGAAAACCCTACGTCAGATTCATCAACGCGTTCGTAAGCCTCAGAATTGTTCGCAGCTGTGTTCCTACTTGATGAATGCCATCTCCTCGTAAGTTGAGGGCGTGTGCCAGGTGAGTCTAATTAACATAGGATTAGCATAGGTAACTGCCCCATCAATGCCCGTAAAAGGGCATGAGACTGCAGGGCCGTGTGCACACAGCACCCACAGGCACTGAGCAGAGAAGGTGAAGTGAGAAAGAAAGTTGAAATGCTCAAATGAAAATCTGGGAGGGAGCACCAGACTCCAAACGTAAAAAGAACTTAAGTAGTGAAGTGGCGCTACTGCGGCAGGAATTAAACAAAGAAACAAACAAAAGGCTTATATTTAGTTTATATTTTATATTTATATTTAGTAGCGTCAGCCGTGGATGCAGCTCTTCGGTTGTTATCAGAGAGACCACACTCTCACGTGTGCCACCATAAATATCATCATATTATCACATATGAAAAAAAAACAGTTGTGTGTAGTGTGAACACTTACAGTAAGTGCACTGTTGCAGCCCGCAATTAGGAAAAAAAACATATCGGCAGCTGTATGCCCCCCCCCCAAAGATAAGGGGGGAAAAAAATGATATGAATTAAGTGTCTATAATGTTTTTTAAGAGACTGAAATGATTTGTCAATTATTATTATTAATATATATGATTATTAAAAACATCATAAAAGGTAAGAAAATAATTCTTATTCAAAACATATAATATCATACAACTGCAGAACAAAAGAAAACGCTAAAATCGGTTATTTTTGCAGAAGTCTAAGAACAAATTTGTTCTTAAGAACGGTTCGTGAATGAGGCCCAATGAAACTATAGGTGAGGTCCTTTGGGTTTAAGTTCCTCCCATATAAAAATCTTGTCTTAAATGAAGTTGCAGCTATGTAGTGCATTTATACAAGTAGAACTTTATTATCTTTTTCCAGAAACTTAGTTGCTTTTACTGCAATGCACTTATAAGACACCTTTTTGTGTATTACACAACTACTGTGCATACTCAGAATTCCTCATTTCTATGCTTAAATTGGTACTTTGAAGAAGAGCTTTTAGTCAGTGGAATGCATTTTGTTTTTATCTTCAAAAATGTTATCGACCATGGTTGTAAGTGGGCACCATCAGTGTCGTCACACGCCACTTTTGACACACACGCAAAACTAATGCCAGGGCTGCCACCAAGTTGGAGGTAAATCGAAATGAATGAAGGAAGATGGTATGTAAACTATGAGTACGTTTTGTCATGATGCTATATGGAGCGTGACTGTAATTGAGGTGTCTGTTTACTGCCAAAAGAAAACTAAGTGAGGTGGAACAGGTACATGTTGGAATGAAGAAAATCGACACCCTTGGTGAAGTGAGGTATGGGTGTTTGTTTATAAATGTTTTGGCGTATTTTGTATCTTCTGTTGGTGGCTGCAATATTAAGATAAAAATGTGGTTTGTGTGTCGGTAAATAATATGAATGTTAATTATGAATAGAATAAGCTGTAAGTATATTTTAACAAATGTGCAAAAACTTTTTCAAGTGTTTTTGTTCCATGTTGCATGAAAAAAGATTGTCCACCAGATGAGCCCCAGCCTATTCCTTTTGATGCCAAGGGGCCATAACAATAGTAGTAGAGTAATTACAGCCTTCAAAAGTTGAGATATCTCAGGGCGGTATTTAGCTCAGTTGGTAGAGCACCCGTCGATGTGTTGAGGCTATGGTCCTCACTGCAGGCGACCCCGCTTCGAATCCCGTGCCGAGCGGCCCTATCCTGCATGTCATTACCCCCCTCTCTGCCTCCCATTTCCTGTCTCTCTCAACTGTCCTGTACATTAAAGGCAAAAAAGCCCCAAAAATATACTTTAAAAGTTGAGCTATCTCAAAATGTAGGCATATTTTTTCTCTAATAAACTGTCTATTTTTGAAATCTAATAAATAAAGATTCCCTTCATTGTAAATGTTTGCTCTGTTTACCATGGTTAGGACCCGTTAGCTGAACCTTATCACTGCTTATATGATTTTGCCATCCAACCTGAGAAAACATTAATGTCATATTCAGTTAGTGATGGATATGTATAAGTAGGTAGGTAGGCTTGATTGAAGACAACCGGCAGGTGAGTGGGAACAGCAGGTGTTTGGAATTTAGCAATTAAGGCAGAGTCAGCTGGTTGCTAGTGCTGCATGTCTGCTAACAAGAGGGTGGATCCGACTACGCAACTCACGGCTACCTACCGTCTGCATCTGCAACAGAACACAAGTCATAACTTGATGCAATTTTGAGCTAGTTTTTAACTATTTGCATGATGTTACTTTCATAGAAAAGTACATGATTAAAATCATTAGTAATTTTAAAGGTACATTGTGTAGGAATTACTCTAGCGTTGCGGTTGTATATCGCAAGCAACTCAATAGTATTTTTCATGCTGCATTTACGTGAAATTCACACGACATGACAGCCAGCGCCGAGCTTGCCCGCTCGATGTATATATCAATGATATGAACGGCAAATTCAGAGCTTCCCGGAACACTTCATTTTGTTGTTGGGGGTGATTACTGATTGGGCTGTGCTGTGTTGGCATATTCACTTCTACCTCCTTCCTCCCATTGCGCTCTCCCCACACACTGTAAACAAACATGTCGGCGTTCGTTAAAGCCAGCGAGGATTTCGTTGCCAACTACACAGTTACAGCTCTATTCAGCTTGACTCTACTCGACTCGGTTTAGGTCCTTTTCCTTTACAGCTGAGTTCTTCATCCTGGGCTGGGTCGTCATATCACAGCACGCGTCGTCTCGCTCTCTTCATGGATCCTTGTCAAACCCTGAAACTGCAGGTCGGAAATGTGGGTCTCATCTCAGAGCTCAGATTTTCCGACGTCAGTGACAGCAATTAAACATGGTGGCCCTCATCGTTAATGATAAGAATGGAATTATAGCAAAAGTTATTTGTCGATCTTCGTCTGCTTCCAAAATAGTATACATTGCTGATATGTGTTTTTATGGTTCAGCACACATTATGCCAAACCTCTTTGGAGCATACATGTATCTTTTCCTCTGAGTTAACTAATAGCGCTAACGCTATGCTATCAGAAGTTGGAAATTTCAATGTTGAAATTCCGACTTAGCAGTTACTTCCGAGTTGTCTTGAACGCAGCATTACTCATACAAGACAGACAAGCGTAGGGATAACAAGGGTAAAGAAAAAACTGGAGGCACAATCTCAAACCATGATAGAAGCATGGAATAATTGAGTACTTTCAGAAGCAAGTACACTAGTTCTTTGATCAAAGTAAGAATCTGACTTTGACTCAAGTATTCCTGCCTGTTATAGTGTATGAAAAGGTCTTGTGTTTACAGGAACCACTACATCACAGCATCAGAGTGCAAACTCCAGACTGAGCTTTTAAATGATACTGCACTGCACTATCCATGTCTTGGTTCCTGTTATTCACTCTAATTGGTTGCTTCAAGCACTGATAGTCAGCACAATTTTCCTATATTCATTCTGAAAACTTTGATTAGATGTAATAATTAGAAGACATATGCTTCACAAACCGGGGAAATTAGGCCAGTTATCCTTTCATTTTATGTTTGGGATCTCATTTCTCAAGAAGTACATTTGTATACTTTGTAAATTAGGTAAGCACATTGCAAATGGTTATGACAGTGAATTTCCAGCTGGATAAACATTCATTGCTGATCAGATGGTGTTCACAGCAAAACAACAACAACAAATATGTATAAGTCTGATAAGTCAATGTCATTCAGGCTGCACTGTTCTTTTTAACACAGCTAAATAAGGATCATAATATAAACTATTGATCCACTGTTTCAAAAATAAATTACATTTCCTTTAAGATTGAATATATTTCATGTAAAAACAGGACACCTTCAGCCTGTTTTGGCTACTCCTCCCTCTACTGTTAGAGGGGGCAGATTAATTAGAAATTGGCTTAAGCCTTGAGGAGATGAAAGCTCTGCCGGACAGATGCTGTTTGAACAGCAAACCGGTCTTTGGATATTAAAGGAAGATGAGAAAATTGGACTAATTGGAAATGAAGGACATATGGGTCATAGAAATGCTCATATGGGACTAGGTTATCATAGTAAGTTGTATCTCCTCTGTTGTCATATTTATTTCCTGATTTATAAACCCGTTGTCTTACACAATATAGCCTAGTTAGGTGGATGCATATAGTCTTTGCTTTCCTTCCTTCTATGTTCCCATGAGAATCACTGAGCATTGTTGTGTCTAATTATTTATCCATAATGATCACATGTGTAATCTAGGTTGGCCATGCTATGTGTAATTGTTATGTACACTAGGCCTATAGAATTTTGAAGCACTTGCACCTTACTTTATTTAGTACTTCATAGAAGGTCATACAGGTCATACTTTCTCTCCAGTACATATCTTACATTTACTTTGTGTTTGAAGCCATTGAGCTTAATATCTGTTTCAGCTACAGCAGAAAGATTCTGCTTAAAATACACCTCTGTATCAATATTAACAAACTAGTAATATACTGTACCTAATACACGATAATGTATAAGTTCAATGTATGATGAATTTTTAATGTGTTTGCAGCATTTTTATGTAGACAGTAGAGAAATAAAATACTTAAAATGAGACTGATGGTGCTTAAAGCCCCAGTGTGTAACTTATTTGGCTTTTTATTAGCAAAAATCAAATACTGCTTTCATAAATACGTATTTCACTGAAGTCGAATCATACCCGCATACAAATGAAAGCTTTCTCGTACCTTATGAGTTGTTACAAGTCGTTACAAATACATAAGTAGGCGCGCACCGAACCGAGGCAAACCGGATCTCATTTTACCTGACGAGAGAAAGATGGTAGTGGGTCAGGTAAACAATATGACATGACACACCATGACAACATGTTGTCACGCCTGTATTGTTTTGCCTCGTGCTGGTTGACCACTTGTTTACATAGATGCTTGTTTATCCTGATACATGCAGCGTCTGTTATCTGTCTGACGTCTGCCCGATTTCATGTGAATGCAACATCAAGAATACGTTCCTATATGCAACTGCACCGCTAGATGGGGGGAATTCCTACACATTACCTTTAAAGAGAATATTTGTAAGTTTTCTTGTGGGAACAGGTGGTGACGATTGCTTGACAAACTCTATGATCAAGGCCATCGCTGTGTTTGCAACACAAGAGGTGATGATACATCCATCTGTGGTGGCGCGAGGAGGTGATTGTTGGTTAATGTAATGTTTTAGAAAAGTATTAAATGTTGCCAGACAACGCCACCCTGGGAGTTTCACCCAGGGAAATTTAAGTGAACCAACTCGGAAGGAGAAGGCACTCAGGTTCACCACAAAGTGAGGCAGAGACTGGTTCAAAGGTACAAAAATATTATTTTATTTTTCACAATTGTTTCTTTAAAAATCTAAATTAAAATAAATCATTCACTGGGGGAAATTAAAGGGGGACCAATCAGGGCTGAGGCCTAGTGGTGTGGATAGGTCAACAGAAAGGGGATACCGGGAACACCACACGTGCAGCAAAATAAGAATAAAGTGAAAACTCAAACCAGTGTAGACACAACACAAAAAGGGAAGGGCACCACCACCGGACACCAATCCACCACCGTAGGCTCAGGACCTGAAAGGGGGGAGAACAGAGACAACAGTTTAGGGAAAAACAAAATAATTAACAAAAAGAAAAGAAATGAATAGTATAATAATAAACATACAACCAACAACGTACAAAATAACAAAGAAACAACAACAACAAAGCAAATTCCCACACTGTTCTCTCTCTCTCTCTCTATCACACACACACACACACGCACGCACGCACACACACACACACACACTTTTAAAACGTGGCTGAATAACAAAGCGACAATGTTGCCGAGCTGCAGGTACGCCCAGGCAGCAACGGGCAGAACCAGAGACACCCAGCCAGCCAAACAGTCAAAGCCAGGCAGGGCAAACACGGGCCGAATCGGCCGTGGCGGCGATGGGAGCTCAAGCAAAGCAGTAGGAAGCAAGCAGTCAATCAGCAGCAAGCGGTGTCTGAACTCAAGGAGCTCCGGAGAGACACGGTAGCTCAAGCAAGGCAAAGCAACAGTGGTTTAGCAGTGGTTAGCAGTGGTTAGCAGTGGTTAGCCGGCGCTGGGCCGCTACATGGACATCTTTACCCTACAATAATAAACAAACACAAATGTAAGAAGCTACAAGTGGCTGGAGGAGGGAGCTAATGTCATTGTACAATATACCGGTCAGGCAGTCCCGGCCAACACGGCGTGGAGGGGAAGGTCGGCGCTGTACCGGGCGACCTGTAAACAAACCACACAGGTAGTGATGGGTCTCTGACACCCGAGGCTCCGACACATGCGCGGTAGGTCATGAAGCATTTGTATCGAACCACTGTGCCGAGGCGTGGTTTGGTCACGTGACTTCTGACGTATGAACCACTTGGATGACGTTTGAAGCAGTTGAGTGGTTCAGTCATTCATGAAGCACCGTCAATGTTTTGGTTGTCTCGGCTCTCTGTGAGAGCTGAGCTGAGCCTTCGAAGCACATAGAAACTGAGGCGGCAGAGATTTGGTTGGAAAGTGTAGCATTCAGTAGGCTACCAGGAATTCTATAACATGATATGTGGAGCAGAGGAAAAATAATTTATTTAAGCGTTGTAACACACATATTTGTAACGATTGAAGCGTCAACGACCGTATGGGCTTCAGAAATATTTAATACGTCCCGTACGACACATTGTGAAACTGACGGTGGCGCACCGTGATTACATCGGGCTTTCAACCCACAGACGTGAGATTGAATCCTTTGCCGAACTTGCCATATTTCTTTTCTATTTTGAAATGAGATCACATTTACCATTTCACATCGTATAAAGCCATAGACTGTTTAGACTTGTTTCAGAGGAGAATGTAATTCATAGCAGAGCCTATCAGGCTAAGTCAATACCGAAAGCCTATCACAATCATATGCCAAATGAGAAACTTCATGTTTATTTTATATTTTTATTTTTATTGTGTCAGCTTGAAACCATACAACCATGTAACGTTTGTTGAACAGGAGTGTGCATGGCAAATCAAATCTCAAACAATCAATGAACCAATGAATGACACGTATCAATTGCACTTCATTTTATTGAACACTAGATGTCGTACTGGAGCACTGTGTCAGTGAAGCCTCGCGAGTAATGAATCATTACTCGAAAAAGGTGTTGAAGCCTCAACAAAGCCTCGATTGCCCATCACTACACACAGGTCGCCACATGTGCAACGCCAAAGAGGAAGACACGTGAGGAGAAAGCTCACTTACCGGCAGCGAGCGGCGCACGGAGCGGTAGAAGCAGTGAGCAGCATGAGCAGCGTGCAGCCAGCAGCAACACCCAAACAAGCCTCTATATACAAAATAACTCAAATTAGCACTGGATGGGACAACGTGGAGAGAAGTGCAGCCGCAGCCGAGAGCCTACCTGCTACCAGAGGGGCGGAAGTGACGGACGTCAGGAAATGACGTGGCCTGGCCTCCGGCAAGCAAGAGGAAGACAGGTACTCTACACTAGAGCACTGGAAAAGAGAGTAACGACACGCATTGGTTCAATGGAAGCGCCTCCTGATGGCGGAATATGGGTATTGCAAAAGCGCCCAAGAACTGACAACTCTGCATTGTTGGTATACATACTATACATACATTGGAGTGAATGGGTTTTCTGGGCATTTTTTCAATACCTATATCCTTACCACAGGAGTCAATGGTGGTGTCGTTACTCTCTTTTCCAGTGCTCTACTCTACACCCCCCCTTTATGTAGCATTCACCCACCGCAATTGACTGGGGCCGCCTCCCGAGTGACGTCACGGGACCAAAGACTGCGCCCTGCTACACATCCACTGAGCAACGCTTTGTCTTCAGGGTCGATTAGAGGTCAGTTGCTGTTGGACATGATGAGACAGGTCGGGGCTTGCTAGATAGCACACTTACTTGGTAGAGACGTTGTCAAGAATGGTGTTACTTTCCAATGCAGGCTCCTGGTGTTTGATGCTGAGCTCACAATGTTTCATCCAGACTTGTCAGTAAACAGCCGTCATTGCTAACATAGCCATAAAACATAGCTCCTTAGAGGGTTTGAATACTTATCCACCACTACACATTTGCTAAACTGATTTGTTACATTAAACAGAACTAGATATTTAGTGAACTGATTCTGATTTCAGATTTAAATATGGGTGACTGCTGAAGATGAAAAACGGACATAAAACAGGGCGGGGCTGTCAGCAAAAAGAGCCACAGAAATCATATTATTAACTTTAGCTGTAGCAAGCATTTCTGATCATTGTCATTTTAGCAACACAGGATGTCATTATATCCATTTCCCTTTTCTCAGGTGACAGATATGGGCTTTGTATGACACTTGTGTAATCTGTCACCTCTCAGATAGTGAGTGAGTGAGTAGCTGGTGGGTGGCAAAGCTCTTAACGGGCTCATTACAACGTCTTCGCTAGTGGTTGTCCACAGGGAACTGTATTAGTGCCCTCATTCTTAATTAAAACAATAGATAATCCCCAGGCACAAACAACACTTTGGTAACACATTTGTTGGTGCAGAGAGTAATTAATTGTGTCATTAGTAACCATTTTGTATTTCAAACAGAGTCTCATTTGCTTCAATCCTAAGGGACTGTGTCCATACTGTGTACGACCACACCATAAATGCTTTTGTTGTTCCCCGGCCATACAATTATGAGCACTGAGAGGCCATGCCAATAAGCATATCTAATTAGACATAATTTTGCTTGGGAGCTTATCAAAGCTCCACTCTCCACCACAGTCTCTGTGCTCAGTAACGAATGACATCAGGACATTACAGAGGTGTGCCTGCTTGCACCACTGGATCCTACTCTGTCTGTTTTGTCTTTTGTAGCAAGGTATCACTGGCTCTGATAAGTCATACGAGGGTGGTCTGTCTCGGATAATTGCTCCGTTAGACAAACCGTGACTCCCCTTGCTTGTGTTTTATCCAGCAATTTAATGAATTCCAGCTATCTGGGCTGAACAGAACAGACGTGATTCCAAAAACAAGGAGCAGCATGTGACGTAGGGTGAAATTGATCAGTGAACGTACAATATTATCAGAACCAGAGGGTGTTATTTTTATTTAATTATTAATCATTTTTACTTTACACCTAATTGCCTTAGATTTACACACTTGCTGCACACACCACAGTTTCTGTTACAGATGGTAATTGTGTATAGGTTAATTCGGTGGCTGCAAATTAAGAAGCCATAAAGTACAAACAGGACAACACTACTATTACCGTCCATTTGATAAGGGTATAATTGCATATAATCAGACCCATTCATTTGATAAGGTGATTTCTTTTAATCAAACAACTGGCAAATTATGTTTTAGTGCAGTCATGAGCATTTCTTCCACCACCAGCATGTTGCATTACAGTGTCAACAGCCCAAATTAACCCAGAAGTGTTGATGATACCAGGATGACAGACTGACTTTTCATATCCTCTGCGGTCATAGCCTGCTTTTATTTTGAAATCTGTCCGATTATTTGGTCAGTGCTCTTCAGAGAAAATATGCTTCTGTGTCATTTTGCACACATGCTGTATGGTTATGAAAGGTTCAGTCTGTGAACATTGGGATCCTGTTACCATGCTTTGCAGTTACAGTAAAATATTCAGAGTGATGTAGAAAGCGGGTGGAAATTTAATGTTATTTACAGTACATTAAACATTTCCTTGAGTATTTCCTGGTGTTTTCGCTCGCCTATAAGAGACTGTAAAATTGCTGTGTTTTCAGTTTAGATGACATGCAACAAATATGTCTTAAGAACCATACCACGCTGTGAGATGGTGACAAGAAAACAGCATTTTACACCAATTCAACCCCATGAATGGAAGCATGTATAATACAGTATCTGAGCTTCTGGTGAGAGCAAGATTTAAACAGTCAACAGTTTGCAACAGTATGCTAAAAGCAAAAGCAATTTTAAAATGTTATTTTTATGGCACATTATTATTCACAGAGGCCATTCAGTGTGCTTGACAGAACAAAAAATACAAACAAACAAAAACAAAAAATAATTATCGGTACCATTAATGTGCAAGAATAAAAGATTAAATAAAGGCAGGGGGGGACCGTGAGTGAACTTAGTTTTTTTTTTTTTAAGCTTCTTTTTAAAGTCAGATATGGTTTGGGTAGGTTTGATCTCCAGTAAGAGCTGGTTCCAGCATTGGCAGCATCATGGCTGAAAGTCATTTCACCCTGCTTAGTTTTAACTGCAGGTTCCAGCTCCTGCAGATATTACTATTGGACCTATTGGACTTCTTTAGATCATTCATTTCCAAATATATTTAGGGTGCTGATCAAACTGAATTTGTTATTACTATTATTATGACAATTTAATACTTCTCAGGATGTATCATTGTGAATAGGCTTTAAATTGTGGAGTTTATACACACAAATAATTATTAGTTGCATTTTTAGCCCTGTTACCATCCTGACTTTATAGATGGTTATTGGTCTTTTGGTCAGTCTGTCCATCACTTTGGTCCAAATCTCACCAGCTACTGGACAGTCTGTAATGAACAGTGTTGGGCACGTTAGTTAGCTACTATTAGTACTTTCTCCAAAAAGTAACAGAGTTAGTAACTGAGTAACTGAGAAAGTAACTATTGCGTTACTCTTTGATAAAATGCTCAGATATGTCAAATTACTTCTACTGCACTAACCAACTCACTCAGTATTCCTCCACACAGACAGACTCAATGACACGCTGTATCACTCGGCCTCTTCTACACACCGCTGATCTAAACAGCTGATAGGTGGAGTGATACAGCGCGTCGCGGAGCCTGCCTGTGTGGAGGAATACTGAGTGAGTACTAGTGAGTTGGTTAGTTCCAGGTAAATAGCTTTTTTCCAACCAGTTGAACTGGTTGAACTTAAAACGGGTGTATTGTTTTCTGAGTCAAGTAATGGCCTTACAGCGCTTTTTATTGTCACAACAACGTCGTAGCGTTGTAACTGAAAAAAGTAGCGCCATTAGTAACGCTGTTATTTTAAACGCTGTTATTCCCATCACTGGTAATGAAACTTGTGTTCCTTACATGAAGAATTATTACTAAACATATTTGGTGGCTCCTTGGCATTCTTCTTCAGTGCTGTCATCAAGTCAAATAATAATTTCTTTATATATATATGACATCAATCAGCCTCAGCTACTGTATATTTTTTGGTCAAATTAAGTTTTTAACATTTTAGCATGCTCCCACGATAAACCATGATACCAAAATTATATAAAACATCTGTATTTTTTTATATAATTGGCATAGTATTTTGTTCAAAGTACCATTGGTTCCTACAAAGAAAATACCACCTGTTGCACAGTACTGCTGGAATGGATGGACCGTGGAATTTCCCAGCTCCATCTCATTACCCCAGCATTACCAGGAAATTGGCATTAGGGCCTATCTTCTTCTGTACCAACAGTTGGCAGACATTTCACTTTAAATATCTATCCAAAATGAATATGTAACCAGGGTTAATAAACCCCAGGTTGTTTATAGTCAATTATATGTATTAATGTTTTAAGTATTCTCTAAAATCTCAGTTCATTAGTCTTTTTTCATGACAGGGGAACAGTAAAAATAGCTTCTCCGATAAACTAATCTGTATATGTGTTACTGTCTCTTTAAATTAGGTGACAGTTGTGTGCTGTTTTTCGGTGAGCGAAAAGCTGACGGAGTGTGCATCTCACCTCAGCGCCGATCTTTGCGAGTCCCTCTCGGCCGATGCCTGTGCAAATACACCTAATGTGCCTGGTAAATCTAAAAAAATTTTTTTTTAAAGTACTGTATTTCAAGTCATAGCTTCCTAAGAACGCAAGACTTCAGAGTAGCCTAATGTATTTATTTTAAACTCTGAACTATATTGAGGTAGTGGCCTCGTTTAGAATATAGCCGAAAATAGTGTTTCAAACACTAAAAAAAGAACATAAGTAAAATACTAAAACCATGAATTAAATAAGAAAATGATAAACAAACATATATATTTTTTTAATTCATGCATTTATAATATTATTCATAATTTTCCCATAGATATTACAGACTTTGTCTTCACTGTTTGTGGCACTGAAATAGCTCCACACCTGACTCCTTTCCGCTCCTCCATTGACTCTACACAGACCAACTTTGTGAGCAGCATACCGTTGTGCTTACACGTTACGCACTTAGGTGGAAGAAAAAGTAGTTCCTAGCCTACCAACCGCGTGTCATTTAGACAAGATCTGAATAGTTTAGTTACTTTCCATGTTAATGATATGCATAACCACAAATGACTGAAGTATCAAAAGTATCGATATTTTCATTTGAGTATCGATTCTAGAGCAGACAGACCTGGTATCGGAAGTATCGATATTTCAGTATCGATCTGCACATCACTAGTGAGTAGCTAGAAGAGAAGAAAGAGAAAGAAACTTAGATTTGAACTGATAAAAACTAATAAAAACTAACAGTTAGAAGTCAGAAAACCGAAGACAGAGAGACAGAAGAGACCATCGGTGTACCGCGAGTTCGAGTAGGACGACGTGAACTGTGTAAACAATAGGAATCCCGGTGAGTTACGATCGATGTTTACATTAGCATGCTAACAGAGTGCTACAAGAAATAACTTCAGAATTAGCCCTCAATAGTCTCTAAAACCAGTCGGGACAGATTCGAACCAGTCTGAATGATTTGTTACTGTTGAAGCCTGTGTTAATTGGTTGTGAATATTGTGCTGCTAGTTCATTGTTGTGTGTAAACCTTTTCATAGCTGCTCGGTGCAGGCTTATGCAGTGCTAAACCAGTAGGCCTAGGTAGGGAACATTCATGCAGCTAAGCTGACGAGTGTTGAGGAAAAAAAGTGTTTTTCACTGTGTGAACTGTAAAATTAATGTGATTTATGTAAATAATATGAGCTGTATGTTAAAAACAGAGTTGAATTATTTTAAAATGCTAAATGTGAATTCATGTTTTGTTTACTGGGCTATGATTAATATTACAAGTTCATGGGGAAAAGTTAGCCTATATTAAAAAATTCATTTAAAAAATAGTGGTAACAAAGCAAAATGGACACTGAAAAGCAGGAATTTTATTTAAATGCATTCAAATGGACTTTTAGTATAGACACAATGAGTAATTGTCTGCATGGTTGTGTAGGCTGTTTTTTTTCCCTAGAGTCCTTCACTTGGGTCCTCGGTTCGTCTGCTGCCATCCGTCCATCTCCATCTCCATCTCCATCTCCATCTCCATCCTGGTTGCTACCCCTCCCCGGTCATTCACACCTCCATCCCCATCTTCACCCCCCCTGCAATACTCCCCATTGGACATTCGTTGTTAAGAGGGCGGTAGGACTGAGTGCACTCATTTTATTTATTTTTTTCCTATTCATTTGAACTTTTGGGACAATTTACTTTTATTACCTGAGATCTCAGAGGTTTTTTTGTTATTTTCATTATTTTGGTGCAAATCAAACAAAGACACTTGAAATAACTGTGAACCCAATTTGTAATGGTTACATTCTAAGTACTGTTGATCTTTTTTATACAGTATTCATTTTAAGTTACTTACTGTTTGATATACTGTGCTGAAAAAAAGATATTCCTTGGGTCCAATATAACTACTTTAAACCTTCAGTCTGTTTCAGTGTAATTTTTGGGGTAGATGTTACAGGTCTGGTCCAGCAATCGGCCTGGCAAATATCAGCAGTCTCCTCATCGGATCTAGAATAAAAAGTTAACCCTAATTTTATTGTTTGATACTACGCTGCCTCAACATAACAGGTACAAGTAGGGGTTACAAATAGTTAGGTGAAGGGCATAGCTATAAAATGTATGGTATATGTAAGGGATAATGCCCGACGAGGTGTCCATTATCAGAAATTAATGGACGACGCGGAGGCGTGAACCGTCCGGCGCGAAGCGGAGGACGGTTGCTTCCGCAAAGTCCATTAATTTCTGATAATCTGACACCTTGAAGGGCATTATCCCGCTTATACCATGGTCACTTACGAGAAAAATACATATTAAATAAGTCAGTCATGATTTAATGTTATTTTTACCGTTAAAATCATACGTCGTTTTTTTTAAAGTATATTTTTCGGCTTTTTTTGCCTTTATTTGATAGTGATGACAGTAGAGATAGACAGGAAATGGGGAGGCAGAGAGAGGGGGAATGACACGCAGGAAAGGTCTGCCCGACGCGGGATTCGAACCGGGGACGCCTGCGGCGAGGACTGTAGCCTCTACATGGAGCGGCCGCTCTACCCACTGCGCCACGCACCGCCCCACGTCGACTCGTCTTTAACATAAGCGGATGAGTGGACTATTTAATAACTCTCGTCGGCGATCAAAGAAAAAAAAGAGGGACACTGTGACCGCAGCGTAACGTTACAGCCAGTGACTCTGCCACAGCCTGATAGTTGATCAGTGAAGGGAGGTGAGGTGACGGCTTAAATGTTACGTGACACAAAGTTTTTCAGAGGTCCAGTGCGCTTCTTACCGCTGGTGTGTTTACAGACTCCAGTGCCGTGATGCGCTGAAAAAAAGTTGTTTTGGTCCGAGTGTCCGTTGCCGTGGTTACTAACAAGCGTTTGAGCGCAGTAATGGTGCGTTCCAGGCAACTCGTAACTCGTATTTTTCCGACCTGTTCCTATGGTTACCCGTTAGAACGTACAGTCAAACTCGTAACTTCCCACCTGTGAACTCGTACTAGATCGATCTACTCCCAGTTCCCAGTTCGTAACTCGTAACTTGCCTGGAACGCTACAAACTCGTAACTGGTGACTTGAAGTCGTGACTTACGGGTTAAAAAGCCTGCCTGGAACGCACCATAATATTTAGAACGTAATCAGGCTATAGAGGGTATGCGTTTACGTCACGTTGCCCTCGGCAACGCCCCGTTCGATCGGACTGAGTGGCAAAACAAGCGTTCCTCAACATGCTGGCGGATAGCGATGGACTCATAAACTGGATAAAATATCTTATATGAAAACAAATTGATGTCAAAAAGAATCGACAACCAGCTCCCCAAAACCGTCTGCTCCACTGACACTTCCTGTAACACACAGTGTGACCGCGGCACCTGCAGAGTGACTGACAGGCTGCTGTTAATGTGCAGAGGGACGAGGTTACAGCTGTTACTGTCGTCCTGACAGTGACTCCCGACACTAAAACACGAGCTGCTTTTATTCTGAAAAACTCTGACCAGTCAAACTGTAGGATGTTAGAGGACTAATTTATCTGTCTACACATCAGAACTACGACACCTGAAATGGTAAACACAGCTGATCCATCGAAAAAAATGACCGCTCCAGTGAATTTACTTTCCGTCATTGAGAACAGGTTCTTGAATGTAACTCGGTCAAAGTGAGACATATCCTCAAGATTTTTAGCAGCTCTGTTAGGTCATGCATGCTTTACATGCTGGCAAAGCTAGACACTCTGCCACTCGTCTTTTTGCCACTCAGTGGACGTTCCACAGCGACTTCCGAGTACCGTGACGTCATGTGCATACCCTCTATTTTACCGGAACATCTTTATGGGTGTCCATTATCACTTTTTAATGGACACCCAGCAGCCAATCAGAATCGAGGATTCACCCAGACCATGGTATAAGAATGTAATATAGGACATTGGATGCTCTATTGCAGTTTTCCTGTATTTGAAGCGTAAGGCAGGAATAACTACAATTATTGTTGAATTCCTCTAGCCTCGTAAACCAGCCTCTCGCGGAAATGCATTTCATTTCATTTCTCGGGAGAATCTGGCCTCATCCCCCCTGCAAGCATTTGGGGTGGGCGGGAGCTGGGCGGGAGCTGGGCGGGAGTAGTATCAAAGACGGTTTAATATCTTTGGTAGTAGCGTTGACAGACAACCCCATTCAGCCAATCAGCAAGTTTGACGGGGCTTTGCACCAGTCGGTCCCTGATTGGCCAACGTGCTGTGTCAATCACAGTGGGCGACGTTGATTGGCTCGGCCTTCTGAGGGTTTCAGTCCAAACGCTTAGAATGGGGATGAGGCCAGACTCTCCCTCGGAATGAAATGAAATGCACTTCCGCGAGAGGCTGGTTTACGAGGCTAGAATTCCTCACCAGTAAAGGACTTTTAAACTGAAGCACTGACTACATGGAGAATGATGGTTTGTCTATGGGAGGGGTAAGTGGTTGGTGCTGTGTGATTCAGCCCCCTGTGTAAACTTGAGGTAAAAATCACCTCTGTGTGGTGTGCCTGCCTCTGGCAAGACACTAACAGCAAGGTCAGCTCTGGACAGATACATTAAAGAACAACCTTGCTTCGGGCCATCCTGAACGCTGCATCATTTAGGTGAGAGGGCGTGCTTAATTTTCAACTTCTCAGTGGACACTGGTCAGGCCAGGCGAGGACAACTGACCCCTCTCGACAGGTAAATCAATGTTCACACTTCCTCTTTTCCACCCATCTTTGCCTCTTTGGGGAATGTTGCAGTTTAATTTGTCTACCTGCAGTTCATAACATCCCACACACCTGCACTTTAACATTCCTCCATCTACTCAGTTTATGTTTCTCTTTGTTTCTGTTTCTGTTTCTGTTAAACTGTCAAAGACAAACATTATGATAATATATAGGATCATTCTCACTTTAGAGGACAAAACCAATACATCAGGACGCATTTACATACAGGATACGGTTTATTCATATCAATATAGTCATCTACTGCCCCACTTTTTACTGTTCTATTTCCATTTATGTCTTCACTTATGTCTCTTTGATAGCCTTGAATAAAGATGTGTGGCACTTCTATCTTTACAATAGCAATCTATGCAAAACACAAGGGAAAATCAGACATGTAATTCAACATAAATGCTTTGTATTTTTATTAATATTATTTGAAATCATCTATTCCATTCAGGAGAATATTGTGCCCATGTTGGTTTGATTGCAATATGCAAGGAGAGTTAAAACATAATTTTGTTTTCATCCTTCTCAAACATGATGAACAACTAAATTAGAAACTTTCTAAAATAATTTACATCATGTAATTTGATTGGTTGAAATATATTCCTGAAAAGAGTGCTACTAATAAAATGAATTGTAGGTTGGGTGAGTTGTAATGGAGCGCCTATGCTACAGTTTGGGGGTTATCAGTTTATGCAAATGTTTATTAACGTTGATGAAGATGAAGAGCAGTTATCATGCTACTGACAGAACTTCAGAGAACACTCAAAAAAATACAAAATTGTTTTGCTCCTCCGTCAACATGAAGTCAGTGCACTTTGAATCTGAACTGTGGGATCAGCCATCAATGAAATCCAGTTCATCCTCTCTCACTGCTGAGACAGTCTTCTTCTTCTTTGCTATATGCTAATTTTATGCAGCTATCCATGCATGAAGAGTTACTCTTGATGAGGTACAGAGGAGAAATGCCAAAAATAACATGGAACCCAATTTCAGGACTCTTTTTTTAGGATTCTTATTAACCTCAAATGAGGGCATGATTTGATATCACTGGAAGGCTGATGATGTTCTTGACTCTTTTTTTGTCTTTCTTTGAAATGCATGTCAGAGTAGCTGTACCAGATACACTGAGCCAATTAAAGATCCTGCAACTACTCCGTGACAAGTTGAAAACATGACAAATTGATGCACACTCCGATGAACAGTGGCTAAGGGGACCTAAGAGCTCATTCACATCAATGAATATTAGCATACATTTTCACTCATACCAGTCTGTCTTTCATTTCCATCCAGACCCAGATATCTCAACATCTACTGGATGGATTTCTGTGACTATTGTAGGGTACATACACTTTAATGGCGTTCATATGATGAATCCTACTGACCTTGGTGATACCCTGCCCTTTCATATTGCTATAACTCAGGTTAACATTTGTAGTGTCCCAAGAATAACTGATTACATTTATGAATGTAGAATATCAAAACCAATAATATCCCCATAAGAGACACTTTAGAATAATAATAATAGTATTAAAGGTCCCTGAGTCTTGTGTTGATGTTTTCTCTAACAATGAACCCTTACCCCTGGGATCTCACTTAAACAGATTTGTCAAACCAGTAGGAAACAACAGTTTTTCTCTCATCTTTTTTTCAATACTTCTCCCTCACTTAACCTAAAGAGAAATAGCACTTCACCCCTAAAAAAAAAAGAAAAAAAGAACAATCACAATGTGAGAGGGGGAGATTGGAATCTCTCATTTAATTGAACGGTAGGAAACGGATTAAAGTTTACATCCAAGATTCCTGGTTGACTGGGGGAGTGAAAGCAATTATATGTGGAAGCAATCTAATCAAATTTCTGTTCTAAAACGGTGACAAATTAAGGGCAAAGGGGTGTTTTTCAATATCAAAACCTATTCATTCAGGGTTGGTTTCACTTCGTGAAGTAGTCATTGCCACAATTTTATGCTGCCAAAGCTGTTCTGGTCACAAGAATCACACTGTACATTCTGTTTGCTTCAGAATATAAATACAAGTGGCAGCCATTAACTGAAGTACACCTATATGGAAAGACTTGAAAAGTGGCTATAATATCCTCCTGAAATAGATTTGGCTATTATCCTTGGAGGTGTAATTTTCATCGAAAAGCAACTGCATGACTATCGACCCAAAAGCCAGAATCCAATTAACTGGATTTCACCCTCATTTGAAATTAGCAGAGGGTCAGAAGCGAGAACTGATCACTAAAGACCTCCTCTCTGTGTCAAGGTAATTAGTGGTATGGCTTTCATTGTGTTCTGTTAGCTTCTAATTCAAAGTGGTAAAACAAAAAAGGACAGTTGAAATGTACTGTAAGTAGATATGTATCTCTGTTATCCTCTGGGTCTTTGCCCGTGGCTCTCTGAAAGTGGGTAACACTTAATTGTCCATGACGTGGAATATCTTTAATGGTACCTTTCTTTAACATACACTCTATGCACCATATGCTCTATCTTTGACATGGAAGTGCAGACTGTATGAATAAGCTTATATATATTACTCTTCCAGCCTTAGAGCTGAAATGACCACTTTCTTTTCTCCTTCTATACGTGTCACATACAATCGCCCTGAGAGCTCAATGCAAACTCAAGAAAACCTAAACAGATTAATACAAGCAAATCTGAATTATCCTTAACAATTTGACAACACATACGCTTCAAATACACACAAACCATACAGTACATATATGTTGATAATTCATCTGTACAACTAAACAATCTGTGTTTCCAAGACCTTGGCAAACAGGCAACAGCAGTTGTTGTCTGAATCCATATTTTATTCAGCAGATGGGCCTGACATAATATAATAATAACGGCATGAGAGATGAAAAAGAAAAGTGATGACTGTACCAGTTATGAACTCGAAGTATATCATATGTGGAGACAAAAAACGACTAATTTCATCAAAAAGCCCTTAGTATAAAAACCCACTTTGATTCCTCTTCGACTGATTATAGTTTTATGATTCTTAAGAGACCAGGCCATATTGCTCTGAAGGCAGAGTAAAGTTAAAACCCTATGATGTGGTTAAGACTTCCCTTGCAGCACCCTCGATGCCCATTACAGCAAATTATCCTGTTAGCCTCCTCACTACCATGAGGACATTCTTCATCCCAGTTGTAACTCTGTGCTCAGCATCTTGTACCGGATTTCATTCGCGTTGCCTGGAAATATTTCATCCTCAGTTATTTTTCATCCTCAATGCCTTTAATATTTTCATCCTTGATGTCCATATGCACAAGTGTGAGAAACTTAAAGATGAACCTTTTTTTTTTTTTTTTTTAAAGGCATCAGCTCAATTAGATGCAACCTCACTTTTTTTCTCTAATATTGCATGTTACGTACACATAGAATACATATTAACTGCTCTGCCTAGTTTGCCTTCTGCAGGAGAGTTGCTCATTTTCTAATAAAAGAACCACAAGAATAAATGAGGTCAAATGTTGCTCAGTAATTGTCAAACTACTGTAGGTGTTCTAGTATCTGCAAAAAGGAGCTTAATTGCACCAATTTTCAGGGCTAGTCTTAAGTGTTTCAGTGACACATGCAAGATATCTCTCAGATATACGCTCATTTAGCTCAGTTGACACAAGTAAGATGGACTTTTCTTCCTGTGGCAGGCAAACATCTCTAATGTTGTCATTTGGCTGCAGATAGACGAGCTAAATTAGCAGAAAGCAGAAAACTATGGACATAAGAACTGACTGAAAACATGTTTGTGGAGGAGTTAAATTTAGTTTGGGCATCAAAACATAAATGCAAGACAAAATTACAGACCCACTTATCTATTTTATTTATTCCTTTATTCCTATTTCCTTTATAAATGGCAATTTTAATTTAGTTAATGTGTAAGCATTTATTTCCATACACTTCACTGGTATCCAGCATGTGTGGCCTTTTGCAGAGTAGGACCCTTGTTGTATTGAAGAGTGTTTGATTCAATAAAATGTCCTAGTGTAGTACTTGTGTTTTGGACCTTTTGTAGCCTCAGTGGTCAACGGGTTGAGACCTGGTTGTGACCTTTTCCCAGAGGTCTGACAGTTCTGTACCCACCCTCTCTGGTTTCTGGTTTTTCCAATAACCTGGCGATATCATCCATCACTTGTGCTCTCCAGGCACCTGTGTTGGTGCTGTGTTTGGATCCGGCCACACTGAGCTGCTGCGCTAATGGGTTTGCAGGTTGAAAAGCTTTGCGCGATGGCTCGGTCTGCAGCGGCTTGTGAGGCTCTTGCTCCTGTGAAATGTCTTTTAGTCACTGAAGATGAAGAATTGACATCGAATTCAGGTGAAATGATTCTCACTCCGCAGAGGTCACCTATACTGTACTTGAAGTTAATTGTGTTTCTTGAAGTTAATTGTGTTTCATGTGTGTATGTGTAAATAAACTGATCACAGTATTTGTGAGCGTGAGCAACTCTCCCAAAGCAACACAAAAAATAGACAGTCAAATACTGAAGGCGCAAATTAAGTGCTCTAGATAACAGATGCTGTTTTTCTGTATTCATTCATTTCTGTCTCCCCATAAATAGATAATTACAAAGGCAATTAATCAGCACAGTCATGACTACAAGCAGTTAATTATGTTCTATCTATCTATCTATCTATCTATCTATCTATCTATCTATCGATCGATCGATCGATCGATCGATCGATCGATCGATCCATCGATCGATCGATCGATCGATCGATCGATCGATCTATCTATCTATCTATCTATCTATCTATCTATCTATCTATCTATCTATCTATCTATCTATCTATCTATCTATCTGTCTGTCTGTCTGTCTGTCTGTCTGTCTATCATCAGGTTATTCAAACATATGTATTTCTCACATCATTATGTATTTAAGGACTTTTTTATCCCTTTGTGCACCTTGTATTCACATTGTATGCACTGTAATATTATATTTTCTGCTCTGACTCACTACTGGACTGTTTTTATCACTGCTCCTGCTGTGTGTTTGCCTTGTATGCTAATTGTCATTCCATAGCAGCGAAACTCTCCCCGACTACCACAGATTCACCGTTGATGGGATCTGATGGACAGATGGATGGCCACCACGAGGGCAGCTACTGTGTCTTCTTCTGCATCAGCAGGGTGGAAGTGGAGATGAACCGGACACATTTATTCCAACATATATTTAGTAAATTCCCATCAGATGAGATTATCCTCATGGTAGAAGAAGGAGAGTAATTAAAGTGCATCTTGTACCCTTATAAAGTTTCTGTGTCTTCAGTGAAGCAACTGCAGAGCACTGTTCATGTTCTGGCTGTCTTGTGGTTGTAGTATTTCTATATTTTATTTTATAAATGTGCCACTTAAAATGCGCTGTGGATTTTCTGAAAAAAACAAAACAAACAAAAAACAACAACAATGCATCCTGTGTGTTTCAACTAATGGATTTCCTGCCTCATAAAATGTTTGCCAAAAGTATTTTATTCTCAATATCCTTAACAGCAAATTTTTAACACCCTGGTCAAGGTTGTAGCACCTTTAATATCGCCTCACCGTTCTGTATAAAAACATGCAAACACAATTATGTTCTCCTCCTTTAAGCCGATGTGGTGGGACAGGAGGCTGACCATGTTGTGTTGCATGCCTCGTCTCTGATCCTGTAATGGAGGGCATGCTTGTTTGTTTCAGTCAGAAGAAATAAAGAGGTCTCCTTAGTAACAGTACAGTGTTGTCTCTGAATAAAAGGGGCTATTCTAGATGCCCATTAAGGGTCAAATATAACCATCCTCCACCATTTAAATAAAGTAGCTTGATTCAAATCATTTTTTGCATGAAGAAACTAACCTCTCATTCATCACTGACTCTGTGAATATCTGGCTTATTCCTCTTCACAATGCAGAAAGACTCGATTATTAAATCAGTGCACACTGGCAATTATTTTTATTAAAACACTGCCATAATTGTATTCTTTATTATTATTATTACTAATGGCACTCCAAAAGAGTCAAGGAAGTGATGGCACTTGAATATCTCAAGGTAGTTTTGAAAGATTTTTTATTAAAGGGGAAACAATGACACCAACAATAGCAATAATACTTTGATTTGAATGCATTTGTTTTTTCAACATGTGACATTCATCCAAGAAATAACTCTCTTTTTTCAACCATCAAACAACAATTAGAAGAACACAATACATGATATGCAAAACAGAAAGTGAAGAACATTATGACAGTATGTCAGTGTGTGTATTGTATCTTACTGTACATGTGCAGCATAGTGTTTGTGCTACAATCTTTCTCTGGGAGGCAGATTTGGCTTCTCCTCCTTGAGCCTGCCCAGAAGCTGCAGCCTGAGGTGAACCAGGACCAGATTCAGCTCCCTGAACAGTCTTCAAAGTGCTGCGGGGACTAGCTGTGCACCGAGGCGCTTCCTTCTTTGAATGTGCAGGGTTACGGGCGCCTCCTCCCGGCTCCTCCAGGAGCACCCTCCTCTTGTTCCACTTATCGGCCGTGGTGGCAGCCCTCCTGTCCACACCATCACTGATCTCTGCCCCTTTCCACAGTCCTCTCCCCTTTTTCCTTCTAACTGTGCCAACCTTAGTGATCCTCGTCTCTCTGCATCCCAGAGACTAGATGCAGCCTCGCCTCAGGACCTATACACACTGCTCAGATTAGCTGCATTTATAGGCCATCCTATTCCAGCTGTCTCCATATGAACAGAAACCCTCCAATTTGTAAAGAAGGACTTCCTTCAGTGGCTGGTGTGATGAACATGTCTCATGTTCGGGCCCTGGGGTGGTCCTCCTTGTGACACTCCATGCTGCCATCCCGCCCTGGTTGTCACATGGTGACGAGGACCACTTTATTTTTTCAGTTGCTGACAAAAATGTTTCTTTCAGCTTGGGGAACTAAACAACTAAAGATAGTGTGTCAGTGCTGGGATTGCACTCTTCCTCGTCTTCATTTCAAATGCCTCCTCCTTTTCCAAATCATAAATCATTGTCCTCTTGCTCCTCCTGGACAGCTGGGGGGAAAAGAAAAAAAAATCCGATGTACGACATGTTGTGCAGTGAAACGTGCAGTTGTGGCTTCAGCAAAGTGAGAACCGGGGGTAATGTCATCTGCCTTTACACTCTTTCCTTGAAGAAATGTTTATTTTGTTCAGAATGTCCACTATTTCTAATTGTGCGTGTGTGTGTGTTATTGTATCCTAATGCTGTACAGCTTCCATGGCAATGTGAAGATCCTATTTGACACAGTATGGCCCAATTGCATTCAAATGAACCACAACAATGTTTTCAGGTACACTAGAGTTGTGTTTGTGTTAGTATCACCTGTTTAAGCATTCATGCTACAGCTTCACTGGCTCATTCACAGCTGTGTAATCAGCTGACTAGTACCGTCCAGTAACATTCACACGGGCAATATATCCTGTCAGCTCTGTCTGTTTCTCTGCTAATATATTCATGCCAACGCGTTTTACTGCCACGGCTCCTCCCGCCAACCCCACATCACACCACCTTATGTGCAGTATTTTCTGTATTGTTGATTTAACGAAGATGTAATGTTCGTGTACGTGCTAATTAAAGGGGGATTATGCTCCGGTTAGCTATGTGCTGCTCAGACTCTTTCAGAGCCTCCTCAAAGAACACAGCCTTTGCAATGCGTATAACTCAATTGCCTCACACAAGCCTGTTGTCTGCAATCAAAATATGGACTATGTGAGACACCATGCTCGGCCTGCTCATGGTGCAACTGCATCAGTCAGGGGAGGTATTGTTAATGAACTGCTGAGACGAAAGACATCTTTAGATATCCACTGAGAGCTGATAAACACAGCGTTGAACTACCTGAATATATATGTGTAATAACCTATATGTGCTCTATGTACTCATTATTATTGTTTCACTTTGTAGAACAAGTGCTGTCACAATATTGACTTACCAATTGATTACCTCCCACCTCAATTAACCAACGAGAGACTATAGTGACACAGTGAATTTGAACAACTTCCCTTAGGGCGGCGCTATAGAGTTCCTCTAGCAAATATCTACAAGGGCTCCTTTATCCCCAATGCCATCTGCATAATAAACAGGACACAGTAAAGGGGATTTTATTTTATTTTATTTTTATTTTTATCTGTATGTGATGTGACCACTGTTGACTTTGTTTTGTCTCATGTAAGCCTTGCTGGCAAGCGTTTGTGTTCTGACTGTTTTGTCTATAAGTGAGACCGGTAACACTTTATTTTAAGGGGTCCTTGTTCCTGTGTAGTTACCTAATTAATTACAGTGTAATTACCTATGTAACTGCATGTAATAGCATGTACTTACATTGTAAATACATTGTGTATTTTGGTGTACTTACAGGTCCTTGTTACACTTGTAATAAGAAATGCTTGTTACAATACTTTGTCAAAGTGGCCTCTCTCTTTGGGGAAGGGGTACATCTGCAAGAAAAATGGGTGAAACCACAACCCATGTTGCCTGGGCAACCTTTTCCATCAATCTTCCTCCTGCCTCTTGAGTCTTGGAACATGTATGCTGTTACACAACTTAGTATATTGTCACAGCCTGGCTCTTACAGCCATGACAAAGAGGGAGAGACCACCGTGGCAACAATTAACAAATGTTTATTTAATAATAAATAATAAGATACTGCAACAAAGGACCAGATCATGGGGTGTGAGTGTCAGTAAACAGGTGTGTAGAGCATGTTGTGTGAGTGTGAGACGTATGTGTGGGGTGTTGTAAGGTGCATAACACAAAGAAGCAACAAAGTAAACTAAGGGCTCTGCATCGCCGTCACCGGTACCTACAGGAGAGGGGAGAAGGAGAGAGAGTGAGAGCAATCAGCAGGCCTGGCTTTTATAACCTGGTGACACCGGGCCCAGGTGTCACCGGCAGGCCTTAATCAAGAGGGCGTGACCAGTGGTATGGCACCAGCCCACCACTGGGGACGCCACAATATGTAACAGTTGTGTTAATACACCGTTGTTACTCTTTGATACAGTGGAATGAGCACATTAAAATAAAGTGTACCTGCTGGGATACCACAGTTCTTACACATTAACTGCAATAATCAGTGTCTTCGATAGTGTACCACATGTGCTGTTACACAACATAGTCTATGTAACAGTTGTGTTAGTACACACTTGTTACTCGTTGATACAGTGGAATAAGCACATTAAAATAAAGTGTACCTGGGTCGGGATACCTCAACTCTTATACATTAACGGTGATAACCAGTGTCTTTGATAGTGTAGGCTACCACGTGTGCTGTTACACAACTTAGTATATGTAACAGTTGTGTTAGTACACCTTTGTTACTCTTTGATACAGTGTAATAAGCACATTAAAGTGTACCTGCTGGGATACCTCAGTCCTTAAACATTAACTGCAATAATCAGTGTCTTCGATCTTGTACCACTTATGCTGTTACACAACTTAGTATATGTAACGATTGTGTTAGGACACACTTGTTACTCTTTGATACAGTGGAATAAGCACATTAAAATAAAGTGTACCTGCTACATACTTACATGTAACATCATGCAGAAACTTGGTAGGCTACTCAAGTATTTTTACATAAACCAATAACTAGAATAGCATTTTTTCAGAAAATGAGACAATGCTGGATAACTCAATTCATATGGAACTGAAAACATCATCAGCAATCTGTATGCATAAACCACAGACTCAAAAAAATGCATTTCAGTGTTCCTTTATCGTCCTTTATTTTTATTATCCCCAAAAAACCACAAGGCTTGATCTTTTCCTGTCCTTTAATGGAGTCCTCTATTACTCCTCCGTAAAACTGAAATGATCACAGAAACACAATTTACTTACAGTACTTACAGTAGCATTGCATGAATAGGTACACTTCAATTAGCATCCAGATTAACAAAATGAAAAGAGTTAGCATAGACTGAAAGCTAGCAAGGTATATTTACCGAAAACATAACTAATCATGTCTTAATTACAAAAATACACAATCATGTAACACTATTGACATATTCTACTCACAGATAGACATTCCCCAAGGCAAAAGCATCCAACAATATTATTTAGCAGTCTGTTTAGCCGTCTGTGCTCACTTTTACACCCGAGCATGAGAAGTGAGCATGCAACAGAAAAAACACAACATAGCTGGACTTGACGAGCCGAGCGCTCACTTCGACGCAGTTTCTCTGAAACAAAGAGAAGACCACTCACTCAGACATGGTTTCTTTGAACAAAAGCACACACTTTTTTAACCCTCAAAGACAGTACAAAGACACTGGTTATTGCAGTTAATTTATAAGAGTTGAGATATCCCAACCCAGGTACACTTTATTTTAATGTGCTTATTTCACTGTAATAAAGAGTAACTAGTGTGTACTAACACAACTATTAGGCTACATATAGCCTACTAAGTTGTGTAACAGCACATGTGGTACACTATCGAAGACACTGGTTATTGTAGTTAATGTGTAAGAACTGTGGTATCCAAGCAGGTACACTTTATTTTAATGTGCTCATTCCACTGTATCAAAGAGTAACAAAGGTGTATTAACACAACTGTTACATATACTAAGTTGTGTAACAGCACACTTGGTACACTATCAAAGACACTGGTTATTGCAGTTAATGTTTAAGGACTGAGGTATCCCAGCAGGTACACTTTAATGTGCTTATTACACAGTATCAAAGAGTAACAAAGGTGTATTAACACAACTGTTACATATACTAAGTTGTGAAACAGCACAAGTGGTACAAGACTGAAGACACTGGTTATTGCAGTTAATGTTTAAGGACTGAGGTATCCCAGGTACACTTTATTTTAATGTGCTCATTCCACTGTATCAAAGAGTAACAAGTGTGTACTAACACAACTGTTACGTATACTAAGTTGTGTAACAGCATACATGTTCCAAGACTCAAGAGGCAGGAGGAAGATTGATGGAAAAGTTTTCCCAGGCAACATGGGTTGTGGTTTCACCCATTTTTCTTGCAGATGTACCCCTTCCCCAAAGAGAGAGGCCACTTTGACCAGGTATTGTAACAAGCATTTCTTATTACAAGTGTAACAAGGACCTGTAAGTACACCAAAATACACAATGTATTTACAATGTAAGTATGCTATTACATGCAGTTACATAGGTAATTACACTGTAATTAATTAGGTAACTACACAGGAACAAGGACCCCGTGAGACCAAAGATGAATTTCCTGCCTTGGCGGGACAATAAAGTTTTTCTAATTCTAATAGTCTCCATGTTGTGCGACTCTAAAGAAGACACATCGGGCAGTGGAACGATAACCTCATCAATAAAATTGCTACATCTCCAGTAGTTTCTTATTTCCGTTAAGTCATTTAGAGGAGTAAACTGTAATCGCTTGCTGTCAATGCAAATACCTTGACAATGTTTCTGCAAAGTAAACCAGATCAGTTCTGGAGTGGGGAAAAAAATCGTAGTACATACAAGGGTTTGTGAAATCTGTGAAATTAAACAGTTTGGACACAGTCTGGACACTGGCAGCATGTATCATGACAGCAAACTCGGGCAGTTCTCCTCCATGTTCACGAGTCTGTCCTGGGATTTGCGCAGTCCGATTCTATTCTTAATGAGAGCTGTAATTATCACATGCACTGGACCAGACAGTCCAGCTAACGAAGACAACTGTAAGATGAGGAACGCAAACACACTCCTCACGCGCTCCTCTGGGGTTTTGCATTGCGGTCTTAATCACAGAGCTCGACAACACGTTCAGTGCTTGTCATTTCCAGACTTTCAACTTGATCTCATTTTGTAGCTATAGTTAAGTCAGACCAATTATTTCACTGACACAAGCTGTTCCACGTTTATTCAAGCTGTATGGAATCTAATGTTTTTGTTGTTTTCTTTTGATGCTAACTTTTTCTCCTGTCTACAGTGGTTCTCTTGAATATAGCCCAAAGCAGGATAACACAAGATAATGAATGAAATCAGTCCACCAGCAGCTTATTGCTTGACAATGTGCACGACAATGGTTTAATTGATAGATTGTGTCTTCTGTGGTGTCTTCTGGGATAATTGATTTCCTGAGTGCCCGAGGTGCTTCATAACTCTGTGTTTGTTTTGTCAAATAAAATACGAGTTATAAATGTAATGTTAACTCATATCTAAATGAGAAAATAACAGGCTGCATTTGTTCCTTTCAAAGGAAACCAAACTGTTCTAATAACTCCCTGTTTTGCTGCTAAGCCAATTCAGTTAAAGAAAGAAAATCAACTTAGTTTTGATTTGTGATGCAGAGTTAGTTCAATTCAATAATTTCTCTGCTGCGTTTTTCAGCTCGTTTTGAGCCATTATAGGCTACCTTTTGGATATTTGACTAGTTGTTGGAAAAAATGAACAATTTGAAGATATCGCCCTGGGCTTTCAGAGTGGACCCATTGATTCAAAGATTGAATATTTAGTAATTGAATTGATTAAAGTAATCTTGACAAAGAGATAAAATTACAATCATTTTGAAGGTTTCGTTGGGATTAGTCAACTAAAATGACTTTGTTTAAGCTTTATATTGGTAGAAAGGCTGCATTTATTGTTGGTCGGCAACCAAACATGAAGCTCCTACAGTTCTCTGCTGCTATGAGAATATCTAACTCTAACTCTACCTCTGCCTTTGCTACTTGGAGAAGATGAGTTATATTAAAGACAACCACAAGGGTTTACACGAGTCATGCTTGTGATACTTTTGTGTGGCTTTGTGGCCTTTTCCCTTTTGTTTTTCTCTGTTTTAATGTGCTGAACATCTCTTTTCTTTTCCCAAAACCTTCCACGACATAAAAAAGAGTGCACCTTGGCTGATTGAGTGCATAGGTGATGAAAAAAAAAGGCAGAGAGAGCCAGCCAAGCCGTAGCGCCCTGCCAGCACGGTGCACTTTTGTTAAAATGGAGTTTATTTGAGTTCAACTTGGAGGTCACAGGCAGTCATGTTCTCAGGTTCTGTAAGTTTCTTTAGTTTGACCTTTAACTATTCTTTTCTTTAGCTCATCCACCTAACCAAGGCTGTTGTTTCCTTTGAGTTTTCAGAATGTGTTTGTGCTTGTGTCTGCTGTCTCATGGCCTCTGATTGATATTTGTCATGACAGATTTTCATTTTGAGCATCTAAATTGATGTTGTATTTTCTCTGTTGAGAACAGTAAACACCACTAGATATTTAGGTAATCTGGTCTTAATAGCAGATGAAGCTGACAGGTTCACAAGAGGCGAACACAATGGCATTGGTAGTCTATTTTGGCCATCATCAAATATTCAGTCAAATAAAATACAAACACATGTTGTGTTTAGCTTTTCATTTCGACAGTAATTTCACTTTCTCTCTATTTCAGATGCATTTCAAAATGAACACTCCGTTTTTAGGTTTTTCTCTTTTTTTTTTACCCCTCTTTGTCAACAATGAGCTGCAGGAGAATGTGTGACTGAACTGCACAATTATCATTACCCTCTTGTGGGTGAAACAACAGCTTTCATGTGTGTATCCTTTGTGTGCTTTTTTTTCTCCAGGCCCCCCATAAAACTGATTGCACCACAGGCCCCTCATACTGTGCCATTCTGTAATCTGCTCAAACCTGAAATAGAAAAACACAACAGTGAAAATGGTTGATAGTCACACAAGACGCAGAGGGGACGACTGGAGGTGATGTTTCCCCTGCTGTCACAAAAGACAAACCCCCCTACAACAGTGGCCTCAGTTGTCTCAGTGTAAAGCTTTTCTTTAATGAGAATGAAAATGCTGCCGTGACAACTGCAACAGATTAAAAGCAAGGTTGTAAATAACTGCACTTTATCTTTCCTTCTGTCTTTTATGACAGAGTCATTTTTTTTCTTTTACTTTTTTTTTTCTGTCACACCGAGAAAAACCGTTGCGGTTTGGTCCCTCCCCCCCTTGCACTCTTCATCTTCCTCTGTCTGTCATGGCTTCTTGTTTAATTAGCTGGAAAAGTCAACGTGGGGCGTGGAGCCGGTGAAATACAGCCCTGTTGCTTCTGTGAAAGGTGGCTTGTTTGAGTGATTTCATTTACACAGATAGTCAGAGCCACCAGTGCTCTGGAAATGTGACTGCCAGAGAAGTATGTCATATAATATAGTGAGCTCGCTCAGTTTATGTCGTCTACCACGTCAGGCCCTGTAAAAAACGAGCCTCATCCTGTGCAGCAGGTTACTGTGACCCATAGTTAGTTTGTTTTTTGTTTAGTTTTTTCAAAGGCGACATCTAGTGGGTGTAGTAATTGTGACAGTGAAGTAGTTCAATGAGAACATCCAGCTCAGGACCAGGCAGGGATGGATGATTTGATCAATCAAACACAGGACTTTAGAGTAGGGTTTAACTCATGAGATATGTTTTTGCAATAACCAAAATCATGAACTTTTTACTACCCAAGTTTTACTTAGATTTTAGTTTTTTTGTTGGTTACACTTAATGAAACTATGTTTGTACTTTGAAGATTGGTGTGAATGTTTCTGTGCTGATTGTGGGAACCTTGGCCACCCAATTTCATTATGTGTGTGGTGTATTGTTGGTTATTATAACAATGACAACAGAGATCAACTAATATCCAGGAAGTAATGCTTTCTGAACCCCAATCACAACTTTCTAACCAACTTAACCAAGTATTTTAGTTTTTTATGCCTATAATTGGAGGTTGCGCTAGACTTTTTCGTCGCCGGTCATTTTGACTGACGGGGTCATAAAAATTCCGTCATAATCTATTTTTACCGGTCACTTTATTTATTTTTTTAAATGATAATAATGCCATATTCAATAGCATTCAATTTTAATTCATGTTTAATTCATATCAAGTCCAAACAAATTGAACAGAGAATGCTCCGGAGCAGAGTCTGCGTCAGAGCACATCTAACCGTGGGGTCAGTCAGTGAATGCGGGGGTCACTTTCTGCCACTCAACATCTAAATACAACGTAAATACCTGATGATGACATCAGTTTTCTGTCAACAATCAACATGCTAACCCATGTGTTATACCAAAACATCCAAAGGAGCACGTTTTCACATAGGCACCGCATAGTGCACCGGCGTTAGCTCTCTCTCTCTCTCTCTCTCTCTCTCTCTCTGTGCCTCTCTTTTACGCACGCACGCACGCAGCCACTGCGCATCACTGAAACAACTGAAGCTATAGACCACACAGCCAGATGCAGCACAAATTCAGACAAGACAAAACCCACTCAGCTTTACGTGTTATAAACAATGCCACGGCGGGCAGAATACATTAAAATAAGGCTTAACGTTACCTTTGGAAGAGTTGTGCGCGGCGAGTGTGTGAAACGGTGATGTCCTGCCCCCACCGCTCTACCTGTACCGAGACACACCGCTGTAGCTACAGCTACGTAACTTAACAGCTGACTACTGTCGGCCCCTCGGACACTGCAGCTGAATCTCGCCCGTTAAATCATTATCGACCGTCATATTTGCACTGACACGACTCCCAGTCATTATTTAATCCACTTGTAATGTCTGGAGTTTGAATACTGCGGGAAGCTTTCTGTCTTCTTCTCTGCTGTTGGTGTTTATGTGTGGCAGCGCTACAGCGCCACACACGCTCCACACAGGCCTGGGGTATGTACTACAGCGTTCTACTGAGCGCACCAGCCAGCTGTGAGTTTGTTTGTTTTTTAATCTAATTCTCACCATAGTGACTTTGAGACATTGTATATGTTTTATATCGTTATCCACCGCTCCATTTATTGATTATCCGCCGGCTTCATTGTAAACAAATGCACATGGCCAGATGGCCATGGCTGTGAATTGCAATCTGTCAAAATGACGGATGGCCTCAAAATTTTTCCGTCACCGTTTTAAAAAAACGGTCAATGACGGAAAATATCCGGTTAACGCGACCCCTGATATATATCCTCCTCCTCTGTGAGTATAGTACAGTATTTGCAGTGCAGACTTCTGCTGCATGTCAGACTCTTAACACTTGTCTAACTTTTTTATTCTAATAATACTCTCCTAGTCTGTCTGTGGATGCCGATCAAAAATTCCAATGCCAGCTACATTACAACTCCATTTCCACATACAACGTTAAATCTCATGTTTAAAGATTTACCTTCCACTGACTTCATCCTGGATCCTCGGGGAGTCTGTTCTCAGTTGCTCAACAATAGCTTGTTGGACAAATTATTTCAGCTCGAGGGATAGTTACTTTATCTGAATTAATTATTGTTGTCGGCAGTTGAGGTTACAGTACAAATATGGTATCTGGTCGCGAACAAGCAACAGATTTCTGTTTGTGTGAAGGAGGCAGCTTCCCACCGTTATCTGCCTGAGTGCTTCCCAAAATGTAATAAGTGTATGAGGAGTTGGGGTTGCTATCTGCCTCACGCTTTGTGCTGGTTGTCGGGCTTTTCTCCATTGTAAAGCTTTCTTCTGACAGCTCAGCTCACTGGACCTTGACAGCATTTCATTAGACAGGAGGTCCTCAGGGTTCTCAAGGAGAGGAAGCCTTTCTTCTTCCATGGGCGTACTCACTCACTGCTGTTACACTGTTTTGGCCTGCATAAGACAGCTGCTAAAATAACTGTTAATAAGATAAGAAAATATGGCCGGCTGCTCACTGCAGATGGACCTAGTGATCAGCAGTGAATCAAGAACAATATATATATATATATATATATATATATATATATATACAGTATATACTTTTTAAAACTGTCTAGTCAAGTCCTTTGAAACAGCAGATGTCAGAAGCCAGGTACTGTATGTACATGCAAGAAGCAAATAATGTCTTTTATGAAAGAAGCTAACCTCCGTCTTTTGTCCATTTTGGATGTTTCGTCTTGTTTTTGAAAGTCTCACACATTTGAAGGACACACTGTATTGAATGGATAAACATTTCTTCTGCACACTGATCGGTGCTAATTTTGCAAGTAAGTAAGTGTTTTTCTGCAATTATTTCTTTGTTGTGCTACGGTACAAAAGTGTTTTTCTCAGTTTTATACTGAACTCTTAAATTTTCTAAGTTCTTCCAAAGAGAGCTATTAAGAGTTGCATCGATGCTAACAAAAGATCGTTTGTGGAACTGCAGAATGGATCAAAAGTTCACTTCAAGTTTTTTTTTGACTGAAATAATTGATAAATGTGAAAGCCAATGTTTATGAAAACTGCAAAGTGGATGAACAAATATGTAACTGAGAGCATAAAGACTGATATGCTGCATTAAAACTGTGAAAGAAAGAAGTTTAATAAAGTACACAACATTGAGTCAAACAAGTTCATTCAGTTTTTTACTTGAGGTAAATTACTGGGGTACTTGATTTTAAAAGACTTAATTTAAAAAAAACATTGTGTATTTACATGACCAAATTTAATCAGTTGTATGAGCTGTAGAACTAAAAGCTTGTGTTAACAACACAGATATATTTCATTAAATAACCAAGGACACTTACAGGTGGAGTACAATGTGGAGATTTTGGCTGTACTTTTTTTTTCTCCTAATGAACACAGTGGAATATAAAATCATTCCACTGACTAAAAGCTCTGCTTCAAAGTAAGAGTGTCTCACATACTACACAGGAAGTTGAAAGTGCAATATTTGATTGTTAAAGGATCCATCACCTGGTATTTATATTGGTTTTAGGTGTTGAAAGGGTCTTAAATGCACATTTTTGAGAAATAATATGCAACATTCACCTTTATTTATCCCTATTTGTGTACCCAATTTTGCTCTCGCGAGAAAAACACGCAATCTTGTTTTACAGATTGTCATTGAAAAAAAAAAATTCCATGCATTTACCGCGACTACTGAAACCATGGAAACGTAAATTCCACCGGAAGAGCAAAACCGGCTTACGTTTTTGACGTTCAGAAAAAGGTGGATATATAAATAAATAAAATGTAATGCAGGCTGATCGGTTAATTGTAAAACATGTATTTATTGATGTAAATGTGGTGATTTCTGTACAGAGCCCCCTGGCAGCGCCACTCCTCTGTCCAGTAGAAGCTTCACTTTTCATTCAAACAAACTGCCACAATTGTTAGATTTCATCAATGAGACCAGCATTTATATCCTAAAAAGAAGTGAACCAGCCGATGGTAAACCTCTAAAAGCCTGCGGGTAAGTTAGTTAGTTAGGGATAGTCCCCCTGCTCCTCGGCTTCTCGGTGACGTCAACGAGAAGCCCAATCAGAAGTCGCGTTTTTTTTCCTCTCCTGGTGAATCCAAGGGGGAGGAGGCGAGAGTGAAGTTCTTTGCCCGGAAAACATGTCAGCTATTGTCAGTGACAGAGAAGATTGAGTTATACATGCAATGACCTGAAAAAAATGGATTTTCAGGTGATGGATCCTTTAAAGGGACAACGAGGAGTTTCTATTTGGTTATAAAAAAGTCTCACGTTAATGTGGATGAATCTCCGCTACCCACACTTGTTAATGGGCTCATTTTCGATAAATATATCGTTCTGTCTCTATCGTTATTTTGTTATTATTAGTGGTGGCGGAGATGCTGGTCGAGCCGACCAGCGTTTCCTTCGTGGCGAGTCATGAGAATAACACCGCCGAATCGCCGTTTATGGTCGGAACTACGACGGTATGTGATCGTCTTTGAACCTCTGACTTTAATTATTGATGAATGAAAACATGAGTCTTTCTTGCGCCGGTCAAAGAATTTTACGGTGCACGCGGAGGCTCATAAATGTAGTGTGAAAACACTTCGCTTTTCCAAAACTCCTCGTTGTCCCTTTAAGTGTAACTGAGTAAAAGTCAGAAGTTTAGCCTGGATACTCAAGTATATTTTTACAGTATATCTTACAGTACTGAAGTATATGCCACCAATACTGGAGCTTGGAGCTGCATCACAGAGTTTTAGTTGACAAACTCCTCTGGATGTTTCCCTAACACTGTATTAATGTCTCACTGGACCAAAATCATCCACTCCAGCTAGGACTTGGCCTGACTTTGTCAAGCAATGAGCAAAATCTAGCGAGAAATCGAACAAGACGGCAACAGTGCTCAGTCTACTGTATTGAAGTAACAAGTACAATCCAATCCAAGTTTGTGATATACGTAACTACACTGCATTGAATTGAGGGAAGCTCGTCACACCAATAGCATTAAAGCTAAACAGTAGAAACAGCCCCAGAACCACTCAGGCTGAGGGCCAGAGGAAATATCCCTCTATACCTGATAAGACAGACACTATTCTGATTGGAGACTCTATAACCAAGCATGTAACTATAGCTGACACATCTGTCAGAGAGATAACAGGGCTGTTGCCAGATATCCTTTCTACACATCCAAGTAATATGAGGATTATTATCCACGCTGGTTCTTTTGACATTCTGCGATTGAAAACTGGCTCTGAGACGACTTTTCCTTGCTACTGGAGAAACTGAGTGACTGCTAATCGCTAAATGTATTCGTCCCAGGCCCCATTCCAACTCTGGGGAGAGGAATCAAATCTTGCAGCAGACGCCTTGGCCTGGGTACACGGCTGACATTGGCGTGCCTCACTCGTAGGATAAACTTTATTGACAATTTCAATAACTTATGGAACTGTAAAGACAGCCTTAAACCTGATGGGGTTCATCCAAACCTCACAGATCCAGACTGCTCTGCCAAAATCCACGTCACGCTCTTGGGATGCCATACCCAAAACAGAAAGCGTAGATAAGGACTGTAAACATAGACAACCTGTGTCTCCTTTCTGGTTCCCATCATCATCAAGGTGATTCAGAGAGTGTCTCTGTCTTAATCTGAGGCCCAGCATTCCCTCACCAGCCATGGAGTTAAAGTGGACTATTAAACCACCACAGACGTCATCACTCAGGTCTCTACCAGAGATGTTACAGACATCTTGCTCCTCTTGAAAAAACTGGTGATGTTAAACAGAAAGTGGCATGGTCAAACACAATGTACTCTCATCGCACAGCCACTTAATCTAATCTGTGCATTGTGCACCAGACAAGACTTCAACTAAGTGTCCCAACATGTAGCAGATTCAGTATGAAGAGATATTTTAAGTCTAATTAGTACGTCCGTGCATTTCTGAAATGGTGGTGACTGATGCTATAATAACAAAAACTTTTTACACCCACACCAGCTCTGCTTCCATAAACAGTTTCAGTTCTAAAGTTATGAATGGTATTGATGTCGTTGCCCCCATGATGATCAAAGTCAGAGACTCAGAAAGGAGAAGTTCATGATGAAATCTAGGAAGAGAAAGTTTGAATCTATGAAATGCTAATAAAGAAGAGCGAGGCAGTCATCCTGGATAATTGTAACAAAAATAACAAAAATGCTGTTGAACCTCTGCAGAATCAGTCCTCATATTGTAACGGTAGCTTCATGGGTCTTAGTAAAACAAAATCATGCAGGCAGGTGCTGCTCATACAGAATGGACAGGCTTTCTGTGTGTTGAAGGATAGACTGCAAAATCCTATTGTCTATAAATTTCTAAATGATCTCAGGTGTTTTTATTGTATAAGATTTACTTATGTACTGACGTATTCAAACCTCCCAGGTCATGCAATTCTTTTGTTTCTTTTTTCTATGTTGCCCACATGTAGAACACAACTACAGAATACCAGAGGTCTGCTAAATCTAGCTAATTTACAGTAAATCAGGGATTTCTGTAATTTAGCCAAAAACAATGGCCTTGAGCGCAAAGTGTTTCATGAGTAGCCTACTGCAGCCAAGTCCACCTTCACCCCAAACCCGAGGCACATAGCCAATAGCCCCACTACTCCCACACCAGCGTTACAGTCCAGGGAATCAGAAAAGTCAAAGGAAATCAAGCCAACAACAATCTCCACCACTGTGTTCCAGCTCCACCTGACAAACAAATATGATGTTCTGAGCTGTAAGGATTTCCCACCACTGCCTGATAGCACCCAATGGAAGTAAAAGGCCATAAAGCCACCAGTCTCACCTCACACTATCCACCTATTTCTCCCTTAGTACAGTGGCACTCCCACTCCTACCCCAATCTTTCTTTCCTCCAACCTATGCAATAATGGGTGATTCAATAATCAAGAAAAAATGCTTCTTCAACACCACCACTCACTGCTTCCCACGTGTCAACAAAATTATCAACAAAACCTCAGATCTGCTGGAGTCACTTTCATTCTCCATCAGACGCATCCTCTTACAATGATGTCATCTTACCTCTTACAATGATGTAATTTTACCTCTTACAATGATGTCATCCGCCACCCATCTGTGCTGTTAAAGAATGACTCCCCCATCCTCTCCCTTGTTGCACTCATAACCTAGACCTAATGGTGCTAGCCCCCCTACTGTTTCCTATCTGCAACTTTCCCCACTCCCCCCCTACAGTCTCTTCTCTATGCCCCACTCCCCCATAGCCCCCTCTTAATCATTCATTCCTGTTCCCCATCTGTCTCACCACTTATCTCCAGAATCATCAATGCTTCCTTCTGTCCCGGTTCAGTACGAGATCCTCTCAAATTTGCCACTGTGACCCCTATCCTCAAAAAACCTGGACTAAACCCAGACATGATCAATTTCCAACCCATCTCCAATCTCCCTTTTCTGTCTATGATTCTGGAAGGTGTTGTAGCCTTCAACACAGTAGCCTACTTAAACTGCTCTTCTTAAAGTCACAAACAACCTCCACCTCTCAGCTGATTCTGGTCACCTCAACATCCTCATCATGCTCGACCTCACCGTTGCTTTCGATACCATCAACCATTCCATTCTCCTCTCCCATCTCCAAAACTGGCTTCACATCACTGGCAAGGCTTTTTTCTGGTTCACATCTTACCTCTCCAACAGACAACAATTCATCCATATCAACAACTGCTCCTCCTTCTTCACTCCTTTGCCCCTTGCTTGGCTCTCTCCTTTTCATCCTCTACACCCTCCCATTTGGCAACATCATCTGTAGTTATGGTCTCAGCTTCCATTGCTACGCCGATGACGCCCAGATCTACATTCCCACCAAATCCATCAACACAGCAACCTGCTCCACACTGGAAAACTGCTTTTCTGAAATAAAATCCAGGATGCAAACTAACTTTGTTAAAGTCAACTGTGACAAATCAATCATTGGCCCAAACTCCCTCACTAAGACCACCCATAACTTTAGCCTCAATATTACAAACTCCAGGATTTCTCCATCTCCTCATACGCAAACTTCAGTCATTTTCCACAGTAACCTTACATTTGAACTGCACATAAATCATATCTCCAAATCTGCTTTCTTCTACCTAAAAAAAACATAGCCTATCTCCACCTATCACTCACCTTCTCCACCGCAGAAACCTTGATACATGCCTTCATCAACTCGACTACTGCATGGTTCTTCTCTTCTGTATGGTTCATCTTCCAAAGCTCTCACTAAATTGCAGTCAGGTCAATTCCAGATCACGCCCCATCCTCCATAACCTCCATTGGATCGTTGCTCCCTATCACATTCAGTTTAAAGTTATTTTCCTCATCTTCAAAGCCCTCCATAACCAGGCTCCATCCTACCTCACGGACCTGTTGCGCCATCGCACTCCCTCCCACTGCCTCCACTCCTCTGATGCTGATCTCCTCTCTCCCCCTCACAAGCACAAAACCTGGGGGGATAAAGCCTTTTCCATTGCTGCCTCGCTCTGGAACTCACTTCCCCGACACGTATGCAACTGGTCTGACTTAAATACTTTTAAATCCTCACTTAAAACCCACCTCTTCAGACTTGCTTTTACGGTCTAGCTTTACATTCTTTTAACTGTGTCTCATTATCATGTTTATTTTCCATGAAAGTGACTTTGAGTACCTTGAAAAGCTCTATACAAATAAAATATATCATTATTATAAAACTTTATTGTTTGTCTTGGCTTTACTGTAAATTATATTAGCTTATTTTTTAAGATTTTCATTTGCTTGCCCTTGCCTTTATTTTCATATTACTGTCTTTTTTTTACTGCAATTTTGATGTTTTCTTAAAGCCCCTGTACAGACTTTTCATTTAGTGTTGATTTTGGCGGCCTCTGTGGACGAAATCGGTGGTGTTTTGCCGGAATGAAGACTGCATTCCACTGTCATGAAGACGTTTGTCTGGCCGGCACGTGTGGAAACGTCGGAAAGAAGACGGGACTTGCTTTTTTTTTTTTTTTTTAACAGCATAATGTATCTATTCGTATTGTTTTGTCAGTGGTCCAACCCGACCATGCCTTCCAGAGGTATAGAATTAGACCACTTAGAAATAGCGTATCTTCACACTAATGGGCTCATTTGCTGTTGGTAACAGAGACACATCAGCAGAAACCAGAGACTTTTGCGTATCCTGTTAAAAGCTCTATACAGGGGCTTTAATGTCTTGTTTTTAATAAACTTCTCTGCCATTGTGAAGAACTTCAAATCGCCTGGCGTCTGAATGGTGTTATATAAATAAACCTGCTTCACCTCTCTCTGTTCAACATGACCAATGGTCCCCTGCCGTGTCCAGGCACATCTCTAATCTACTGTTAAATATGCTGTGGCACTCATTGTTCAAGCAAGTAAATGTACAAAATGTCCATGCATTTTAAGCACATTGACCCTGTGATGGCAATGGGCTGTAGGACCAAAAAGTGAAGCACTTAACATTATCCATATTAATGATGTGAGGTGGAAACTGCAGTGAAAGGTGACACATGAGGGCACATAATCACTGGGTTGCCAAAAGAATACAAAAGTGCTTCAAGTTTAAAGAAATGTTAATCAAAATATCATAACATGGTTTAAAATAAAAACTTTTCAGGGCTATTTAAAATGAAGTAGACTTGCTATCTGCTGACTCTACAGCACTGGCGGTAAATGACAAGGGCCCGTGATGCTTTAGCCAGCACAGTGGGGGGAGACAAGAGACATTGTCTCACCCTCATCCCTCTGAGCAATCACAGCATCTCCCTGCTGAGACCACTGACTCATTTTGTCAGATGATGTTTGAGGTTTGGCCTGTGAAATGGACTGAGGGTCTGTAAACTAGAACATTAGAGAAAAGTACTGATGGTTTTCCAGAGCTAATATTCACATTCATTAGTCACTAGGGAATGAGTTAAGCATGACTGGTTAATGTAATTAAATTAAACAAACAAGGTGTTTTGCTTTGCATACAAACTAGTGAAATTTGTATGAGCATAATTGCTTGGTTAGGGTATGTAATAATTGGCAATCCATTATAGTGTCTTAATAATAAAACCGAGAATAGTAACAGTTACTTTGCCTACAGTGAAGAGGATAGATAGTAAGTGAGTAAATGGGGAGCGTTTCTAGGGAAATGATTTTTAACTGGTGTGGACAAAGTGCTGCACTCAGCAGACATATTATACCTCTACAGACATTTATAATGCTGATCAGGTCTTTCCCAGACCTCACTATTGACTCTTGTACAGAATTTATGCAAAATGACAAAAAACATCTCATAATGACATTGACAACAGGGGGCATTTTGATGACAGCGTCTGAAACCTAGGGTAAAAAGAAAAAAAAAAAGTATTGCTCAGGGAAACTTTTGAGGATGAACTTGAGTGAATGAATGACATCACATGTCAGAAGTGGAGTTTTATTAATTGCAGTGCAGTGTTGTTTAACATATCTAGATTATACCAAATTTAATGTAATACAGTATAGCTGTTCATAGAAAAACTCAGCAATGATTTCTTCATCAATCCCACTAAATGACAATATAGAGAATAGAGAAAGCAAATAATAAAAAACACCTCCATCTTGCCAAGTAATATGTAGCTATATATTATCATTAAGCCAGTGTAAAAGCTCTGTGTTGTAGGTGAATCTGCAAGCTCATGTGATTGGCAATCACTGCGATGCTGCAAGCAATCAACTCAAAGTCAGAGGCAATGATTCAAAGCAGGGTTTGTAATCAGGTGGTCAGTCAAGCCAAACAAAAAAAAAAACAAAAAAAGGATCAAAGCTGATGAATGGTCTGAGGAAAATAGTGTTATGTGTAATTTGTGTTTTTGTGTATTTGTATATTTTATACATTTCTAGGTTTACTGTGTTGCCAAGTTGTCAAATATAATTACTCATTTTATGCAAATCTAAGCAGAAAAGTTTTATCTCATCCTATAGCATTTATGCCTGGAAAGTCTGACAAAGAAATTCAGTCACAGAATAATTTTCATTGATAACTTTGCTGAAAATAACTCTTCATTGAATTAAATGACATTAAAATCCTGAGGACAAAATGCCAGGGGGAGTGAACTGTCCTGTATACAGACAACAAAGCAAAGCTCAAACAAGATGCCAGGGACAGTGTAGAACTTTGAAGCAGAGTTGGTTTTGTGGCTGCACTGAGCATCAATCATTAACTCAGAAGCATTTTCCCCATATACAATAATTGGAAAAAGGCTATAAAACAGTGAATACATTTTACGGAGCACACAAACTGCCCAAAATGACTTTACATTCATCTTATCGGAATTTGATTTGGTCTAATAACATTTGGAAAGACTTGAGGAGCCTCATGATTAAATTATTTTATCCAATTAATGTGTACAGGGAGTCAATAGGAAGTCACCCGGCTTGGCCAGCACAAGTCTTAGGCCTAGTCCACACGAGCCCGGGTATTTTTGAAACCGGAGTTTTGCTTCGCGTCCACACCAGTGGTGTAATAAAAACACTCCGTACACACAATACCGTGAAATCCGCTACCAAGTGACGCAATGCACGTGTGGAAGGCTGTTTTAACCAATCAAAATACAGTGGAAACCGCTTGGATCAAAAGGCTTGGGACGGAATCATTTCTATACAAATGCTGTTTAAATAATTAGTTATCAAGAAATCCTCTTATAGTGTTCATTTTTGGTCATGTTATGGATGTAAACATGCGCAAAAACCATTTCAAAACTACGTGTTATTATAGCTTTATTTCACAGACTCCAAGTCCAACAATTAAATATTAATTAATTTAATAAAAATGTGTAGCCTATTTATTTTATTTTCGGCGGTGTCCCTTTGACGTGCACTGCTGCAGCAGCCTGCACATGTTGCTGCGCTGTGTCTTGACTCTTGTGCTGTGTGTTGTTGTGCGCTGTGTTGTTGTGCTGTGTGCATCACCTGGCTGCTGAGCCACATGACTGTCTGTCGGTGCGGCGCAACTCTGGCTGTTGTGTTGTCTGTCAAAACATGGATGAATGAAACATCATATCCACTTTATATCGACCGCGGACGTCACGGATACATTTTCGGCTTTTGGCTCGTTCCTCATCTCCGCATAGGCTCTTTTTATCACTGCATGATGCGACCCCCCCCGCCCCCCCTCCCGTCGTACCCGGTCTGACAGTGACATAGGCTATTGCCTGTTCATTCATGAAAATCATCCCGAAAAACTCTCAATCAAACAAGGTGGGGAATAAGAAACTGCAGCGCTACTGTAGTACTTCTGTCATTTTAAAAACACAGGCAGCGGCCCAGCTGATCTGTAGCGTCACTTGTTACTGTAAATGATGCTGTGTGGAAAACCAGCTGTGGTCTGTGATTGAGGGTGAGTTTGGAGCTGACAAGAGGATCGTCCTGACGACCGTTTCGTTATATTTTTCTCATCGAAAAACTATACAAATAGCCTAGCATTTAGATGATGTAAAAAAATAAAAAATAAAAATAAAAAGTGATAAAAATCCACTTTGTCACATTTTGCGAGCTCACCTGCAAACCGCTGCAAACAACCTCTGCAGCTGGCAGTGTTTACATCAGCACGTGTGCAGCTATGACGTAAACGAGTAAAACAATCACGGTTGCAGTGTCCACACGCACCCGGTGAAACCAACCCCGGCCGAAAACCCCACCCTGGACTCCGGTTTCAAAAAACCACGGTTTCAGGGTTCCAAAAGCACGGTTGCATGTGGACAGGACATACAACCGGGAACATATGTTCACGGTTTCAAAAATACCCGGGCTCGTGTGGACTAGGCATTAGAAACATATGCTCTCAACCTGCTCGGCTGAAGGACTTTATGCTTTTTGGGCCTAAAAATATGAGACAGACTATTAATGGGGTTGAAATGGACACGGGTATGCCTTCATGGGGGAATGCACAACAGAAAATGAGGTTTGAAAGTGAAGGGGTTTATTTAGATGCTACGGGGAGCTAATAAGGGGATTGGAGACAGGTGTGCAGGAGAGTGGGAGTCAGGTGATGGCTGAAGGTGAGAAACACTGAGGACAACTGCAGGGCAGGGAGGAGCCAGCAACCTCTGAAATGACAGAATGAATTATGGCAAAGTGAAAAAAATGAATAAAAAAAAAAAAAAAAAACTTCTCATTGCCACGAGAGTAAATACTTACAGCAAAACAAAGCTTTGAGTGGCACCCCATGTGCAGAGGCAATAGTCCTCTCTTCCTGCATCGGATAGCCCTTTGCTGTGTGTAATTCCCCCAACAACAAAATGATAAAAAAATAAAATAAAATAAACAAGCTTTGACACAGACACTAAGTTGTATACACACACAAATGACACGTCAGATTTCTCTACGCACTTTTAAAGACTGATACCAATGTTACCCCTTGTGACCTCCAAGCATGTCATGGCCTTAAAGCAGAAGTAAGCAGAATATTTGTGTTAATATAAGTCTTAAATAGTTCTATCTTCCAACAGCAATCACTTCTATAGAGTGTTTGGTCTGAAACACGGGTCTGTCAGTCACTCTGCTCTGCTGTAAGCCGAGGAGAAAACTTTCCTTGTATCCTACAACCTTTATCCAATGAGGAGAGAGAACGGCATAAAGGGGCGGTCCTCTCTGTGTGTGCAGCCAAGGGGATGCGCGTGAATGTGGTGACGTAGGGACGAGGGTGGGGACTGCTAACTCCATCTGCTGACAGGAAGTTAGCCGGATCGACCGGATCGCTTAGGCTACTTCTGCTTTAACCTTAGTCTAAGTTTTGCTACTGCTGCATAGCTAAAATCTGCGTTAACAGTGGTTTACTTACTAGTCTAGCAACAACTTTGTGATGTCTGCATCACACTACATTCATGTGCTCTCCCAAAACAGTGGAAAAACAACCCACATGTATTGCTTATGTATCGGTATCCAACTAGCACCAGCCTCACTATCTCATCATTTTCCGATACCGAGTCACTGTAGCATCCAGGCTGTCCCGAAGAAATAACACTGCTCAGAGGATGTATCCACCACTTTATTTTCCCATGATCCATTGCGTCACATCACAACGAAAGTCGGATTTAGTAGCATTCTAGCGAGCGGCTAACTTGTGTAGGTACCAAATGTGGGGGCTCTGGGCTGCCAAAACCATTTTGACTGAATCTGATGTTTAAGTCTATAAAACAAATTATTGAACAAACATTACTATTTCTGTGTGCACGTTTTTGTAATTAGTCATGGTTGTCGTAGTTGTTAGCTTTGCTGCTGCTGACAGCTAAGTTAACAGCAGCAACAAACTAACATCAGGATGTCAGCTGTTAAAACCCTCCCGTTGTCGGACACGACATGAAACTACTCCAGTTAGCTCAATCATGTTGTAACTAGGATATCTGCTGGAAAAAATATTTCTTTCATTAGCCACTGCTAACGGCTAACAGCTTACGGTTAGCCCAGCTAATCTAAAATGTTTGTTCAACAATTCGTTTTATAGACTTCATAAACATCAGAGTAGTCGCAACGGTGATATAGTGACGTGAAAATGTGACATATAGCTAAAACCTCGTCTGTATTGTTCTCATTAAAATGACGTGATGATTATAAATAAAGTCATCACGGCCAGTGTCCATCAACCAGTCTATGCTATCAACAATACAGTAACGGTGGAATGGAGTGTCATGGTGACACCCAGCGTCATTCTCTGGAAAGTGGTGGATAATAACCTCTTGTCTTGTAAAACTATCAATTGCTGAAGCTCTGCAATAAAGCATAGTACAGCTGTTCATAATAATAGCTAGCAAATCTTACAAAGTGCTCCTCTAAAAAAGGTGTGGCTATTAGAAAATGTGGGGGAAGTCAAACACATCACACTTCAGAGGCTGTAAGCACATGAGGCAACCGGGGCTGAAGCCTGCCAAGAGCACTGCTGGAGTCACAGCTGTTCAAATGGGAAAGAGTGGGAGACAGTGTAGACACTTATTATGATTCTGGGACACTGACTCTGATTACACATTGGTGGGGCCCTAATTGTCATCCTCAACAAAGATGAAGTAGTTGCCTGCTGCAGCAAACATAATAAAAGACTTGAGTTGACTAAATGGGGTACAACAACTGAGATTAGTAACAAACTCCAGGGAGGGCAATTGTTTACGTGCGTCACTGTGTGAGTGAGAGGATGTTGGTATGTCTTGTAGTTTTCTGTCAAGTTAAGGTTTTGTTTCCATGAGTCTGATACCAGAAGGGCAGTTTGACCATGATGAGCTTTTGATTGATCAGGTCACTTTAGCCTGGAGGGTTCTGCTGCAACCACAGCGGCCTTGCGGGCATCTTTATCACTTTCCCTTAAACCCAAGAATCACTCTGCAGTGATGAATGAGGAAGAGGCAGGGGGGGTATACAAGAACAGGGGTGACAAAGCCCCGTGTCACAGCAGCACACAGCTGGACAGAGGCAGAGGAGTGGGAGTCAGTTGGGCAGGCCTAGAGGGAGGAGGGATTTTATAAATGGCTCCTGCTTTGGGCCAAATACTCAATTAGCTGATCTGACAAAGTGCTCCGTCTCCCCTCTGCCTTTGTTTTTTCTGGCTTGGTACAATGTTTGTCCTCATCTTACAGGTGGAGGGAAAAGAGACGGGGCTGTTGCTATGATCACAGCTCAAGGTCAAAGACGCTGTTTTCAAGCTCATTCTTTATCATCAATTAAACATAATGGAGATGAGACTTTATTGAGAGAAATTCAGTCTTTTTACAACCCGGGCATTATTATCAGAGTTTCAGCTATGATGATATTTTTGTCACCAACTTAATTACTGGAGAATGAGCCCACAGGGAGTTCTGCTTGTAAAATAGTCCACTACTTGAAATTAATCCCTAAAGTGAATTTTTTTTTTCTTTTTTTTTTCATATCTTGTGTGATAGCCAAAGCTATTTCCACAGCATTTGGACATCATACCTGGGCCTGAGTGCACAGGGCAACACAATTATGACTTTAATATCAGTAAGATAATTTCAAATTATGTGGGGTTAAACCTATACGTAAAAACAAAACAATCAAAAGTACTTACTCTCCTAGGTTCTACTAGTTAAGTAGGCCTACATTTGTGTGTGAATTTGAATAATATGAACTAGCTTCATTCTCGCTTCATTCTCACTTCTACAAGACTGTGACCCAATCCATTAATCTCACATTAGGGTTGAGCCTCTGTGACCCAGTGCATTAGCTATTAAGCAGAGTCTTGATCAATAAAAAACAACTTTCCTTTCTTCTTTTATTTTCTGTAGCCTGTAGCCCAGTAAAAGGTCACTGGAGCTGATGGAAGTGATTATGAAATTAGCATAATGCTGGTTGGGTAGTGCCAATGTTCAAAATGTTATCATCATCAAAAACCAACCAAAAACATAACAACGACAACAACAATGACAAAAAAAACAGGCATTGTAATAAGGAAGATAAAACTCAAAAGCAAGAGGTGGCTGAACTGAAAAGTTGATCAAGCCAGTAATCTGCTGTCATGAAAAACAGTTGCATTTCCATAGTTTTTGCACCAGTAAATGGTTGATAAATAAATATATTTCATTACATTCTATCAGATACATTTTAAATATACATATTACAACTCTCAAATTTCTTGATCCAGGTTTTTAAAGGGATAGTTCACCCAAAATTCAAATTTCACTCATTATCTACTCACCCTCATGTCGACTAAGAGCTGTGAGAATTTTCAGAGTCCTCTGTCCCTTCTCTGAGTTACGGGGGGGTCCACGCAGCAGTATTTGTCCATATAATGGTTGTGAATGAATACCACTTTTCTTCGTCCAAAAAGACACACCAAAAAACATCAGATACCTCCATACTGCTCGTCTGTAATGTCCATCTTGTATTGAAGCAACGACATGAGAAATTGTTCCGCCGGTCAGTGCAAGTCACGCAAGATTTGCACTGACACAGGAAGAGCAGTGAACTGAGACATTGGGAGCTTCCGCTACAAACAAGCTTAAAATACTTATTTAATTTTTTTCGGAACAATTTCTCATGCCGGGGCTTCAATACAAGAGGGACATTACAGACGAGCAGTATGGAGGTATCTGATGTTTTTTGGTGTGTCTTTTTGGACGAAGAAAAGTGGTATTCATTCACAACCATTATATGGACAAATACTGCTGCGTGGACCCCCCCGTAACTCAGAGAAGGGACAGAGGACTCTGAAAATTCTCACAGCTCTTAGTCGACATGAGGGTGAGTAGATAATGAGTGAACTTTGAATTTTGGGTGAACTATCCCTTTAACTCACCATAGCCAAATGTTTTATTCACATAAACCTGCAAACCATTTTTACACCGAAACATCCACCCAGATCTTCCTCTGCAGGTTTAGGATTTCACTATGGGGAATTGGACAGAAATGTTGCCAATAAACATCACATAGGCAGCCATTTTGTTTCCCTCAGTAGCACACAGATTAGTAGTATATAAATATGCTTTAGAAGATTGTTGCTTTACAAGCAAGATGCATGTTTACAGCGTGCTGCAGTCCAATGAGACCTGAAGTTGTTTCGGTGTTGGGTCATGATCATGCTCTTAACATATGATGTGATGAGGGGGCGGGGGGAATGGGTGGGGCTGGGTTGGGGGGCTTCATTAGACGCCCTCTATCGTCCTGCTGTTCCATTTGCAAAGTGTGATCAGTAATTATCCTCTCTCATTACTGCGACCTAGAGAGCCGAGCCTGAGGAGCTCGCTGGGACCCTTCAGATAACAGTGACACGGGGAGCTGTGGAGAACACCAACACTTAACCACTAACTACACAACACATAACAGTCCTTATCTGGAGGTTCCAGCCAGCTGACAAAAGCTCCACTAAAACATGTCGAGGAGTGTTTTCTACAAAACACGTTGCCCTGGAAAAAATAAGCTCAGCTATAAAGGCGTATACACACATACACAAACATGTTACACAAACAACACAACACATGAGTATTTCGCACAGGGAGCGCATGACAGTTCAGCTCTCACGAGTATGACCAGTTACCACAGATGGATAGAGGTCACGTCCTCAATATTTTTTTACTATTCGAAGTCTTATTTGTGTGGAACCAGCTTTTTTATCAGCTTTTCATGCACTTCAGACGGAAGGAGAAGACAGGGTTATGACTGTAATCAACGGGGTTAAACGGAAACGGAAACCTTTTTTAAAATTATTTTGAGTAAAGTATTTCTGAGCTACTGCAGAGAAATGGGTGTCTGGTAATCGGTTGGATACATGACAGACAGACAGGCCGGGGAAAAAATGAGAAAAAATACATTAGACAATTGGGTCTACAGGTATTTTTAAGATGATTGTGAAATATTGCGCAGCTCAAGATCTGTGGGTATGGGTGGGCAATTGGACTCATGATTTCAGTCTTTCTAAAATCCTGTCTAAAGCTCTAATGCAGAAGGGGTTTAATATACAGATGTGATGATTAACAGCTGGCTGCTGAAAAAGTGCTTTGACAGAGAAAGTGATTCTGAGCCCATGAAAATAATAATAATGATAAAATACAGGAAATGGAGTGTGCAAGACTATGAGGCAAAAAGATGAAATTCTTTCCAATTTGGACCTAAATCATCCATTCTATATTTCCCATGCAGGAAAAGAGGTTATACTTCCAGTTCTATGCTTGTGTTTTCCTATTACTTCCATTATGCTCAGAAACACACAATTTTCATTCTTTTTCTGACAGTGATTATTGCTTACTTTTTTGTATTCGTATAAGGCTAAACAGTTGATTCATTCCATGAAGCTATCACCAACAATACTATTATATTTTTTACATGCTGGACAGGCCGCCAATATAATATAAAGAGACAAACAACTATTCATATCCACATTCTCACCCACGGGCAATTTAGACTCTACTTTTCAGAATCAGTAATTGTTGGAACAGCATGCAAAAGAACCTTCATGCTATGGGATGGGAGTGCTAACCACTGTGCCACCATTTCTTTGTGTTCATAATGCAATTTATTAAAATGTTTGTATAGAGAAAAGTGGAGAATTAGAGGGACAAATAGCATAGAAGCACATGTGTTCCAGTTCAAGGTCTGCAGCTGCAGGACACTGTCCATGAACGCGTGACCTTCACTGAGACCAGAGCTGAAACGAGACGTTCTGACCTATAAAAGGACTTCAGCTTTGCAACGCTGGCTATTACTATTGTATCACAAAGCACTGCTCTTGTCGCCTAGCACAAAGCTTTTTCTTTTACAAAAATGTGTACTGTTAATTGTTCAAGTGAGTTAAAACCCAATATTTACATTCACAAGTGCAATTTATTACCATTGAATCTTGACATAGATTGGACCATGAGGGATCCACCTGTTGGAGCTGTCCTTTGTTGCCCAGGGCAGAGCCCTCAATTTGGGGCAGCCTTCAATGCTGTGACGTAAATGGTCTTCAAATTCAGTCTGAAGAATATGGCAACTAAACTGGGACACAGCTAAGGGGTTGTGATAAAGTGTCAATCCACTAAGATATTCTAAAAAAAAAAAAAAAAAAGCTTCAGTGTCCAATGTCACATTTTCTCAAAGTCTCTCAATTACACTGGAATGAACTCACTCTTCTAAAAGATGTTCATCATCGGGTGTATTGATGATGATCAAACAAAAATTAGCCCATGGCTACAATCTGGCATGTTTATGTTATCGTACACGGTGATGTCTATTAACTTGCACTGTCCCTTTCAAATGAAAATGAAACAAGAAAATTAGGGTTAAAAACGTGACTTCTTACTTGCAGAGAGATTATCATATCATAGAGGACACTTTATTCATCCCACAGGGGAAATGTGAGATATCACATCATAAAATAGCATATTCAGTCAAATCATCTTTAAAAAATATGGCAAGTATAACTACAAGTATAACTTCCATGACACTGTAGATACTTTTAAACTGTAACAGAATATTTTCAGACTTACTGAGTTGATACGAGTTAATTAGAAATATAAAGTAAATAAATAAAAAAAACAAGGCAGCTTTTTTGCTTTTATTAGATAAAATCTTCCCCACAGTGTTAGAAGGACCAGACCTCACCAGGCATTAATTTTATTTCTTCTGATCTTTTTTTTCATAGACATTTCAACAACTCCCTTTTCAATATATTTCACCTAATAACACCCAATTATCCCACTAGAGTCACTTATTTCATATCATGTTAAGTGCTCCACTCCCAGTTCTGATGATCCTACTTGTAATATAATAAATAACTCCCTCTCTAAAATGAATCTTCTCATAGCTAGATTGGGAAACTATCAAGGCTTATCGGGTTGATAACCAACAATGTGATACAATTTCTTCAAAACTGTCCAGGTTGGGCTCAGTAGAACTAGGTAGCTAACCCAAGGTTCAATTGTTGTACTTGCTCGGTCACACTATACTATATTGTCTACATCATTTTTATGCACAAAATATTCAGTGATTAATGTCAGGTCTCCACTTTAGTGAGACATTAAATCATCTGTCTTTGCTTTGGCACAATTCTAAGTCAACACATCATAAGAGTAAATCTTTATTAAACTTATTCACATTGGAAGAGAGCAACAGGGAGAGACACAGAGAGAGGGAGCTAGTTAGTCACCATGGGGGTGGTGCAATAGTAGGCGTTGTGTTGAAGCCAGCAGTTAAACTCTTTGGGACAGGAAGCCCTTTGGCAGCCTTGACAGGGTTTACAGCAGAAATCTCTGCAAAATGTTTGCCTCTGTTTTGGACCTACACCATCACCATTATTTAGCAAGTGCGCTTGCCAACACTAACTGCCTAATTAAGCATTCAGCGGTGCTCTCACTCTGACTTTGAGGTCATTTTCACTCTGGCTCACAATACAATGATTTAATTTTGCAGATAGTACATCACCGGCTCATTGTTATGGATAGCAGCTCTTGGAAACTTTTAGTGAGGCTTCCTTTTAATCACAGAAATTAAACAATTCCCATTATCTGGACAATGCTTTTATCTAAATCTAATAGACGTGACCATATTTAGACCTTTTATTAAGGCGTTTTATGAGACCATCTTTCTCACAGTACACAGGTAGCAAGTACATTTTTTAGAACCGATGTCAAGATTTTACTGATCACCTACAGAGCTTGTTTTCAACTATCCTTTTGCTGTGTCTCTGGTCTTTTTATTCCCTAAACCACAGCTGGGGATCCTTGGGTATGGGCTGTTAGTCTTCTCTGAGTCCAAGCTGAAAACAAGGGTAATTGGACCTTTTCGGTATGGGCACCAGTAAAAAAAAGTTTCCTGATGGGGCTGGCTTCTTTTATGATTTAAACTGTGAGAGAGACATTTATCACCATGTTTTGGTTTACTGTACATTCAGATTTTGGCAGTATTGTCTTTGTTCATTAAATGTAATTGTAATAATTTTGCTACCTGTACAGGTTGACACATTGTAAAAAATATTGACATGGGATTCATATTTTAATGATGAATTCAACCAAGTCCTCTGTGTGGTGTTTGGATCACAAGGTTACGGTAAAGCTGAACATCTACAACCATCCCAGCAGTACCTGCTGACTGCAATGAGGTCGCCATGTGTGTTTTTGGTAGGCCACCTATAGAAATCTGATACCTAAAGGTTTATGAAGATTATTTTACAACTTCTCAAAGAAAGTAGAATAGCTTAAAACTCTACACTATAAAAGATGGATTGCCATGAAATTGATGATTCCCAGATAGCGATCTGGTCTTGTATATGACTTCTACTACTACTCAGATATCACATTTAACTCAAATTGATTTAATTTATTTTGGAGAGGGAATGTCTGTACAATTCCACAATGCAATTAAAAGCTTTAGTCTTGAGTCTTTTCCTGTATACTTTAGCTGGGAAATGCACTCATGTCTGTGAGATAGTAACCCATTAAAATCAGTGTGGAAATGAAAACAAAGATGTTCCAGAGCTGCCACACACCTGGACTAAGATGAACAAACATAGGAACAAATCATAAAAGTAACAGGTTTGTTTCTTTCATATAGCCTGCTCCATCAAATATCTGCTTTGCCCCCAGAACATTTAGTGGAGGCCAGAATGAATCCACAGTCTGTAAAAAATAGCAACTAATTATCCTGCTCCAAACTCTGTGGGCCTGTTCATACCAATGTCTACATTTTGGAGTCCAGGCTTTGCCCCAGAGATGCTTCTGGTAGTGATTCCTAACTTTTTCAACTTGGGTTGATGCTTTGTACAATTCAGTCTGGACATAAGAGCACCATCAGAGGAATTCCGTTATGCAGTTCATGTGCATGAATTTCACTTTCACATTTCCATTTCCTATAACCCCTGTGGACTCAGCACTTATTATCTCTTCTCCTATAGCTCACACAGCACATAAGCCAAGAGAAACACCTTGATTTTCTCTGTTCCTTTGACAAGTGGAGCCCCTTCAGTCATTCCCTACACCGTCTTCTCAATGTCTGCTTCTCATGAAAAGGGATAATGCCCAGTTCTTCAACTGGTGGAACATGCTCTCTCCTCTTACCATGGCTGACCTCATAGAAGTTCCATCTTATGTCTTTAAAGCCTCTGTTGAATGATTCTTTTCAGAGGAGGTAAAAATGGCCCTTTCTTTATAGCCGAGCTGCCATTGAAGAGACGAAGGTGACTGATCATACTGTAGGCAGTTTTTTCTTTACCCTATCTGAAACAGATCTGAGGTCAGGCCCAGATAGCTGAAGGATGATATTGAGTGCTTATGGCATAAATGGTAGGCTGCTGATGTGCAATGATTGAAAGTCTTGAGCGTAGTTGCAGGAGTCGTTCTCACTGAACCTCGAATGCACCAAACATTTGGTGTTTTTCAAGTTTTCGCTCCGCTGTCCTTAGGCCCTGAACTGCCCACAGATATTAAATACATGTTTCCCACATCTGAACAGGCTGTCATGAAATTCACCAGTGGCTTGTCTCCCAGAGCCCACTGAACTAGGAGGCTTTTTGTGTTTGCACAAAGTCTCAGAATTGCATGTGTTGAGTAGACACAGTCTTTACACATGGAATATTCACAGAGCTTTGATTTGGGATTGCACATGGTTGCATGCACCACTCCCACAAAGTGTGAAAGTACTGTAGCTAATAGCCCTTGGCCCTACAGGGTATTAGCCATGAACTTGTAAGTTTTCGTAATTTTTACACAGACACATTTTTACACCACAACCCTGAATGGCCTTCATCTGCTACTAAAGGCCTGGTTTTCATATTCTGACGTATATACAACAGAACAGACTCTGGACTGTAATGGTTAGCAAACATTTCAGTTTTCTCCTTTTTTCTTCCTCTGCATGACAGTTTGTTTTTGTCCTGTTTTCATCGGCTCAAATAATTTCTTAGAAGAGAAGAGGTTGAAAGCCTTTACTGTCTCTAACTGCTTCCACTCAGTGGGTAATCTGTTGCTCTGCTTTCTTTGAAAAGTGATAGACTCGCCACACGCTCTCTGACCTGGCTTCTTTAGAGGACGAATTTCGTCTTAAAGCTTTTCTTGCCTGATTTTTTTTTTTTTAGTTTTTGAAATCACTTGTTCCTGTTCCTTCTTGTTATTTTTATATTCACCTCAAATCCTCTCAATTACTGATCCCTGCCTTAACATTTTTTCCCCTAATGGATGAATTAATCATTTGATACAATAGCAGTGCAATGTCTTCAGTGTGTGATGATTTGTTTTCCTCTTACCTAACACTGGTACCTTCTTGTACTTCTTTTGTACTTTGTACTCATTATTTATTTACAACCATACAACATTTTGTTTGCAATAAAAGTAAGATTTTTATTGATATGAACTTCTAGAGGGCAAATAATTTTCATCTTGACTGCACTTGCTTCAATGCAGTAAGCAACATGAAGATCACAACTGCAGTGTTAAAGGCCTACAGCTATTAATTGTTCATAGCTATTTATTACATTGAAAACAATGAGCTTCAATTTCCCTGCTATGCAATTAAAGCCCAACCTTTTATAGTAACAGTATGTCAATATCTCTTTTTACATTCAACCATCAATTATCTGTCAACCTTCTCACTCTCTGGTTGTAAGGCATTTTCTGGTTGTTGGGCATCTCCTGGTTGTGGCAGACTGCTTGGACTCAGACGAGGAAAGGTCATCGACTGAGAGTTTGTCCTGGCTCTGGCATTTGCCCTCAACTGTCTTTGTGTGCTCTTGTCTCTTGCACTGAGGTCTGACACTTTATCTTTTCCTCCTTCCTCGCCATCCATTCTGCTCTTTGTTTTCTTCTCTTTATTGAAGAAGCACTGCCTCCTTTCAGGGTCTGCATCACATCACCAATTCCTGCCATACTGGTTTAGCAACTCATATAAAAGTATAATGGCTCATTTGTCTGGTTAATTACAATTGTTCAACCAGTGTTAGATCTACATAACTTTCTGAAAGTCACGTTACCATAGAAATAACCAGCAGTGGTTGTCGGATAGTTCACTGTAGGCTACTATAGGTTGGTTCATTGTATCTAAACCTTGCATGAATGTGACCATTATGATATGATGATTATGATACGCAACTCTACTTGTCCATGGAGCCAGATGACAGAAGCCGCCTCATCAATCTGCAAGACTGTCTGAAAGACATTAGATCCTGGATGTCCTCTAACTTCTTGCTACTGAATTCAGATAAAACTGAGGTCATTGTTCTTGGACCTAAACATCTCAGGGACACGTTCTCTAATCAGATCGCTACTCTAGATGGCATCACCCGGGCGCCGCACCGTGGCTGCCCACTGCTCCTCAGGGATGGGTTAAATGCAGAGAAAGAATTTCACTGTACTAGCTGTATATGTGACAAATAAAGTACCTTTTATCACCCTGACCCCGAGTACAACCGCGAGGAACCTTGGAGTCATTTTTGACCAGGACCTTTCCTTTAGCTCCCACATAAAACACGTGACTAGGACCGCCTTCTTCCATCTGCGCAGTATCACTAAGATTAGGAATATCCTCTCCCAGAGTGATGCTGAGAAACTAGTGCATGCATTTATCACTTCTATGCTAGACTACTGCAACTCTCTCCTGTCAGGATGTCCGAAAAACTCTCTAAAGAGTCTCCAGCTGGTCCAGAATGCCGCAGCGAGAGTTTTGACAGGAGTTAGGAAGAGAGAGCACATCTCTCCCACCTTAGCTTCTCTCCACTGGCTTCCTGTAGGATTTAGAATAGACTTCAAAATCCTTCTGCTGACTTATAAGGCTCTTAATGATAAAGCTCCAACCTATCTGAAAGAACTAATCATTCCTTACTGTCCTACCAGAGCACTTCGCTCCCAGAACGCAGGTCTGTTAGTGACTCCCAGTATCTCTAAAAAACAGACTGGGAGGTAGAGCCTTCAGTTACCGGGCTCCTTTACTGTGGAACCAGCTCTCTCCATGGGTCAAAGAGGCAGACACTCTAACTACATTTAAGTCTAGACTTAAGACCTTCCTTTATGACAGGGCTTTTAGTTAGGGCTGGTTCAGGTAGCTCTGAACCATTTTATAGCTACGCTGCTATAGGCTTAGACTGCTGGGGACACATCTGGTTACACAGAGCCCTCTCCTTTCTCCTCCTCTCCTCTCCTCTCCTCTCCTCTCCTCTCCTCTCCTCTCCTCTCCTCTCCTCTCCTCTCCTCAGTATATTTGTGAACTGTCATTTTCTGCTGCACTTCGTAGTTTGGCCTTGGTGTCTTGCACTCTCTCTGTGTTTCCGCAGATCCACCGGAGCTCCATCTCTCTGCACCAGCCGCCGCCTGCATCGCCCCCCCTCCCACCCCTTCCCCTGCTGTTAGACCGGCCTCCCCTCCCTTCCCATGGACCAGTCTACCACCCAGTCCTCCCATCGAGCTGGCCAGCTCTCCCTGCCCCCCCCCCCCCCTCAGCAGAGACTGCCTTCATCAACTCCTGCTAACATTTCCATATTTCGCACATTCTGTGACAAACTGTAAAGTGTTTCCTTGTATGTAACAACATCTATTGCACGTCTGTCCGTCCTGGGTGAGGGATCCCTCCTCTGTTGCTCACCCTGAGGTTTCTCCGATTTTTCCCTGTTAAAAGGGTTTCCATGGAGTTTTTCCTCAGTCGATGTGAGGGTCTAAGGACAGAGGATGTTGTTACGATGCCATGTAAAGCCCTTTGAGACAAACTGTTTGTAAAAACGGGCTATACAAATAAAATTGCCTTGCCTTGCCTCGCCTTGCCATTATAAAAATAATTGGTAACACTTTACAATAAGGGTCCCTTAATTAACGTAAGTTAGTACATTATTAAGCATTAATTAACTGTTTACAGATATATTACAGATATATTAACAATCATTATTATGTATTACTTAGGATTAGGAAACACATTAATTAATGTAGCCTATTAGTAAGCAGTTAATTAATGTTTACTACTCAAAGTTAGTTAATAAATTATTAAGTAATAATAAAAGTTGAATAATGTAATTAGTTATCATTATGTATGTATTAATCAGCATTAATTAACACATCAATTTATATATTAATGCTTAATAGAGTACTAACGTTAATTAAGGGACCCTTATTGTAAAGTGTTACCAAATAATTTCATTCACATCAAAGTCAGTTATGCAGATACTGGTTCCAGCTAAGTATGTAAACTGTCTGTCAAACACAGCACAGACTCAGTGTGTAGCAGGCATTGCTGCTGTCTACATGGGATTTTCCCTGACTCTGCAATTCAAATGCCAAATTCTTGAACTGCTGCAGGTCATTTTGTTCAAACTGAGAAGACAGCAACCTTGGTTTTTGTTTGAATCTCTAGACCACAGTGATTATGGAAGAAAACCAAATCCAAAAGCTGTGTAGGATCTTCAAGCTGCTAAAACTGTGCACTCTTTTAGCCAAGACTTCATCTTTAAAATCTCTCAATCTTTTCTCAAAGTGTAGTGTATTTTCTACCTCCTAAGCTTCATCCTCCCCCAGCTGGGATGTCCATGACTTGACCCGTATTAAGCCTTTTACCATGGAGTGACTGCTAATGTGGTTACCAAGCAAAGCGGGAAATCCCCTGTCTTGGTTGTAGAGCACAACAATGCATATGTACAGCCAGTCATCAAGCACCCATCCATCATGGTTGACACAAGCTAAAAAAAATTGTCAAATTTGTCTCCCTAATGTACCCTTTGAAATACCATGTGGATGAAAATGCACGGTGGTGATGTGTCAATAACATCTGTTGATCCACTGAACTGAAGGGAAAAAGAGGCACACTTATCAACGTGCCTTTCAAGCTTTGCCTCGCATTATCAACCATCGTTTCAGAACAGCTTGTGACTGCGTTCTTTGATAACTGGACGTTTCAGATGGCAGCCATTATTTCTTCTTGGTTTTGAAATGATTAGAAAGCCACTCTGCTGCTCCCAGGAAAGTCTCTCTCACATGTTCCCCATCCTCAAATACCTTTGTGTGCTTTTCAAGTATATGGCTCACCTTAAAAGAAGAGATGGTAGACTTTGACTTTGTTAATGGCCTTGTAAATACTGACTTTTGTCCGGCCAATTACAAATTAAGTTCCTTAACATGTTTTTCCCCGCCCTCAGATCACTTCAGAGGTGTGAGCTGTGTGTAATGTTTTTTTTCTTTCTGTTATGTTCTGAAAAGTAAGTTATGTTCCATTTCATTATGAAGTTATAAATTATCTGTCATTGGCCCAATCCCATTTCTCTTTTCTACCCCTACCCCTTCCCCTACCCCTTGCCCCTCGCCCCTTGAAACGGAGCTACAAGGGGTAGGAGTAGAAAGTCAACCCCTCCGAATTGGGACACCCCTTCAACAATCACATACGTCATCACGTAGTCTCACTGGCTTTTACGTAAGCTGATGCGGCGAGCTTTTGCCAGAAATCAAATAGCGTGTTCCATATAACTTAATAAAATAAGATAAAACATAATGCAGGCTGATCGGTTCATTGTAAAACATTTATTTACTGATGTAAATGTGGTGATTTCTGTACACAGAGCCCAGAGGCAGCGCTGCCTGCTCCTCTGACTGGTACATGAAGCATAACTTTTCATCCAAATAAACTAGTGCTACTGCCACAATTGTCAGATTTCATCAATGAGACCAACATTTAAATGCTGAAAATAATTTAACATGCTGGTGGTAAACCTCTAAAAACCCGCGGATAAGTTAATTAACGACCGCCTTCTCTCCCGGCGGGACCGGGACGAGGACGTAATTTGGCCGGCGGAGCAGCACTGCAGACAGACTGCTGCCTCTGTGAGGAGCCGCTCCTCCTGGAGCTTCACTTCTCCGAAAAATCGTCGGAGCAAACTTCTAACCCGCCGTCATTTGGGTAAACTAACTGCACATTTGGGACCTAAACAGCTACTTTCTCACAAGAAAAAATATTAAAACTTAATAAAGTGACGTAATAACCGCGCTACAGTGAGAAATAAAACAGCTTTTCGTTTTACAGCCACCGCTGCCGGCTACCGCAAGATGCATTCTGGGAAACTTTTCATACCCCTCCGTTTGGAGTGTGCCTCTGAAAAATCTCCGTTTGGAGGGGTATGTAGCCCTACCACTTCCCCCTACCCCTCTGTCCTAACGGGAATTGGGACACCCCTACCCCTACATGTGAACGCGCAAAACGGAGGGGTAGGGGTAAGTGGTAGGGCCAAGGGGGGAAATGGGATTGGGCCGTACTGTTTAGACCTACACCCATTCTTATCAAATTATTTGGCTTCAGTAGTTTCTTTTACCAGTCACATTGAATACTAACAGAGGCTAACTGTCAGTCTATGGGTATACGCGTAAGGTAAATAAATGTAATCCACACCTGTGGGATGCAGTGAATGCCACTGTGAGGTGCTAAAACACCCAGGGAGTAACACCATCAATTTAAATTTACCGTGGACCATTAGAAATAGCAACTCATGAAACTGGTGTTATAATAATTATTACTCAATTCTTATGTCAGCTATCCATCCACATGATGAGAGCATCGACACATTGTTCATAACTGAGCTGTTGAGCAACATTGCTGTGGTGTCTTAGGCTTGTTTACTGGCATTTTAAAATTTGAGAGCACATCTAACATCATCAATGTCACATGTGTTAAAGGAGCATTATCGCAAATCCAAATTCTTAATTCGGCCACTAGATGGAGCCAGGCGGAGCATATCAGATATAAACAAGTGGGCAGCTGTCAGAGAGAGAGAGGAGCCTCGTTTAGTCCTCCCCCTCCCCCCTCCTCCCCCTCCTCCCTCCTCCTCCCTCACCAGGCTGAATGAACGTGCAATCGCGGGAAAGGAAAAAGAAAACTCGCTAGTGGAAGCGGCAGCTCTACTCGCGCACAACCACAACAACGGCAACAACAGCAACTGCAACTTCCTCCTACAAATGTATGATCGTTGGTGTGACGTGCAGACCGCAGTGGGATGATTCAGTGACCGTAAGCAGCCTAACACTGCTACATTACAATTTACTGTTGCATTTTTCCGGTTCGGAGGTCGGATTTGCGAGTTCCGAGTGCAATCGAACGCAGCAAGCGCCGGGCCGGCTTGGATCATAACAAAGACAAATGCTGCATTTGCCTCACGGACACTATACTGTTGGCGATTTTTTTTGTAAATTTAGTTATGGCTCCCCCCGACCTATCTTTTGCATATTTCAGCTTGTTTTATGCTATTACTGCTGTATTTGCGATAATGCTCCTTTAAATATAGAGGTACATATTGCTTAGGAATAGGCTTTATATTAATACTGAGAAAGTATCAAACTGCACAGTCCACAAACAAATGCACACATCCTGCATACAGAAATGGTGTCATTTAATGGTCCATCAAGGCTTTTGTAACTTTGTGATGTAACCAAGCATTCACAAGCTAAATGTCAGACCCACTTGAGTGTTTACATGGTATCTGCCAGAATTGTATTCAGTTGCTCAGAGAAAAGTCACCCAATCAGAGCAGAGCTCAAATGTCTCTTCTGATTGGTAAAAATGGTAAATGGTCTGTATTTTATATAGCGCTTTACGCAACCCGGTCACCACCAGGAAATGTTCACTATGGACGTTTCTGCAAACCCCAGAAACGTCCATAATGAACATTTCTGATCTAAAATATGTTCTATTCCAACATTTCGTTGCTCATTCATTATTAATCATTGATTAATCAGGTGTGTCTGACGACCTCACAACAATTGGTCAGACACACCTGGATTGGCAACCATGACGCCCACTGCAAAGCGGGGGGAAAGTGACAAGCGGTCGGATAAATTATCGCTAGTTACTAATAAAGAAACTAATTTGCTTTCATTCAACATAGATTTAGAAAGGAATACATACATTTCTCGCTAGAAATGTCCTCAAACAATGCCAGAAATATCTTGAAATGTTGTTTTTACAGCCAGAAAACTTTTCAAAATCACAGAATAAGTGACAAACAAAATATAATTTGAATTCGTTCAACATAGATTTTGAAAGTAAAACACACATTTCTCGTTAGAAATGTCATCAGTGGTAAAATATGTTGAAATGTTGTTTTTGCAGCCAAAATGCTGAATAAATATTACGTTGTATTCATGTATAGAAAACGTTGATATTTAACGTAATTTGGCTCACGTTAAATGAATGAGCAACGAAATGTTGGAATAGAACATTTCATAAATGTTCATTATGGACGTTTCTGCGGTTTCCAGAAACGTCCATAGTGAACATTTCCTGGTGGCGACTGGGTTGGCTTTACGATACCTGAACGACACCCAAAGTGCTTTACAGTACATCATACATCGCATTCACCCATTCACACACACATGCACACACTGATGGCAGAAGCTGACATGCAAGGCGCGAACCACGACCCATCAGGAGCAAGGTGGGTAAGGTGTCTTGCCCAAGGACACTACGGTAGCAACCGGGACAGAGCGGGATTCAAACCACCAACCCTCTGATCATTGGACGACCCGCTCTACCACCTGAGCCACTGCCGATTGGCTGTTTAAAATATGGTAGCTTCGGAAAAAAAAGATAAATAAATCAGACTTCCCACTGAAGCGTTGGACTCTGAAGAATGAAATAAAGTTTAAAAGATAAATCATGTCATTCTATTTATGGAGGCGTCTATTTTTTTTACCTGCTGAGTTTATGGGTTTCTTTGGAAAACAAGTTGGTCAAAGCAGCAGGGTGAAGAAAAACTGCTGAGCTGCGAAGAACACCTCGACACATGTGAGCCAATCATCTGCTGAATTATTTTATGTTTTAGGGAAGGTGCATTCGACTGACATTTTTAAATGTCACAGATGAAAAACAACAGCAGCAACAATTATAATGAGACTGAGAATGCTACACTTCAAGCAGTACCACTGTTGAAAAGAAAGAGAGTTAAGTAAGAAATATGCAAGTAAAGTAAATCCTCTTAAAGGGATAGTTCAACATTTTGGCAAATTGGCCAACTGCCAGAATTCCTATAGTCATAGCAGTAGGTTCGTTACCTTTAATTGTCGGTGCAAGCTATTTTTTAGAACGGCGGAGCAGAGCTGGGAGCTGCTCAGGACTACGCTACGGAGGCTCAAGGGATTTCTTGGTTTCCCTCATCAAACTCATCAAATACACAATCCAACAACTCCACAACGCTCTGGTGGACAAGTTGTGACCTGCACATTCACCACGCTATGAAATAATAACGGAATGTTACGAGACAGAGTTGTTGTAGAGGGAAATACAGAGACTGCTTGCCAAAAAAATTGCTCCCAATGGGAACACACATCAGCTGTTTTTCATGAATTTACCTCGAAAACTCAGTCTCATAATATTCCATTATTATCTCATAGCATGGTGAATGTGAGGTCACAACTTGTCCACCAGAGCGTTTTGGAGTTGTTGGATTGTGTATTTGATGAGTTTGATGAGGGAAACCAAGAAATCAGCCTCCGTAGCTCTGAGCAGCTCTACTGCTCCGCCATTCTAAAAATAGCTTGCACTGACAATTAAAGGTAACAAACCTACTCCTAAAACTATAGGGATTATGGCAATGGGCCAATTAGCCAAAATGTTGAACTATCCCTTTTGTCTCTTTGTTTAGAAAGGTGTTCAAAATAAACACATTTTGAAAAAAAAGGCATGTAAAAAAAACTGGGATAAAACAAAAATACAGTAGGCTATATGAATAAATCTACATGTTGTATGTTGAAATTTGAATTGCACTGACCTTTAAATAAATTATACAAGCAGTGAGCTCCTAAAGGTGCTATGTTTGTTTCCCCTGCTTTTATTTGTGATGAGTGTTGTCCTCATGGTGGCTGTTGTACTTGTACACAGAGGTCAGTAGGGTGTTATAAATTTTTCTATTATCATAACCTCCCATAACAATGTTGTGCTGAGAGCCATTCTCCATGATGAAGGGCCTCTGCAGAAGACATGGCTCTGTTTCACGTTTGGTCACACCGCAGGTCTGAATTTTAATCACACTCCCTTTCCAAGCCATTAAAACTAGAAAGTGACGTTTATTAGACAGCAGAGGAAAATAAACAAGCCCTAATTGGCTCGCACCGAGAGCGCTCCGCTCTCTCCTTGGCCCTTTGTCGGAGAATAAACCTGCCAGGGAGTGAGGTACAAAGCTCAAGAGCAGACTGACCTTTGGCGACTCGCCGCTTCCTTTAAGTGGACCTGCAGTGACAATAACGGCTGCAAGGAGCTGAGAGCCAAACTTTTGTTTGCAAACACAGACAATATTGACACCGGAGATCCGTGACAGGTGGCCATGTTATGTAACAGATGAAAATGAGTTGGCGCACCTTAACGGCTTCCTTTAATTGCCTACCTGACCTTGGCGCCCGTAGCCTTGCAAATTCATCAAAATAAGATTTCTAACACTGTAATTCTTCAGGAGCCATGAAAGCAAATCTGTGCAAAACATAATTTACTGATAGGGAGCCATCTTAAGAACCCAATTGAATGACCCTCTGTTTTTGAGTGGGTTACAATCATCTTCACAGTTGTCTTTCATCCTTTTTTTTCACACTATTAAACACCCACCTTTGTTAAAAAAAAGAAAAGAGACAATGCAGGAGATGGCACACAGCATGCCCACAGGGAACAATGCTTTGCTAAGAGGTATTGAGGCATTAGTGCAATGTTTGCAAACAGCCAACCACAACTGACAATAAAGTGTGACACTTTGATTACACTAGAATAAAGTGCTACTATCTCACACACACACACACACACACACACACACACACACACACACACACACACACACACACACACACACACACACACACACACACACAAAACCCTCTCTTACCTGTTCACAGCTCAGATGGTTGCAGTGTGCCTGTTGAGTTATTTATCTCCTCAGCATTTTCTCAGGAGGATTAACATGTCATTCACATGAAAATACAGGATCTTAAAAGAAAACAAACTCACATACAGATGGCAGTCTCATGGGATGCTCAAGGCTTAAGGTGTATTTTTCTTCCACTAGGGCCTATGTTTGGTTTCATGTGTAGGAAGATAAGATAATAACTAAATGTGTGAATAAAAAAAAACACATATGGTAGCATGCCAGCAGTCGTAGTGGTTCCTGTGCATATACTGTATAAAGAGTTACTGCACCTTTCAGTTGTTTTCAACCCTTTTCACCTCATGGCCCACTTGAACATTGCTGACCCCATGAGAACACAAAGGCCAAATAATCAGATTTTATTGATAATGATTGACTATTTGGGACTGATCTGAAAGAGGAGGCAACACATAGAAAGAAAACGTAGAGTGGGTGCGAGGTGAGGGTCACTCTTTTATTTCTTTGTCACAATCCAGCTATTCATTTTTGATACTGTAGCTTTAGCCACGGATTTAATCTTTTAGCGCAATCAAACATGGCTTGCAATCAAGAAGATCTGGTGGCAAAAATAATCAAGCCTATGACAAAATGAAAGCTACGAATTTGGCTTTTCACAATAACAGACCAAAAATTGGAAAAACACAAACAAAGCTGTGTAAGGTGTTTATCAAATTGTGAATATTTTTTTTTTTATAAAACAGATTTACAAATTATCTTTGGCCAACTTGCAATTCAGTCACATAGCCTCCAAGGGGCCTCGGCTCCCAAGCTGGGGACCACTGCTATACACTATAGGAGTATTATTCACAACTCATTTTTACCAGAGAGTAAAACAAAGACTTTATGAAGTGAGTGTTTTGCCATGGGCCTGGTGGCTCTTCCTCAGGGAGAGGCCTGGAGATGGATCAGAAACAAACAATCTATTATGAGCTGTGTGTTGTTGTACTCTCTCAGGGTGATAGAGGATGGACAGCACATTGCCCAGTGCATAGAGCTCCTGAGGCTTCTGTTGAAGTGAGAACTATCAACTAGTAGTTACCATGACAAAATATTACAGTGAAATAATACAATCACTGAAAGAAATATTCAATAAACCTAAATTAAAATTATTTCACAGAATAATAATTCGTCCAACCTCTCAGTGAATTGGCATACCGTGGTTATGATGATTAACAGAATATTACATTTGAATTAATACTGATTAATTTTTGATATATTCTTCAATTCACTGATTTAAATGTGTTTTCTTTTTCAGTCACTTATTTCAACTGCAAATTAATTCAGATTAAGGCATTATTATTCTTGTGTCAAACTGTTTCTAACCAAATTTCATCAAACAAGAAAACTAGTGCCACACAATTTCTTGAATCACCCATACGTGCCGGTTAATAATTAATCTTAACTTGCATTTTTTTCCTCCATTAAAGGGTTGAGGTGGCGTCTGTGGGACTTACTGTGAGGCTTAAAGAATCAGAGAGGCAAAACCGAAGCCAAACAACAGCTCACAAAGCTTAACATAGCTCTGAGGGGACTGATATGAGCTTATATGAAGTTTTATTAACTCACTTAACTTGGACATGTGGATTATCACAGCAGGGAAGAGGACACTGATTAGTAAGAATTGACTAAGTACTGTAACTGATATCATTAAGGTTTAAGGAGGAAGCACTTACTTGCTCTCTCTAACCCCGGCTCTTATACTGTACTTGCACATTTGCTGATAAGAAGTTTTTCAATCTGTTTTGAAGTCCAGATGGTCTTGATAGCGTTGGTCATAATGTAATGATGCTGTGACTGATGATTATCGAAGGTGAAAGGTATCTCCGTTGGTCTCCTGCACTTCCTCTGCCTACTGCTCATACAGTAAACTGCCTCCATAACAATACATCATGACAATAGGCAGTCCAACAGCTGTAGCTTTAAAGAATAGCACCACCATGTCCTTATATCCTCTCCCCACACTTGAAACTAGACATGATGCATAGAGTGGATTGCCACAGTTGACATAAAATTCAGTATATCAAATAAGCTCAGTGCGGTGGCCCAGCAGCATGTCTCCAGGTAACAGTACTTCAAACGGGTAGAGATGTATCTTACTGATCCTGTAAGGCATGAACAGAGATGAAAGAAAATGATTCCTGTTCAGGTAAGTAAGTAAATGTATCATAACTGCCAAAGAGTCCTATGGGAATAAAAAGAGGTATCACTCCTCCCTCCTGGAGGACCTTCACAGGCTTTGTTAGCATACTGCCTGTTTTTTCCTCCATATTTTTTATCATTTCTTTATTCTTCTTTTTTTCCTGTAGTCCAACAGAGCCGCGATGACAAGTTGTTAAAATGTATATTCGGATTTATCAGCTTTGAATCTGACATCAATGTTGTATTAAATATATTCAGACAAATTCTTTGGTTGTTGGATGCATGCAAAGGCCTGTCATCAGATATGTGCTCACAGTATGGTGATGCGGTCCAGACATAAGATAAAGTAAAACCTCAAAGGATCAAACTGGATTCAAGATGACACATCCTCTGGTGTTAAGACCAGTCAAATCTGGGCTTGTTAATGTTTATTTTAGTTTTAAGAAATGTTCTCAGACTCAAACTGTACTCAGTGACAAAACTCATGATTAAAGACAGGGAAAAAGAGGAAAAATAAATTGTGACCAACCTGTGATATCCAGTGAAAGACTGGCTATTAAAGGTTCAAGCACATATAGCATACAATTTAACAGTGTTTCGAGTCAGAGAGAGGGTTATTGATTATTGGACAGATTACAGTCTATCCACTTTAGCTGTACATTAGCTGATGCACTGTGGATTATTGAATATAGACAGACTCCTGATTTTCTCTGTTTATTAGATGCATTAAAGCAAACAGTGACATTTGCAGAAATACTATTGCTAACCGTGCTTTAAAACGATAATGCATTTCCTGAATAACTGCTCTCAGGATTTGATCTAACAAAAACAGTATTGTCGTGATGTGTAGGCTATGTATTTGTAATTTTGAACTGCACCATTGCATACGTACGTGTCAATACTGACAAGCAGACTTGATTTAATTCATTTAACTTTCCCAGTCATTATGCTGCATAGTGCCAAAAAAACATAGCATACATTAGAGACATTATGGCTCATTGGGGTAATAAGGTTATATTATATACAGACATATACCACCTGCACAAGGAGATCATGGGGAAAACTGGTGGTGGGAAATTTCGCAATCATAACGGGTAAACAATTTGCTTAATGATAATGCTGGCATGCAAGGGAAGTCTCATTACCTTCCATAACGAATTAGTAGAGCATTATAATAATAAAGACGACACAAATCTCTGCCCTTACTACAAGGATGGAAGTAAACTGTGACATCTGCTGATATTACATCTAATTCTGTTTTTTAAAACACAACTCATTATACGGAACATTATGATATGCCTAAATAAAATTGAGTTGTTGACAATAGTGAAAGTGAAACAGGTTTGAGATTGATAGTCCATCATATAGTAGTACAGTAATATGTATATGTGTGTTTCTTAAATTTTCTAATAAATACCACAGATAACAACAATATGTTAGACTTTGGTATAGCAGCCTAGAGACTTATTCTTATGCATGTCTTTCCAATTAGTTTGAGCTTCCTAATTCCCACGCTGCATGGAGCTGAAACACAACAATGACTTTTGTGTTTCTATCATTACAGAGAATCATATGGCTCACTGGGGTAATGAGATTAAATTATACTATATATAAACTCCACATGTGGGAGGAGATCATGGGGAAGACATGTTGGAGGTGGAAAATTTCACACCCGTAATGGTGAAGCAGTTTGTCTAATGACAATCACCTACCAGCACAAATCAGTAATAACAACACTTACTTATCATTAGGGCCACGGGCAATCGCACCGGGCACTACTGTTATTGTGTGGATTTTTTCTTATTATTATTAGTGTGAATGCTGGAAGCATTCACACTATTGTTATTCGGTTCGGCCATTTTTCTGCCTTTCTTCGTCATGTAACGAAGCCCGGGTACTACTGTTATTGTGTGGATTTTTTCTTATTATTATTAGTGTGAATGCTTCCAGCATTAGGGCAGATAAGTCTCTGTTCCTAAAACTGACCAATGAGATGGATGTTTTTAAAGAAAAATGCCTGGCTGAGACTAAGATTATAAAACGTAAAAAATTCGCAAGAGACACAAATGACTATAAACAAGGGAACGTGTATTTTTGGAGGAAGACTACATCTGATCCAGCACAACAGTCGGTTGGCGGCCAGCCGACACAACATCGACAAAACTTTCCACCAAGGTGGCCGTCTTCGTCCTCCTTTGACTCGGACTCCAGCAACCGGTCAAGATCTGGTGGGTCTTTTTTGGGGAATCCCCCGCGACGCCACCCACGAGGCGGAGCCGGAGGCCGCGGACGGGCCAGACACACTCCCCGCGCACCAAGAGATGCAGGAGAGGACTACGCAAGAGGAGACAGGTACAACACCCGGAGCAAAATGCGGTAATGAACTTTTCATCTAAAACTCTAACTGAGTCATGCATTAAGGCACTCAGTAAGAGCCTATCATTTGCTCCTACTACGTCCACTAATGACTTTCAGACTTTCATAGACTTTCAGAAGTTCTTCTGATCATTAAGACTCAGAGAACTCTTTCATTATCCTCATTCGGCATCTCCGGAGAAAATTGTTGTGAATGAGGCTGAAATTATGAATGAACCGGGGGCTCCTCCCACCACTGCTTCGAACATGGGAAGACCTATCACTCCGTTCAGAAAAAAAGTCGACATATATTCCTCCAAGATACAGAAACGCATCCCTGGATACTTATTGTCGATTGGTTGAGCATGATGTACAATCTGCCCTTAAGAATAAGAAAGAGTACAAGGTGTTTAATAACATGTCACGCTCTGAAAGAGGGGCTCTAGTGTCACTTCGCGATGATGCCTCGTTAGTAGTCCGCCCGGCAGATAAAGGCGGTGCGATTATTATTCAGAACCTGACAGATGTTGACATGGAGATTAGGAAACAATTAAGTGATGATACTTTTTATAAAAAACTACATTCTGATCCCACTGGTCAATTTAAAACTCTTGTACATGAAAAATTGTGTTTTTGGTTCGATAATGGTGAATTGAGTAAAAACGACTTTGAATTTATGACGAATGACCATCCTGTGACTCCAGTCATATATACTCTGCCTAAGGTGCACAAGTTGTTTAACCCTTACATACTGTTTAAATTTGATACCTTCACAGTATGGTTCGGGTCAATTTTGACCCGGACCAAGAATTCCCTCATAGTAAGTGTCTATATTGAATTTTAAACTACAGATCTATTTAGAATGTTTAAATAGCCTATGACACATAAATTAATGTATGATTAAGTGTTAAAAAAAAATTCAGAGAGCAGGGAGAGTGCATTTTTTAAGTTTTACAACGCTCGTTTTTGGAGAAAAACTTCTACTATTACACAGTATTACATCCTGTTCTACATAAGACATAAACACATAAAAGCCACAATGATTTAAATATATTTCATTGAATTTTAAAATGGCATGAACATTGTGGAACTGTTGGAGTTCATAATATGACCATGTTTAACCATTGCAACCATTACGTGCTATATGTTATAAGCTAAATGCTATATCATAAGAAATCATAATTATCTATATTAATTCAACATTTACCACTTAGAACACGAAAACATTAAATAATAAAATGTTTATTATAAAAAAATGCACTCTCCCTGCTTTATATATAATATGGTTTTCTTTGGCATTGTCTTCCTGCTCTGACACATCCTCCACCAAATCACTATCAACCTCCTCCTTTTGGGAGATCAGATAAAGGGCCTGTTGTACCAAGTCTTGCTGCCATGATGTCAGTCACTGAAATGGCAGCTCAGGAACCTCTATGTCATGACCCCCCACCACCATCCCAACGCAAATTGATTCAAATTTGTTACTTTATAGATTATTTTATTACATTGCAGGTCCAGGTGCTTGCAGGTGCAGATCTCGTGTCTGTGTCAAGGCACCCCTTGACCTCAGATGACCTCTGTTCCATTTGTGCACCATACTGTATGATCACTACTATGCTGTTTTACTATTTCACTGTTTCGAGATTCCCCCATGCCCCCTCAAAGACCAGCAGGTGTCTGTCTCTGTGGGAACCTGGGCAAATGTGGTGGGAACACAGGCAGTTCTCGTGACAGTGTCGAAGTCCCCCTTGAACTCTGTTTCTGTCACCACTGTCCCATAAATTATACACACAAACATGGCCTGTACAGTTCCACAGTTTCAAGATTCCCTAAAACCACAATTTTCCTTGATTTGACCCACACTGGTGGATCTAAAATCCATCTAAACAGATACTGGTCAAATTTGACCCGAAACAGCCTCAGTGTTTAAAAATTTGTAGCACCTGTTCAAAAGTATACAATTTAAAAATATTTTCATTTTTGTGTATTTTGGGTCACTTTAGGAAAAGTCATAAAATTTCAGCCTAAAAGAATGATGTTTAGGGTATTTTTTCTGCTGTCAAATGTCAAAACGGGTCAAATTTGACCCGAACAGTATGTAAGGGTTAAGTTGTTTATTATCAGCAGGATAAACCCCTTGAGTTGTCGCAACTCGTTTTCGAGGGGGTCCTGCGCACCTCAAGTCAACATAAAACACAACAACACAACACATCACAGTACAATGAAAGGATACAGAACAATACAATAAAAACAAAACAAAACAAAACAAAACAAGACAAAGACAAAATCTGGACAGACATACAATAATCAAGTCACAGATCATGCCTCTCCCTGGTAGACATAGTCAGCAGTAGAGGATCATTAACTAACAATGTGTCTTGTTTTGTTGATCACCATTTAAAACCATTTGTTTCCTCCCTCAGGTCGTATATCAGAGATACTAATGATTTCATCGGTAAATTGAAATATATTGATTTACCTGCTACAGAATCTCTCCTTGTCACGCTTGATGTTACAAGTCTCTACACCAACATCCCTCATAAAGGAGGTATTGAGGCTGTCAATTTTTTTCTAAATCAGCGGGCACCTACCATTAAACCCAGTGCTGCGTGTATCAGTGATCTGACTGAGTTGGTATTAACCACAAATTATTTTTTGTTTAAAAATGAATATTATTTACAGATTAATGGTACAGCGATGGGCAGTAACATGGCCCCTAACTACGCAAATCTATATATGGGTTATTTTGAAAACGAGTTCATTTTGAACTCGGACAATAACCCATATTATCACAATATTTTCATGTACCAACGATATATTGATGACCTGTTCATAATTTGGACAGGCACTTCTGAATCTTTACAACTGTTTCATCAGTATATAAATTCCATTAGCCAGCATCTGAAATTTAGTATTGACTTTGATCCTACACAAATTCATTTTTTGGATGTCCAAATTACAAAAGATGGCACAGATCTATATCGTAAGCCCACTGATAGGAATACTTTGCTCAGAGGTGATAGCTTCCACCCTACGCACCTTGTTAAAAGCTTACCCATCAGCCAATTCCATCGTGCAAGGAGAATCTGCAGCACTGAAGATGCTTACAAAAATCAAGTCTCTGTCTTGTCTAATAGATTTCTTGAGAGAGGTTACAAGAAAGAGTGGGTGGACACTGCTGTCGAACGTTTTAGCTCAACCACACAAGAAGAATGTCTTGTTTCTAAAACGAAAATTAACAAAGGTGATTCTATTTTTTGTGTTACCAGATATTCTCCCATGGGGTTTGAATTGAAAAAAATTCTTCGAAAGCATTGGCATGTAATTGAGACAGACCCAAAACTTAAGACGGTCTTCAAGGACCCCCCTACTGTGGTTTTCAAGCGCCCACCTATCCTCAGGGATCAACTTGTGAGGTCTTATACCCCATTAAGTAAACATACATTCTTAAATGATATCCCTGAAGGAAATTATAAGTGTGGCAAGTGTGCTCAATGTGGGTACACTAATAAATGTAAAACTTATACACATCCCCACACGGGTAAACAAATAAAAATCTGTGGGGTTATAACATGCAACACGCCATTTATTGTTTATTTAATCAAATGTCCCTGCGGGTTATCATATGTGGGGAAATCCAACAGACCCCTACGTACCCGCATTAGTGAGCATAGAAGTAATATCAGATGTGGGGATGAGCGCAACCCAGTGGCAGCTCATTTCAAAAAAGCTGGCCACAACATTAGTTCTCTTCGTTATGTGGGCATCGAACGAGTGGAGAAACCACCCAGAGGTGGCAACCACGAGCGCTTGCTTCTGCAACGAGAGGCTTATCACATCTATGCTTTAAATACTCTGTCGCCTAATGGCTTAAACGAAGAGTTTGACATTAAACCATTCCTTTGAAGGGTTTGATAGCTATTCTCTGGTAACATTTCGATTGCTGTAACTGTTCTTCTATAATGTCGAAATAGTTTTTTATAAAATATATATTTTTCTATATCTTTCTACAATTTTTTTCTATTGATCTTCTCTATATTAGCGTACATTTTCTGTATCTCTTGTTACTGATTGCCTCGTGTTTAGAATCTGATAACATTGTGGTTATGTGTAGACTATATGTGGGTCTCATCTCATTATGTGTTTTGTAATTGCACGGATTTTTGATGTACACAATCCATGATATGTCTTTTGATGTTTTAATTGTTTCAGGCCTGATATTTTGAACAGTGACCTGTATATGGATTGTTATGTTAACATGTGTTGATGTAACTACTTTGATTATGCTGGGAGGGCAACAGGTGACACTAATTACTGGCATCCTCCCCCTATTTATGTGCCCCACCCCCCTACACATCAGATGACCTGATGAAGACCCAAGTGGTCGAAACGTTGTCCTTATAATAAATTCTTGGGAGCTCGATTATAGCAGTTGTGCGGACATCGTTTGTTTTTTCTTCTTGTTAGTTTTTGTCCTGCACCTGCCTGCACTGTCTTGGATGTGCGTGCACTGTCCTTCCTTGTTACAATGCTTCCAGCATTCACACTAATAATTCACACTAATTGTTATTCGGTTCGGCCATTTTCTGCCTTTCTTCGTCATGTAACTAGTCCTTCATACTTTGTGCTATTTCAACAATTCAAATATCAAAATGTTCAGCCTTTTCGGGACAGGTGTGCTATGTCTTTTCTCTTTTCAACTATTCATACTTTTTGCAATATTCAACTATTTCTGATTTTTTTTTCCCCATAGAGAATGCATTGGAACAGTCTTGAAACTCTTCAAATCCTCTTACTTCTTTCAGCCTTTAAAGTGTCCACATACTTTCAGCTAGAGACTTCATTCAAATTCTGAGCTGTAGACAAACTTTTTAAGTATTCCTCTATGACTCAGCTTATTGATATCTTCAACAGTTTCTGATATTTGGCCGCTTTAAAATCATTAAGTTTTTTGACAAAATCCAGCTTTATAATGGGTGTGTGTTGCGTCTAACGAGCAGGGCTTAGAGTCAGTGACATCATCGCTAGAGTGAGAGGGATCGAAAAAACATTCAGGATTTTTTCTGGATAAATTGCCAGCACGGCCACAAATTAAACTCTAGACACATGATTTCCTCACTGGTTTGTAGCCACACTTGTCGTGTCTCATTTGATGTGTTCAAAACAGCAGACAGACTTACAGAATTGTCTCTATGAGCCTAATAGTGCAGCTAGACCCGCTCCAGTGGCTCATCCACTTCAATATAAAAGTAGGAGCTGATTTTTTTAGAAAAACAGAAATGCCCCCCTTTTCTACCTTGCGACCCTGAGAAAAGTTTTTGCCCTACAAACATTTAATGCACATCAATGTGCTCAGGAAGGTCTCCTTGCCCCAGTAGTCATGGTCACATTCTGATAAGAGGTACGGTTCTCTTTTTCTGGGCTGTTTTCGGAAGCTGCTCAGAGCACAAATCTCTCTGCTCTGCTCTGCTCTGTGTGCAGTTGGTCCAGCTGTAGCGGCCAGCTCGTTATCAAAGTCTATAAATAGAACAATGCAGGTGCAGCCTGGCCGCTCGTTAAGATGTTTTTAAACACAGCCCCACACACACACACATGATAAACCAGACTGACAGAGGATGTCCACGCACAAACACAGGCATCACACTCACACAGACAGACACACACAGACACTCACACACAGTCACACATGCACACAACACACAAACACACAAACACAACACTGTTCCACACAGTAAAATGTAAGCAGTTAGTTGAGTCGCCATGGTAACTTCTGAGGGCAGGCTGCCAATCAATCAGATCATTAGGGAGAGAGGAGTTCTGTGGCTTTCTGCACATGTACACGCAGACAGAGAGACCGTCAGACACACACACACACACACACACACACACAGGTTTTCAGCTCACATTCATCAACCCCTCGAGGGAAAATACACCAGCCTAAAACTGCCTTGTTCAGATATCCATGTAACGTTAGTTACTTCTGTCCATTATCATTATTACTGAAGTGTTACATGAGTTCATTTTGTACAGAACCATCCCATCCTTAGTTGTACACATTTTTAACACTACAAAATCATTTTACCTTCTCCTCAGCATGGTGCAGCTGGAGAATGCAAGGCAGCCTACTTTGCAGGAATGTGGCATGGCCAGTACATCTTCAGCGTTATCAACACTCAGCTTCAGTGAGTACATTTAAATTGATAGGCTTCTGAACTGGTGCTGCCATTAAATGTTTTTGTTTCTTCATATCTGTCAAATATTTACATGGCCACATCAATAATTATGTCTCCCATTTATGTCTACTACCCTATTATCTGGAGTTCCTTAAGGATAAATCCTCGGAACTATCCTTAAAAAAAAAAATCTAAATCACTGATTCAATGTCAAATCCAAAGGATTGTGTGTTTTCAGCTGTAGCCTCCACAGTTTCTCCCTCAATCTCTCTCAATCTATTAGATCTGCTAAATCTGTTAACTGTTTTAAGCGCCTCCTGAAATCATATTTATTGGTTGGCCTTTCTATTAGATTTTTTAAACCTACTCTTCATTCACCATTTATTTTTTTTCTGTTCCAACTTCTTTTATTAATGTTTTGTTTGTTGTTGTTGTTGCTGCAGGAAGCACTTTGCAACAGTGTGCTATATAATAATAATTATCATTATCATTAACAATGTTTTCTTTGTTGTCTTTCTTTGTCTGGTTGCAGAGAGGTTCATGCCAGTCCACAGTAAACACCTGATTGAAGACTGCTGGTGAATTTTCAAGCAGGAATGATGACAACACCTGCCCAAAGTTCCAGTTTCTTCAACATTGTACCATGTCTGTATGAGACTCTGTCCCACCTGTCTTCAGTCAAGTCTGGACCCAATGACTCAAACACCAGTCTTGTCAAGGCTAATTAGAGGTAAGCAATGGTAGTGTAGCAAATGAGTAGATGCAAGCACAACTCAAACTTCACTCAATCGATCTCCCACAAGTGCACGGTGCCAACAGCTTCATACAAACATACAGTAGAAAAAAATCAGTATTACGGACAGGATTCAGGATTTAGGCTGCAATTCGACAAGGGTGAAACAAATACTGATGATCATTTAGTCCTGAAAAGTGACAGTTTCTACCTTTCACGCTAATACAATAAAATAAATGAAATACTCCTGATCACCTGCAAAACTATATTCCAGAGTGCTGGTTTCATTCTATGTATAGCTCATTGGAGCTCAGTTTAACAACAGAAGGCTGAATTTATCTCTGTAGGCACCATGTTCAGGCACTGCATCAATCTAACCTTTGCTTTGTTTCTGTTTTCTGGCTGCAGAGAGGATCATGCCAGTCTACAGTGGACACCAAATGGACAATATATGAGTCTTCAAGCAGAACTGGTGACTGCTGGATGCTTTAAGTTCCAGTTTCTTGAACACCATGTATATGTTAAGAGCCCTCTTCAGCCAAGTCTGGACTCAGTGACTCATTAGTGTTGATCAACACAGGGTAAGTGGCTCCTTTTTTCATTATGTTTATTTATTCTATCATGGACTATCCTTCTTCATATGTATGGACACACACTGGACACACACACACACACACACACACAGGTTTTCAGCTCACATTCATCAACCTCTCAATTATTTTATACTTTTGATGTAAACATCTCCAACAATTTGTATTTTTCTCATGAATTTAAGTTCAGACGTTTAGTCTTTCCAACTCTATTAATAGTAGTACAATTACAGGTGGAGCCAGGACATAGGATGCAGCTTTTAACATCTATCTATCTATCTATCTATCTATCTATCTATCTATCTATCTATCTATCTATCTATCTATCTATCTATCTATCTATCTATCTATCTATCTATCTATCTATCTATCTATCTATCTATCTATCGTTCTATCTATCTATCTATCGTTCTATCTATCTATCTATCGTTCTATCTATCGTTCTATCTATCTATCTATCGTTCTATCTATCTATCGTTCTATCTATCGTTCTATCGTTCTATCTATCGTTCTATCTATCTATCTATCGTTCTATCTATCTATCTATCTATCTATCTATCTATCTATCTATCTATCTATCTATCTATCTATAAACCCTTTGTCTCTTTTTTCTCTCTTTTTCTTTCTTTCTTTTACTCCTTCATTTGTATTTTACATAACTTCTTTCTATCTTTCCCTCCCTATTCATCCATCCATCTACCTCTTTCTATCTATCATCCCCCTCTCTCTTTTTCTTCTTTCTTTCTTTCTTTCTTTCTTTCACCCCATTTCTTTTTACTTCTTTGTTTCTTTCTGTTTTTCTTTCTACTCCTTTTCTCTTTCTATGTTTCTACCCCATTTCTTTCTTTCTTTCTACTGCTCTCTGTATATCTCTCTCTTTCATTTATCCACCCCAATATCTTTCCTTCTTTCTTACTACTCCTCTGTCTCTTTCATTCATTCTCTATTCTCTTTATGTTCTATTATTCTGTTTTTCTTACCTTTTTCTTTCTCTATCTAAGCAATCTTGTTATGTGATGTTGAATTCTGCTCCCCTCCCCCACCCTCAATTGGTTACAGGTGTTCGTTAAGAGACGCATTAATTGCTTCTGCCACCGTTTGCAGCACATCATCACATTACAATGGCAACATGCTTATGTCTGTGCTCTCTGTGGTGAAGTGGCAGAGTAAAGGTTTATTGATCATGAGGTCATGGGTTCGATTCCTGCCTCATTCATGTCGTACTTTCTGCTAGAGACTTCATTCAAATTCTGATTTGTAGACAAACTTCTAATGGCTCATTTATGATGCTTTTTTAAGCATCATTGAAAAATCTCACATTCATCAAAGTCTCAACCTCCACTTCATCAGAAGTGTTGGAATGGCCTAGTGGATAAGGTTCCTGCCATCCAACCACAAGGTCACAAGTTCAAATCCCACCTGAGCAGTCTTGTTAGTGTGTCAGCCACTTTGAACTTTAACCAATACCACTTGGTCTGGTCACATGATCAAACTTGATAATGCATATGCGCCCCCACCTATTCTCTTTACCTCTTTCAATCTTGGTTTGTGTTAACATGTTTCTTGTTTATACCACTGCACTAAGATTGATTTGCACTGGAACTACAGCTTTGGGCTTGTTAACTTCAGAGTGAGACAGAGTGCAGTTCATCAACAGACAACAGTCTCTGCAACTGTGTGTACACTGTGGCCTAGAGGCAGAGTGAAAGTCTGCTGACCAAGAGGTTGTGGGTTCGATACCTACCTTGGTCAACCATTTGAATGGTGATCACTGCTTGCACTATTTACTAATTCTGCAACAGCGTTCAGCTGCTTTCAGCATTCACACGCATTTCCATCAGGAAATGCTACTTTATCTAGTTCTCCTTCATCTTCCGGACGCTTTTTCGGTCAGCAACTAAAAAAAAATGCGCAAAATTTTTGCATGTAAGTCAATGGGACGGGCGGAAAAAAAAGACCGAAAAAGACCAATCATTGGAGTTTAACAAAAGTCTACTGCTCAGGCATACTTTCACCTAGAGACTCCATTTAAACTTTAAACAGTAGACACAAGTCTTGTGTATTGGCGTATTACTCCACGTTTTGATAGGTCATATAGTTTTTGATTTGAGCGAATTAAAAAAAAAAAAAAAAAAAAGCTATCACAGCCCGAAGCAACACTGTTAATGCACATAAGAGGCTGCTTTTAATTTCTGACAGCTGGACATTGCGCTACTTTTAATTATGAAGCTTTATCCATTTAAACAAAATAAACTAGAGGAACAACTTTCATGTTTAAATTGTGTTGTATAGCCTACTTTTATATATTTTACTGATCGCAATTCAGGCTGGGTGTGCGTATGAAAATATGCTACAGTGTTTCTCTTTTCTTTTCTTTTTTTTTGGAGGGGGCGGGGGGTAGTTTAGGTGACAAAGACATTTTTAACTGTGGAAATAGAGATGTATTCAATATTTGCATTTGGGCAATACTGCTGTAGGCGAAACAAGTTTATTCATGGCCACATTTAAGTTACAGTATTTGAGGGAGGTTTTATTTCTAAATCCCTCCGTTTATTTCTTTTACACATTAGCGAGCAGGTTCACAGCGTGAACAGCGTGTCCCGACCCGACCAGGCTCTGGACACGGAGCAGAGACCCAGGTCCGATAGTGCAAGGCTCTCTCTGAAGCAGAGGATGAGGCCAGCTTCCCGTCAGTCTTCACAGACAGTCCAGAGTTGAACGAGTTTCTGATCATATAGTTGTCAGTTTGCTCCAGGTGACAGTCGACCCTCACAACAAAACCCCCCCCTCCCTCTCTCAGTAAATAGTTCCGACGTCCATGCTGCAGCTTATATCCAAGTAATATAATAGCCTATATATAAATGAGCTCCTGACGCTCAGCTCAACAGTTGGTAAACAGCAGCGGATCAGCGCGATCTCTCCCTCCGTACTGGTTCTGCCAGCTCCACTTGGATTTCAAAGTAAAAGTCACGCTGTAAATGAGTTAAATTGTGAAACAGCGGCGCTTTTATAGCCGATTTTAGGATTAAACTCTGAATATATGAGCTAAACATCTGTTACCATAAGTTTCCATGGCGATCTAGCTGGGTTGAAAGAGAGAGTACAGGAAAGCCTGGCTTTAGACTCAATAAAAAATATATAATTATAAAATATAACCCACTAAACTCGCTTCGAAGTACACCCCTCAAGTGTTGTCCATGTTGATTTGATTGTCTGTATTGTAATTGTCCCGCAATATACTGCAAATTCAGTCGATTGTTTACATCAGTTTTTACTTCCGCATTTGACCGGAAGTCGTAACACAATCGCTGCCAAACCGGAAGTGGCAAAGTGGGCGGGGCTACATAAGGTGAATACTGGACAAGTTCTGTTTTTCACAGAGAATGTGTATATGCAAAGAGAGGTTCTTAAAGTTTATCAATTATAGTCTGTACTTTGGTTTACAATGGGCTTAAAGGACAATTCCAGGCAAATTCAACTCAGGGGTGTATTTTCCTATCATTTTAGGTCTAAAAGAAGGAATCTGAAGATTTTCAGTTTAATCGCTCCCGTTTTGCAGTAGTTGCGTCTGTCCCCGCATCGCCACGGCAGCAATGAATGGGAGTGGATGTAAGTTCCGCTGTTTAGGCTGTTTCCAGCCCTCAAAGCCGCAAATTTTTCCCACAGACAGCGTCAGATGGCTACTCAAACATGCACCGAGAAGTTTATTTAAGCAAGCAAGCCGACATGTTTGTAAAACTAGATCTAATTCAAAGTCTCCCGGAGTCTGGCGCGAGACCCAGTTGCCGTGCTCGGTGTGTTCAGGTGCAGTAGGAAAGCTACAGTTTGTGTCATAAACACAGGAATATCAACTCTTTACTTGCTTCAAGTAAAAAAAACTTCTCGGCGCATCTTTGAGTAGCCACCTGACGCTGTCTGTGGAAAAAAATGTACACTTGAAGCAAGTCAAGAGTTGGTATTCCTGTGTTTATGACACAAACGATAGCTCCAACTGCACCTGAATACACCAGCACTGCAACTTCGGGCTCGCGCAAGACTCTGGGAGACTTTGAATTAGATCTAGTTTTACAAACATGTCGGCTTGCTTGAAAAAAAAAATTGCGGCTTTGAGGGCTGTAAACAGCCTAAACAGCGGAACTTACATCCACTCCCATTCATTGCTGCCATGGCGATGCGGGGACAGACGCAACTACCGCAAAACAGGAGCGATTAAACTGAAAATCTTCAGATTCCTTCTTTTAGACCTATAATGATAGGAAAATACACCCCCGAGTTGAATTCGCCTGGAATTGTCCTTTAATTGGTTATTTCCTTTATAATTTACCATTTGCATTTGCTGACTGTAAAATCTACGCCAACAAACTGTAATTCCATTATGTGTTGCACCGTATTTTTTACGGTGAAATTCTGGCAACCACAGCTGCCAGTATTTTACTGTGAATTTTGCAATAAAATACCGTACTATATCTTACAGTTTTACCGTGTTTTTTCACTGATGGACTGTAATTAGGTTTACAGTATATCCGTTATTTTTAAAATAATTTACCGTAAACAGGTTTATATTATAACCGTTATTTTTACAGCAAATTACCGTAAACAAATAACAGTTCTCTACTGTGAAATTTACGGTTGCCAAAACAGCATACCGTAATGTGTAATACATTGTGACCGTATTTTCTACGGTAAAATTCTGGCAACCACAGCTGCCAGTATTTTACCGTAAATTCTACGGAATTTTTCTTACAGTGTACACAAACACACAAACACACAAACACAACACTGTTCCACACAGTAAAATGTAAGCAGTTAGTTGAGTCGCCATGGTAACTTCTGAGGGCAGGCTGCCAATCAATCAGATCATTAGGGAGAGAGGAGTTCTGTGGCTTTCTGCACATGTACACGCAGACAGAGAGACCGTCAGACACACACACACACACACACACACACACACACACACACACACACACACACACACACACACACACACACACACACACAGGTTTTCAGCTCACATTCATCAACCTCTCAATTATTTTATACTTTTGATGTAAACATCTCCAACAATTTGTATTTTTCTCATGAATTTAAGTTCAGACGTTTAGTCTTTCCAACTCTATTAATAGTAGTACAATTACAGGTGGAGCCAGGACATAGGATGCAGCTTTTAACATCTATCTATCTATCTATCTATCTATCTATCTATCTATCTATCTATCTATCTATCTATCTATCTATCTATCTATCTATCTATCTATCTATCTATCTATCTATCTATCTATCGTTCTATCTATCGTTCTATCTATCGTTCTATCTATCGTTCTATCTATCTATCTATCGTTCTATCTATCTATCGTTCTATCTATCGTTCTATCTATCTATCTATCTATCTATCTATCTATCTATCTATCTATCTATCTATCTATCTATAAACCCTTTGTCTCTTTTTTCTCTCTTTTTCTTTCTTTCTTTTACTCCTTCATTTGTATTTTACATAACTTCTTTCTATCTTTCCCTCCCTATTCATCCATCCATCTACCTCTTTCTATCTATCATCCCCCTCTCTCTTTTTCTTCTTTCTTTCTTTCTTTCACCCCATTTCTTTTTACTTCTTTGTTTCTTTCTGTTTTTCTTTCTACTCCTTTTCTCTTTCTATGTTTCTACCCCATTTCTTTCTTTCTTTCTACTGCTCTCTGTATATCTCTCTCTTTCATTTATCCACCCCAATATCTTTCCTTCTTTCTTACTACTCCTCTGTCTCTTTCATTCATTCTCTATTCTCTTTATGTTCTATTATTCTGTTTTTCTTACCTTTTTCTTTCTCTATCTACCCTTCTCTCTGTGTCTTCTTTCTTTCTGTCCTTTTGTTCTTTCTTTCTTTCTTTCTTTCTCCATCTACCCTTCCCATTTTCTTTCTTTCCTTCTGTCCTTTTCTTCTTTCTTTCTTTCTTTCTTTCTTTCTTTCTTTCTTTCTTTCTTTCTTTCTTTCTTTCTTTCTTTCTTTCTTTCTTTCTTTCTTTCTTTCTTCAGCTCATTCAGCATTGTTTCAACAATTTCTTCAGCTCATTCAGCATTACTTTCAGCATTCACACCATTTCCATTCTTGGAAATGTTTTTTCTAGTTAGTGTGACTGCTGGAAGCAGTCACACTATTGTTCTTCTGTTTGGCCATTTTCTTCCGCCTTTTTACGGTCTTCTTCTAGTCCTTCATACTTTGTGCTATTTCAACAATTCATATATCAAAACGTGCAGCTTTTTTTGAACTTTATCGGCATTACTTTTCTCTTTTTAACTATTTATACTTTTTCAAATATTTAACTTTTTCTGCAAATTAAACTCTAGACAAATTATTTTCTCCAGTTTTGTAGCCACACTTGTCTTCTGGCTAAAATTCTGGTCAAAAATGCAAAGAGACTTAGATAATAATTTTAAATATTTTTTAAATGCTTAAAAGCTTTCCTGATGTTGACAGTGTGCAGATCATTAACAGACAACAGTCTCTGCAACTGTGTGTGTACCGTGGCCTAGAGGCAGAGTGGAAGTCTAATGACCATGAGGTTGTGGGTTCGATTCCGACCTTGGTCAAACATTTGTATGGTGATCATCACTGCTTGCCCTATTTGCTAATTCTGCAACAGCGTTCAGTTGCTATCAGCAGTCACACCATTTCCATTCTTGGAAATGCTTTTTCTAGTTAGTGTGACTGCTGAAGCAGTCACACTATTGTTCTTCTGTTTGGCCATTTTCTTCCGCCTTTTTACGGTCTTCTTCTAGTCCTTCATACTTTGTGCTATTTCAACAATTCATATATCAAAACGTGCAGCTTTTTTTGAACTTTATCGGCATTACTTTTCTCTTTTTAACTATTTATACTTTTTAAAATATTTAACTTTTTCACAAAAAATCTCACATTCATCAAAGTCTCAACCTCTCTTCTTCACAACTCCACTGTAGCGTAGGCGTTAGGGTGCATGCTTGCCAACCCTAAGATCACTGGTTCGAATCCAAGGGAAGAACTCTTGTTATGTTATGTTGAATTCTGCTCTCCTCCCCCGCCTTCAATTGGTTACAGGTGTTTGTTATCTCCTTGATTACTCGTACCAGTTTGCAGCACATCATCACATTACAATGAATGACAACAGTCTTGAAAGCAGTGTGCTCTCTGTAGCCGAGTGGCAGAGTAAAGGTTTAGTGATCATATGGTCATGGGTTCGATTCCTGCCTCAGTCTTTTCACTTCATTGCTTGACTTTTGATTCCAATTATTCAGCTGTCATTGGACAGTCTTTGATTCCTCATAGTATAAAGCTCATTGTAACTCAGGTTCTCTGTGGCCATATGGTTAGTGCTCAGCCTGAAATTCACAGACATTTTCATTCTAAGTCATTCAAGCTTGACTCTCAAGCTTTCTTGATGTTGACAGTGTGCAGATCATTAACAGACAACAGTCTCTGCAACTGTGTGTGCACCGTGGCCTAGAGGCACAGTGGAAGTCTAATAACCATGAGGATGTGGGTTCGATTCTGACCTTGGTCAAACATTTGTATGGTGATCACAGCTTGCACTATTTGCTAATTCTGCAACAGCGTTCAGTTGCTGTCAGCAGTCACACCATTTCCATTCTTGGAAATGCTTTTTCTAGTTAGTATTAGTGTTTATTATTGTTCTTCTGTTTGGCCATTTTCTTCCGCCTTTTTACGGTCTTCTTCTAGTCCTTCATACTTTGCGCTATTTCAACAATTCATATATCAAAACGTGCAGCTTTTTTTGAACTTTATCGGCATTACTTTTCTCTTTTTAACTATTTATACTTTTTCAAATATTTAACTTTTTCTGATTTTTTTCAGCTTTATAATGTGTGTGTGTTGCGTCTAACGAGCAGAGCTAGAGTGGTGCTAGAGTGGAGAGAGGCAAAAAAACATTCTAGAGTTTTTCTGGCTAAACTGTCAGCATGGCCACAAATTAAACTCTAGACAAATTATTTTCTCCAGTTTTGTAGCCATACTTGTCTTCTGGCTAAAATTCTGGTCAAAAATGCAAAGAGACTTAGATAATAATTTAAAATATTTTTTAAATGCAACCAGGGAGCTCTCTGCTCTCATTCAGCCCAATGCATTTTTTCCCAGCAGCAGGAGAAGGAGCTCAACTTTGTAACTTGCTGTTAAGTGCTTTTTAATTAGTGTGACTGCTGGAAGCAGTCACACTATTGTTCTTCTGTTTGGCCATTTTCTTCCGCCTTTTTACGGTCTTCTTCTAGTCCTTCATACTTTGTGCTATTTCAACAATTCATATATCAAAACGTGCAGCTTTTTTTGAACTTTATCGGCATTACTTTTCTCTTTTTAACTATTTATACTTTTTCAAATATTTAACTTTTTCTGCAAATTAAACTCTAGACAAATTATTTTCTCCAGTTTTGTAGCCACACTTGTCTTCTGGCTAAAATTCTGGTCAAAAATGCAAAGAGACTTAGATAATAATTTTAAATATTTTTTAAATGCTTAAAAGCTTTCTTGATGTTGACAGTGTGCAGATCATTAACAGACAACAGTCTCTGCAACTGTGTGTGTACCTTGGCCTAGAGGCAGAGTGGAAGTCTAATGACCATGAGGTTGTGGGTTCGATTCCGACCTTGGTCAAACATTTGTATGGTGATCATCACTGCTTGCACTATTTGCTAATTCTGCAACAGCGTTCAGTTGCTATCAGCAGTCACACCATTTCCATTCTTGGAAATGCTTTTTCTAGTTCATTTTAATTCACCAAAAAATAGTCACAGGTCACAAAAAAGTCCTCTTCTTACTTGGTGTGGCTAATTTATACTAATTTCTTTTTATTTTAAGCATCATTGAAAAATCTCACATTCATCAAAGTCTCAACCTCTCTTCTCCCCAACTCTACTCTAGTGTAGTGGTTAAGGTGGCTGCTTGCCAACCCCAAGGTCACTGGTTCAAATCCAGGTTGAGCACTCTTGTTATGAATTCTGCTCCCCTCCATCACCCTCAATTGGTTACAGGTGGTCGTTAAGAGACGCATTAATTGCTAGTGCCACAGTTTGTAACTTGCTGTTAAGTGCTTTTTAAATCATTTTAATTCACCAAAAAATAGTCACAGGTCACAAAAAAGTCCTCTTCTTTCTTGGTGTGGCTAATTTCTGCACTTTCCTTACCTTTTTTTTTAAGCAGGAGCCAGTGATCCTCTTATTAAAGGTTTTCTTTGCCCCTCACATACTGTCTCTGCCTGTAGCCTAGTGGTTAGCTTGCTGAGCTGGAGACCTGAGGGTTACTGGTTCAAATCTTGCCTCAATAACAATTATAGTGAATTATTTTCCCAGTCGTCCTCTGTTGACTTCTGATAACTTGCTTCATGTTGAAACTGCTGCTCTCAGCCTGAAATTCACAGACATTTTCATTCTAAGTCATTCAAGCTTGACTCTCAAGCTTTCTTGGTGTTGACACAGTGTGTTTCCAACAGGTGCAGCTCGTTAACTTCAGAGTGAGACAGAGTGCAGCTCATCAACAGACAACAGTCTTTGCAACAGTGTGTACACTGTGGCCTAGCGGCAAAGTCAAAGTCTTCTGACCATGAGATTGTGGGTTCAATTCCTACCTTGGTCAACCATTTGTATGGTCATCACTGCTTGCACTATTTTCACAAAAGTGTCCTCTACTTACTTGTTGTGGTTAATTTCTGCACTTTCCTTACTTTTTTTTTAAAAGCAGAAGCCAGTGATCCTCTTATCAAAGGTTTTCTTTGCACCTCACATGCTGTCTCTGTCTGTAGCCTAGTGGTTAGCTTGCTGCTCTGAAGACCTGAAGGTTGCTGGTTCAAATCTTGCCTCAACAACAATTATAGTGAATTATTTTCCCAGTCGTCCTCTGTTGACTTCTGATAACTTGCTTCATGTTGAAACTGCTGCTCTCAGCCTGAAATTCACAGAAATTTTCATTCTAAGTCATTCAAGCTTGACTCTCAAGCTTTCTTGATGTTGACAGTGTTTCCAACAGGTGCAGCTTTGGGCTCGTTAACTTCAGAGTGAGACAGAGTGCAGATCATTAACAGACAACAGTCTCTGCAACTGTTTGTGCACTGTGGCCTAGAGGCAGAGTGGAAGTCTACTGACCATGAGGTTGTGGGTTCGATTCCGACCTTGGTCAAACATTTGTATGGTGATCACTGCTTGCACTATTTGCTAATTCTGCAACAGCGTTTAGCTGCTTTCAGCAGTCACACCATTTCCATTCTTGGAAATGCTGCAGTCACACTATTGTTCTTCTGTTCGGCCATTTTCTTCCGCCTTTTTACGGTCTTCTTCTAGTCCTTCATACTTTGTGCTATTTCAACAATTCATATATCAAAACGTGCAGCTTTTTTTGAACTTTATCGGCATTACTTTTCTCTTTTTAACTATTTATTCTTTTTAAAATATTTAACTTTTTCTGCAAATTAAACTCTAGACAAATTATTTTCTCCAGTTTTGTAGCCACACTTGTCTTCTGGCTAAAATTCTGGTCAAAAATGCAAAGAGACTTAGATAATAATTTAAAATATTTTTTAAATGCAGCCAGGGAGCTCTCTGCTCTCATTCAGCCCAATGCATTTTCTTCACAGCAGCAGGAGAAGGAGCTCAACTTTGTAACTTCTCCACAACTCTGTCTGTAGTCCAGTTGGTAAGGTGGCCGCTTGCCAACCCCAAGGTCACTAGTTCGAATCCAGGCTGAGCAATCTTGTTATGTGATGTTGAATTCTGCTCCCCTCCCCCACCCTCAATTGGTTACAGGTGTTCGTTAAGAGACGCATTAATTGCTTCTGCCACCGTTTGCAGCACATCATCACATTACAATGGCAACATGCTTATGTCTGTGCTCTCTGTGGTGAAGTGGCAGAGTAAAGGTTTATTGATCATGAGGTCATGGGTTCGATTCCTGCCTCATTCATGTCGTACTTTCTGCTAGAGACTTCATTCAAATTCTGATTTGTAGACAAACTTCTAATGGCTCATTTATGATGCTTTTTCAAGCATCATTGAAAAATCTCACATTCATCAAAGTCTCAACCTCCACTTCATCAGAAGTGTTGGAATGGCCTAGTGGATAAGGTTCCTGCCATCCAACCACAAGGTCACAAGTTCAAATCCCACCTGAGCAGTCTTCTTATTTGAACTTTAACCAATACCACTTGGTCTGGTCACATGATCAAACTTGATAATGCATATGCGCCCCCACCTATTCTCTTTACCTCTTTCAATCTTGGTTTGTGTTAACATGTTTCTTGTTTATACCACTGCACTAAGATTGATTTGCACTGGAACTACAGCTTTGGGCTTGTTAACTTCAGAGTGAGACAGAGTGCAGTTCATCAACAGACAACAGTCTCTGCAACTGTGTGTACACTGTGGCCTAGAGGCAGAGTGAAAGTCTGCTGACCAAGAGGTTGTGGGTTCGATACCTACCTTGGTCAACCATTTGAATGGTGATCACTGCTGGCACTATTTGCTAATTCTGCAACAGTGTTCAGCTGCTTTCAGCATTCACACGCATTTCCATCAGGAAATGCTACTTTATCTAGTTCTCCTTCATCTTCCGGACGCTTTTTCGGTCAGCAACTAAAAAAAAATGCGCAAAATTTTTGCATGTAAGTCAATGGGACGGGCGGAAAAAAAAGACCGAAAAAGACCAATCATTGGAGTTTAACAAAAGTCTACTGCTCAGGCATACTTTCACCTAGAGACTCCATTTAAACTTTAAACAGTAGACACAAGTCTTGTGTATTGGCGTATTACTCCACGTTTTGATAGGTCATATAGTATTTGATCAATCCCTGTTCAATGACCATGATCATTTTTGGAGAAATTATGAGATTATAATGGGTGTGTATTGGACGGAATGTTCATGTCAGAGTGGGTGACATCATCGGTTAGAGTGGGAGAGATGCCAGAAAAACTCCAGATTTTTTCTCTTTCCAAACTCCAAACGGCCACAATATACACTCTACACACATAATTTCGGCCACGGTTGTAGACGAGCTCATCCTTGATCTCTTAATCTGCTCAAAATATCAGAGTGACTTACAGAATTTAAACTCTGAGCCTCTAAGTGCGGCCACGTCTGTCTCTGCTCCTCATTGAGTCCAATACAAATATTTTCTGAGAGAAGCAGAACGGCCTGATGTTTTAAAACTGCCAGCGTCGCCAAAATATTTACTGTAGAAACATCAAATCGTACCGAAATTTTCAGTAAGTCCTTAGAGCAACGTTGATCTGTGTTTTGTTCTGATAGGAGTTACCGTTTTGTCATGCTAAGCCTAAATGTGAGACCGGTGCAGAGGCAGAAAATGGCTCTTTTTCTCCACGTTTCTGTCTGTCTCAGCCTGCAGGGGCCCCTATCGCCGTGGTAACCTCTTTGATCCTCAGGCCAGAGCTCGTTAACTTCATTAACAATCCACCTGGCGCTCGTTTAAATGTTTATAAACAGAGACACAGCTAAATCAGACTGACACAGGATGCAGCTCATAGTCACACACACACACACACACACAGGTAACTTCATGTGATTACACACACACACACACACACACACACACACACACACACACACACACACAGGTAACTTCATGTGATTACACACACACACACACACACACACACACACACACACACAGGTAACTTCATGTGATTAGCCTAAATGTGAGACCGGTGCAGAGGCAGAAAATGGCTCTTTTTCTCCACGTTTCTGTCTGTCTCAGCCTGCGGGGGCCCCTATCGCCGTGGTAACCTCTTTGATCCTCAGGCCAGAGCTCGTTAACTTCATAAACAATCCACCTGGCGCTCGTTTAAATGTTTATAAACAGAGACACAGCTAAATCAGACTGACACAGGATGCAGCTACTAACTAACTATGTGTCAAGTCAGTCACACACACACACACACAGACTCTAGAGCCAGCTTCATGTGATTACAGTCACACACACACACACACACACACACACACAAACACACACACACCTTCATGTGATTAAAACACAGTTAACGTGCAACAGAATTTAAACTTAAACCATGATTTAATCTGGTTTTAAAGTTAAACCTTGTTGGTGTCAAATGCGTCAAATGCCTCTCGTGGGAGCAGCTGATAGAGTCCCCCCCAGCTGAAAGCAGCCCACCCCACCAGCCAGAGGGTCCAGGACCATAGGGACTGCAGTGTAGGAAGGCTGCCTTAACACCCTGCACAATGGCACCCAGTACACAGAAGTTAGACAGGACCAGTCAGCCCATCACCTGGTCCGTTCAACAAATCAGTTTATGCTACTGTGATTTATGTACCCTATTAAATACTACAGTAATCATCATAGTGTATTGGCAGGAAAGACCATTTAAATCTGTATCAAATATCGATTAATGAATTAATCGATAATTTGCATGTTGGTCTTGGTTAAGTACCACCTTGAAAAAAAAAAAAAAAATGTTTTGTTGCTTAAGCTATTCAGTCATTCAATGGTATACTAAAATCTATGTGAAAAAAATGCTTCTCACTGTTCTCAGGTCAAATATTTATATGCGATTAAAATGCAATTAATTGTGATTAATTAATTACAAAGCCTCTAATTAATTAGATTAATTGTTTTAATTGAGTCCTGGCCCTATTACACAAGACACACACACACACACACACACACACACACACACACACACACACACACACACACACACAGTTAACCTAATGTGGTTACAGCTCCTCCATATCAGTGCTTATAGAAAGGTGATCATGTGTCTGTCTGATCAGCTCTGTCTTGACCTTAAGATTGTGGGTTTGATTCCCATGTTGACAGAGATGGCAAAATCGGCAGTAGCCGTGGCCCATTCAAAATTTCCCGAGAGGAAATTTTCTAGTTTCTTCTTTTTACTCTCAGTGACATCAGCAGCAGGAAAACAGACGGAAACACAGAAATGCAGATGAACTGTGGAGTTAAGACAATTCCCCACATCTAGTGACAGAGAGGAGTGGTTCACTTAACCTTAGGCATTGTGCCGTCGCCCTCCTGGCTTTGAGAATCTCATCTGCCAAGAGTTCAGCTCCAACGGTTGCATGAATGCTCAGAGTAATTAATAACATTATGTTCTGTAATTACCTTCTATGTGTCCCCCGTGGCCCAAGGGAACAGAGCTGCAGCTAATGGGAGTAATACTTCAGGTTTACAGAGCAGCCACAGTGACCAAGAGTCGAAGACTGACCCAATTACGTTGCCACTTTGAGAGGAAATAACTTCACCCAGAAACTGCAGCATACCAAGATCCTGCTGGTTCTAACCCAGATGGATAGGAAACAGGTGTGAACCAAGCATGTGCATTTCTATACTGTGCGAGACGAGTAATTAAAATTTACTACCATAGCTCTCAGACGCACATAAAGCTCCTCTGGAGGAAGATGCTTAACCCATCAGTTCCTCTCCCGACCACATTTGTCTACTCACTCCATCTTAATAAAGGGACACAGATAGCCATGGGAGTTTCCCTTCCCCGACTCTCATCATTAGTGTACTAGTTCAGCCAAGCAGCCACCAAAGCAGCATCACCTATACATTTGAATTGAGTCTTGAAAAGCTACCCACAAGTAATGAAGTAAAGCATTGGCATTTTTATAGTCATTAAAAGAGCGATGCATGATGCTAATGTGTGTGTGGAAACCATCTGACTCCAAAGAATGAGCAGAACCCAAGTTCCTTTTCCAGCACTGTTCACTTCTTTTCCCCTTCAAGGCCAAGTGAATGTGAACCAAGTGAACCTTACAATTCCTTGATGTTGAAGGTTTCTAATCAGCCCTAATCACAGTCTCAAGAGATTGTTACTTGTTTCAAAAGGTCAAATGAATCAATTTTTCTTATGTTAAATTAATTAGGCATTTGAACTTCTCTTAGAACAATTGCATAATGAGAGGATTTATTTTCTTCTTCTTTTTTTGTAATTATTATTTTATCAAAGAAAGAAAGTGTTTTTGAATGTAAGAGGAGTGAAACAACTTGCTCTCTGCCCAGCTGAAGATAACCATTTACCAAAGCTGCATTATGGATGTCACATACAATTAACCCCAAGAAAAGTGCTTGGCTATTGGGATTTTTCTCTCAGATTAAGAGAAAGCTGAGGTAGGCTCCAGCAGGGATACAATGAGGGCAAGGGTGGCCTGCCTTTGTTCGCAATTTAATGTATTTGAACTCTCTGGTTGATATCTTATCTCCAAAGGGGCATTCTATTCTGTTTTTTTCATTTAAGGACAAAGTGACAAACATCAATGCATGCTCACAGTTTGTAAATACATTGTATGAGGAAGTACTACAAATGGTTAATAGTATACTGAGCACAGACTTAAGTTGGATAAATGGCCTTCCGACAGAATATTGAGAAGCATTCAGTCAGCATGTCAGATCATTGCACCCGGTCTTGCCCTACCCAGATATGCTGTATAAATAGTGATAGCAGTTCCATTCATTAGTGTGCTTATGTTCCGTTTGATTTACTGCTGATGTTGTTGCAGAGGAAACCACCACAGCTCTGTATGACATTGCCGGGGAAGATAATGATAAAACCTCACTTGATCTCTCCATATTTGTTAGCAGACAACGGCAATGGAGGCGCCGTAGACCACCTGGGGTGAAACCGGATGGATGAAAATTGATGGTGTCCCTGAACCATAAAGCTACTGAAAGGAAACTGAATGGAGCCTTGTGAGTGTGCGCAACAAGTACGATATCAAGGGCTTTTACTGCTTTCATGTGCTCAGCCTCTTTGTTTCTGTACGCTGCCCTTGCTGCAGGTTTGTCTTTATACGAGGACCATAACTGGGGTGATCACCCCTCAACAACAGCCCTGAATGAATAAAAAAAGCCTGGACAAGCTCATTAAAGGTCAGTGTTTGCATGTCCAATCTCACCTTGTTCAGGCTGGATGCAATTCAACATTGGTTATACTGTATAATTACCTGTAATATGTGTTCCCTGGTTTTAGTATAACTGCACTTATCCTTCATAAATATCCAGCCCAGATATGTTAATTTCTAATTTTGTAAAACAAAAGGAGTGGATGTGTGGTGTTTTTTTTCTTTTCCAGATTAAGTTTAATCATCCTTTTAAAAAAAGGGAAATCAATACAAAAAAAAGTGACACAAGATACTTAACATGCTAACTTCAGTATAAGAAAAGACATAACAGAGGGAAAAGTTAGCATAGCTTTCCTCTGCTGGAGACAGCTCTTGGTTAGTATAGAAATGAAGTCTGATCCTGAACTTACAGCATTTCTTCTAGAAGTGCTAGAAGTAAAGAGCTGAAAATGTCAATACTAGCTTTGTAGCAGTAGCAAAACTTACACGTAGCTCTGTGAAGAACATTGTGTAGAGGTTGAAAACTTGGAAATCCCCCAAAAAGTACACAAGATAAATTAAAGATGGATGACAGCATCAAAATCACATATGCAGTACTTTTACTCCTCAGGGCTAAAAAAACAAGGTTGAAACGAATAGTTACTGAAATTTTGAGGGGTTACGTAAGATTGGATATTTTCAAACATTTCAATGCTCTTTTTTTCCTTTATTATAGACTTTATGTTGAGTTTTGAATTTAGTTTTGTTTTTGTTATATTATACACTTGATAGGCTACTTTTAAGGAAGTTCCAAAGGTTCTTTGGCAAAACCTGTGACAGAGAAGACATACAGTAAAACACCAATTCAGTAAATCACTGTTGACTGTTGCCAGAGAATTTTACTGTGGCATATGATTATTCTATTCAGATTATTGGATAAATACGGTGCATGATTGTGAAGTCTCTTTTTTTCTGCTCTGCAGCCTTGTTGAATTTTGTTGCAGCAGCACATGTAGCAGTTCTCTGTTGGAAGCAGATCAGAAGCCACCAACACCCGCTGCAGTCCAAGACTTTGGAGTTATGCATGTAGCCACGGGATAGGAGACTAGCCTGATGCATCAGCCGCTTATTTCATTACATTTCATATAGCGTCTGAACACGAGCCATAGGGATTCGTTTGCTTCCGGGAGGCGGTTGCTTACATTTGCTTCAACTAATCGCTGCTGCTTGGTGGTCACGTGTGCTATACACCGGTTAAGCTCATAGGTTAATCTTGAGCGCTTGAGTTCAACGTCATCGCCTTCACTTACCCGTCTGTTCGCTGATTGGTCAGCGGACGGAGCAAACCGAAACGCATTGCTAGTGTCCTGACTACATGTTTGAGGCAAATGAAATTAGCCGGAACCAGTAGGCGGCGCTAGCCTGGCTAATAGGAGACCTGCCTGCAGGACAACCCGATGTCTGTGTCTTCCGTTCCCTTCTGAGTTCCTGTTTTATTTAGAAGTTCAGTGTCCTGTCTTCCTTTGTGCGCCCTGCTGTGATTACCTCATGTGTCTCACCTGTGTCTGATTGCACCACCTTTGTCTTGTTTCCTTGTGTACTTAACCTCCGTGTTGTCCCTTTGTTTTTGTCAGATCTTCTGTTTTCCCATGTGCTGCATTTTGTCCCTTGTGCTCTGTGTTCCTGTGTTCCTCTCATTGTGTTTTATGTCTCAAGTCTCTTGCTTTGGTGCTTCATGCTCATCCGGGACTTACAGGCCCGTTGACCCTTTTTGTTCTTACTTTGCCATTTTACGTTGAACTTTGTAGACCCCTTTTGTGTTCTCCTTCGTTCAATACATACCTTTTTGTTTCCTCCACTTAAAGCAGAAGTAAGCGATCAGGTCGTTTTGGCTAATGCTGCGTTCCAGGCAGGCTTTTGAAACCGTAAATTACAGCTTCAAGTCACGACTTACGACTTTGTAGCGTTCCAGGCAACCCACTTGTGTTTTTCAGACCTGTTTTACCTGTGAAAGTCACTATAACGGCCACTCGTAACTTCCGACCCGTGAACTCGTACCAGAACGAACTGGTACGACTTCACAGGTCGGAAAAGCACGAGTTACGGGCTGCCCTGAACACACCATAACGTCTTGTCAGCCGATGGAGTTAGCAGTCCCCGCCCTCGTCATGGATCTATTGGTCCTCGTCCCTGCGTCACCACATTCACGCGCATCCCTTGGCTGCACACACAGCCCTTCATGCCGTTCTCTCTCCTCATTGGATAAAACTTGTAGGATATGAGAAAAGTTTTCTCCTCGGCTCAGAGCAGAGCAGAGTGACTGACAGACCCGTGTTTCGGTCCAAACACTCTATGTAAGTGATTGCTGTCGGAAGATATAACTATTTAAGACTTATATTAACACAAAAATATATATATTTTAAAGCCCTATTCGCACGGGATTAGTATTACCTGGGGAACTCTGGTAATTTGTAAATTACCCAGACGTCTGTGTTTTTTGTGGTGCATTCGCAAAGGATAAGTGCGGGGTAAGTCTGTATTTCACTCAAATTTGCTGACATTAAGACCCAGATATGCTCGTTTGTGCAATATTTTTGAGAAATATAGATAGGAACTTGTCTGGTCACACACTCTGGAATTTTAGTTTAAGTGACAACAGGTCACCTGAATATGCAGCATTGCCATTTTCACTGCTAATAAATATAATATATAAAATGTATTTATATATTTAGACCCCACCCACCACATGTGTGCGCATGTATCTCACATAATCTGATGGTTCACATACGCTAGTGGTCATGGCAACTGTAGATAAAATGTCAAAGCACCAACGTGACCTCTGAACAGTGTGCAGTTGTTGTCGGGATAACAGGCCGTCATAAGCCAGATGAAAGATAGAAAAATGTTCCTTACCGCATGCTGCTACGCAAGTCATCCATCTCATTATCTGCTGAAATTTCGCTCTTTTACTTGAACAGAGCTTGCTCTTTCTTCGAATAGGTCTCCAGTTCCGATACGAGACTGCATTTGCAAAACTGCCACTCGTAATTTCCCCAGCAGCCTCCATGTTTCAATTGGGAAAGAAGTAGAAATGGCGCATCATAAAAACAACAAATACACCCCAATCACTGAGATGCTGATTTGCATGGGACTAGTATTATCACAGGACGTCTGTGTTCGGCGAAATATGGTAGGTAATTTGTGGTGTAATTTTTACTTTACAAATTACAGACATAGCACATTTGCACGGGATCAAGGTCACAGACATCCTCCGTGATTATTACAAATTACCAGAGGTCCTCAGATAATACTAATCCTGTGTGAATAGGGCTAGTGTTTTAAATCTGGGTTCGGGTCCACCTTTATCCTGAACCAGACACCCAGGGTGGGATCAGCTGTGGCAGTAAGTGTACTTTCAAATTAAAACTGCAATCAAATTGCATAACATAGCACCTCATAAATGAATAAATAAGCACACTGTCCAAATGAATCCTCGATATGAACAGAGAGAGAAAAGTGTGATTGGTTGTGACACCGTTTGTAAACAAAGGCAGCATTGTGGTGAAGAGTAGCAGATGAGCACTGGAGGCAGCTAGGAATCACAACTACTGGTCAGGCCCTTCACAATAAAATCACAGGAGGCCACTGTGCTACACAACATTAACAAAGCTGACTATCTGAAATAGCCTTGGATTATGTTCTGTTCCACTGTTGATTGGACTAGATAAAAGGTGGCCCCCCTGGTCAAACTTAATTGCTGACCCCCAATATTAACTTCCGGTCTCACTAAACTAATATGGAATCATTCCCTCTGGACATTGTTAATTTTGTTTGATATGCTCTTTAAGAAAGACATTAACAACTGACAGACCGGTGAATTTAAAAATAATAAAATAATAAGTGATATGATTCACAACAACCTGTGCAACATCCACCTGGTCTGGTGCAGCATTCCCGTCATTCCTGAATACCCATAACCACTTACCAAGCATCTGTACCGACGTTATATCCAGATGCTAAAAGAATAATAAGCACAATCATGCTAATTTTGGCAAGAACTGCAAGGACCATCAACATCACTAAGCATAAAGTGCACAGGTAACAGATGTTTCAGCGATTCCCGACACTGAGCAACCTCCTTCACACCCACTCAACACCAAACACAACTCCTGCCACCTACACTGCTCTCGCCGTGTTTGAACACTACCCAGCTAGCACAAAAACCTTTTCACTGAGCTTGTGCAGTTGTTTTATGCATATTTGCTGTGTCTTTGTGTGTATGCCAGCACGGAGAACTGAGAGGCAGAGGGTGACAGCAACATCACTGGCTTACATAGAGACACAGAGATGCACTGTATTATCTATTTCAAGTATTCAAGTAGTTATTGTGAAACAAAGAACAACCTTGATTTCAGGCAGCTACACAGGTGCAACTATTTTGCATCATCAGAATGGGGAGGGAGGGGTGGGGGATGGTTCTGGTTGGCATTGGCCAGCATCACACAGTGAGGTTATTTTGCCTTGGAAATGAATCAAATCTGTAGGGCTCAGATTGTTGTCTTAAATTTGGGGCATATTCGTCGAACAAAATGCTGAGCCTGAGCAAATCTGTTATATTTTCATTTGATCGCCGAGAATCCAGTCAGCCTATCAGAATGTGAGGCTCGGAGCCTCGTGCTGACCCCTGGACCTCATATGTGCTGAAACCAAGTTCGAGTCAAAGTCTGATCAAATCTTCCCTAATCATTTTGTTTATGTTGTGCACGCTCATATTAATCTTTATGAGAATGGCCTCAGCTAGAGGTAACACTATACAGTATATGGGCTGTCCTTGAAAAGTTTTCTTTCCAAGTTTCTGGTTTTCAAAGTTTGACAGAGAGATAAAAAATATTTTGCCCGTCTGCTCAGAGTTGTCCCTTCCCCCAGGTTGCCCTTGTATTTTCTGGCTCTTCCACCAGCTGACTGATAAATGACCACAGAGGAGCCATCAGACCTGGAAGATACAGGCTGCGCTGAGTTGCTGGGCGGACTTTAATTGCTGGGCTTGGGACATTAAGGAGAGAGCACCCTTACAGCTTCTCTGATCCTCTTGGTAATGACTTCTTTTCAGCACAACACAAAGATGCACCTGTATGTATTACCCAGCAGAAATGCATTGTCAAAGCACATCGCATAATACTACATTTGCCAATTCACTGCTCCTGGTTTTCAAAAGTTCAAGGGGAAAAGGATGAGAGAGAGGGAGAAAGATGATGTTGGCATTATCAAGTAAGCACCACTATCACAACTCGGAGGGCTGAACTGGAACCTCTGTGATCCTGAACCATTTCTCTCTTTGCTGCCAGCATCCTTTGTGGAGGCTGTGGCTGTGATCTTGTGCTTTTACCAAGACAGATTTTTTCATGACCTTGTTCCTCTTCTCCAATAGTATCCCCTACAGCATCTTACTAATTGCCCCTTTTGGCGTTCACTCCCCTGGGTGCTTGAGTACAAAATGTGCGTCTTAAGTTATTAGCATTAACTGAAATTAACTTCACATTTAGGGATTTGAAATTTTCAGTTGTGCTCAAGGTAACTTTCCATGAAACTCTGTAAATGCAATTAGAGGTACTTATCATGACCTTTTGGATTGTTGGAAAAAGAGAGTACACAGAGAGAATGAATATCACAAACATGAACAACATAAAAATGGATGCTTATTGAAATCAACAGTTCATCAATGTGAAAGGTTTTGTAAAATGTTGCTGCATCTATGCCTTTTTATGTCACTGAGGAAGTATCATGACCAAACACCCGCTGTCTTAGAGTAAAAAAAAAAAAAAAAGAAAATGAGAGAGGGTCTGCAACTTCAAAAAGGACGAGGGATTTGTGTCAAGGATTCAAATCAAAAACGACGTTATCCTTGCTCCAGGCGCATATCTGTGAACTTTCTTATCAGGAAATGAGCCCACAGCTCAGAAGAAGAGGCTGGTAGAGGATCCAAACACCCCATAAATGAAATTCAACAAAAATCTGAGAGAGTGAGAGGAATATATGAGTTGATAGATCCCACTGACAGGTTGATGTCTTGATGTTTCAAATAATCAATCCATCATGTGGTCTTTATGCAGGTAAAGGATTTTTACTGTCATTAGACAAGGAGATTAAAAATTAAAAAAAATCGAATACTTTGTGAAATAAAGACATGAATAATGCTGGCAGAGGTTCAGCCACTTTAAAGTGACGTGTTTACTTCCTGTCCTGCCCTGTGGGCAGAGCCGCCAACATCAAGAGGATATATGCTTGTTGACTATATGACATGAATAACACATTGAAATCATAGTTGATGCCCCCATCATGTTATATAACTGACAACTAAAGGTATCTCATGTTTTTACATTGAAGAAACATTTTCACCTGCCTAGAAGTTTAATTACACAGTTTTCAATAAAATTCACCTCACAGCCACTGCAGCTATTTCACCTAAAGTGTGGCTATTTTAAAGAACACTCTGACTGTTCAATACCAAGTGGAAAAAAAACAACTACTTAAAAAAAAGTTTGTTTTTTAGCTCTTTTTCTTGCTCTTACATTATAAACGTTTCAACTTCGGCTTTTTCTTTTCTCAATATTTCTTACATGAACTGAGTAGTAGCATAATACAGTATGCCAGATAATGTATCATCTTCTCCTACAATACCAACCTTTAACTTTAAATTCTAAAAAAGAAATGCTGTCAGCTCACTTGCTGGCTACTAAGACAGTAACTTTGTTGCTAAGTAGGCTAATAGCTGGTCAACTTATAACTACAGTTTATACAAATATAACAGGGGGGCAAATATGTTTAGCATTGATCTTACAAATTCAGCCACCTTGTCTCCAGGGAAACATTATTCAGGTGTGTCCAACAGTACTGTACATTTTGCAGTCTGTTGGTTATGGTATATGTACAAGGAGAAGGTCAGAATTGAGCTTTACACACATTTGCTCCCACCTTCCCCGGGACATTCCGCTACCCTCACTGTTATAGGAAGGTGTATGTGTGATACTAGTCAGACATGTTTGCATGAAGACCACACAAAAAAACACAACACACTCACAAGGAACAAACTTCCCACTCAATTCTATAAACCTCACTTTTAACATACTCTCTTCTATTTAAGGAAAGTTCCACACTGAGGTTAGTTGGGCTATAATTGAAGACTGAGCTATGTGACAGAACTGTGAGCCACTTGACAGGAACAGTTACTGCCTGGACAGTGTCACTGACAAGAACACCTACACTGTCTGCTAGAAAGAGCCATTAATCCCAGCAGTCAATGACAATTCCTCGTCACAAGGGAAGGTGGAGACTCATTTGATTGTCGTCATGGACTTGTTAAAGTTGTCATGCATGACTCTCACCATACTGCTATGTCTCATTACTGGTGTTGAAATCCAGTCCTGCACAAGATGCTCTCGGCCCAGAGGTGAGGGTGCTGATGGAAAAAACAAAGCGCCTTGCCCTGCTGACACCAGACAAACTGACATCAGATGGAGACTCGTGTTCTGCCTCGGGGGCCTGCTGGGCTGAACAGCTGTGAGTCGAGCCGAGGACAGAGTGAGGGAAGCCCCAGGTTTGCAAACAAAGACGTGAACAAACAAGCAATCAGAGCTGCACAGCTCGGCGTGCTTTAAAACTTGGTGGAGGAAAGTTTTGTCGGAACATCTGTTATGTTTACATTAATACAATATTTGTTTTGTGATGCATTTGTGACTTACTATTTACTGCAAACGTGATTGCTAGAACTTGCGTTTTCAACAGAGCCACAAAGATAAATATACTGGAAATGTGTAGATGGAAAGGACAATCTCAGCTAGTTGTAGTTGGCATTCAGTTTGCATACTCTGTTAGTACACCAATAAACAGTCAGTGTTACAGGTGACGATGCCCTTCTGTTGGGACAAGTGCCTGTGAGAGGGTCATTTGGGAGCTGGTAAAGAAACTATGATGAACAGGAAGGGCTATAAATTGACTTGTAATGGCTATTCACACAATCAAGACAAGTTCATGAATTTCCTTTTGGAATGCAATGCATTCAGAACATGTAATATTTGTTCTTTCTCCCCAGCCCCCACCCTCCCTCTCTGTCTGGCCCCCTCTTCTCATATCTCTTCTATTGGTTTGAGTTTAGCAATTTCAGAGATATGGAGAGGGTGAAATATAGGTTTTGGTTTTTCTGCCCATCCCCTCTCTCTCAGGCAGCAGCTAGTGTACTGTGTCGGGCTCGGGATACGTTTCTAAATCTTTATGACACCGACATTAGATTATTTTTGTACCTCCGACGATAATAAACATGACAAATCTAATTTCTTTAACTCAACTGTGTATGCATGCATATATAGCTCCAGCCATGCTAATTATTCACTAGACTAAATGTAATACGGCACAGCTGTTTTCCAGACAGAGCATTTGTACTTGCCTCCAGCAATGCAGGAGGATGCGGGTTGAAACACACGGTTTCTATACTTACGAGTTGGCGTTTTCTTCTATTACTCATCCTACATTTAAAATAGGTCATTGTCAAAGTCTTTTAAAGTGTTTTCATGTCTGTATACAACATCTATTGCACGTCTGCCCATCCTGGGTGAGGGATCCCTCCTCTGTTTCCCACCCTGAGGTTTCTCCAAATTTTTCCCTGTTAAATTTCCCCTGTTTTCCTGGGAGTTTTTCCTCAGTTGATGTAAGGGTCTAAGGGCAGAGGATGTTGGTATGGTGCCATGTAAAGCCCCAAAAGACAAACTGTTTGTAAAAATGGGCTATACAAATAAAATTGCCTTGCCTTGCCTAAAATTATTCGGGGATGTTTTTTTTTTGTTTTTTTTTTTTCATCTTTTCTTTTTTTTTCCTGATCTGTAAGACGTACGGTTATGATAAGAGGTAAGGGAAATGCTAATGTCACAATATCACACTTTGGCATTTAAAGTATATAATAAACATGAATTCTTTGAACAACGCTGTTATTTTTGTGAGATAACAATGTGGACATGGGAGAACAGAGATAAGAAGACAACAGTCAGTGTTAATTACTACTAAAACTATGAAAAAGAATAACTGGTGACAACAAAATCTTGAGCAAATTAAAATGATGGCAAAACAAAATAGAGCAACACTGTGACAGGCTGACCGATTGATAAATTAAATAAAAGTCATGTTAACTTAATGCACAATATACTCAGAAAATGATGTATCTGTTTGACCTATCACACTACTGTTAGGTACACCAGATTTGAACAACATCAAGGTTACTTTCAGTCTTTGTTGCTGTCAGGATGAGTAAACAGAGAAATAACAACCAGAGCCTCATAAATGAAAACTGTATTTCCTGAACTCTATGGAATGTGTCTCATAATTAGAATTAAAATGGATTAACAGAAATGCTTTTTCATTTTCAAAACATGCATGCATCTTTTGACGTCAAAAAATAATCCTGCGGGAATCCTGAGAAAATGTCAGCCTCTAACCCCCTGCCTGATTCCACCTGCCTCTCTCGCCGTGTTTCTCAGCTGTGTGTACTGTTGTCAATTATCAGCTGAGGGCAAAATGACCACAGGTAATCTTAAATAGTGCAGCTGAGCCTCCGGCAGGTTTGAGGAACAAAGAAGAAACTGTTTACATGTCGTACGTTGCTCATCTAGTATTTTGAGAAATGAGTTATTATTTGGGATTGGCAATTTTATTGTATCTATTATTTGTTCTGATTAAAATGATAGTGTGATTATACTGTAGTAGAACATTGTGCAAATGTGATGAAGCCAGGTTTGGTATATATCTAGGTTTTCACAAAAAGAAAATAATTTGTATGATTACAGTTCTAAAGCTGCATGGAGGGAACATTTACCTTGAACACTAAAGAAAAGCTCTAAATCCAGAAAATAGAGTGGCTACTGAAGGGAAACTGACCAGTGTGTTTGCTGTGCACCAGAGTGCACACCAGAGACAAAATGAGAGAAAAACTGCCGTGGCTTTGATTTCCCTTTTGAAATGTTCTACTATGTTGAATGTCAGCCTGCCTTTGATTGATTATGTTGCCTTTTACCCGACTGTCCCAGTGCCCCATCCCTACCCCGAGGAGGGCACGCATGGAGATATGACAGGCTAGGTGGTCTGTGACATCTAGGGATTGTTGCTGCCTGTTTGTCTCCTCTGTTTCCGTCCTCATCATCACCAAACATCACTCTATAAGGTAACACAGGTTTGCATCAGTTCCTTTCCCTCCTCCCCGTCTCGCTCCCCCTCCAGACAGACACGTTCATCCGGGGCCTACCTGCTGAGATCAGACACGCGGAACGTTCCGTGGAGTAACCCCCTCAAGACCTCCATCCAACACCCTTGGGAACGCACTTAGGGTGTGTCTGAACTTTCCCACAGGGCAGCAACACAATGTGATCTCTGATGATTCAGTCCCTGCCTGCTTAGCTCTCTGCTGTGCTGCTATGTTGCCCTAATAGTTGCTCAGCAGGTAGATTGTGTTCTACCACTTCTGTTCCTGAGGCGCTCAGTATCTGGAGTTAGAAATTTGCTGAAGGTCATGAAGTGAAACCCAAGGGTGTTTTAGCACCACCTCGCATCTGTTTGCCACTTTCAAGGTCAGCAAACAGCACACACATCATATTTAATTACATTATACATGACAATCTGCTAATTTCAGGGCCACTCCATGGCTGAATCTATCGCTGCCATTGATTGTTCTGCAGACCATGAATAATTCTACATGTTTGCCAGGAGTATTGTTGTTGGTTCAATAATTTACAGAGGATACCGCCGAAAGAGAGGATAAAACACAGACAGTTAAAGCAGAAGTAAGTGGTCCGGTCGTTTTCGCTAATGCTGCGTTCCAGGCAGGCTTTTGAAATCGTAAATTACAGCTTCAAGTCACAACTTACGACTTTGTAGCGTTTCAGGCAACCCACTCGTGTTTTTCCGACCTGTTTTACCGGTGAAAGTCACTATAACGGCCACTCGTAACTTCCGACCGGTGAACTCGTACCAGATCGAACTGGTACCACTTCACGGTCGGAAAAATACGAGTTTCCTTGAACGCACCATAACAGTCCTCGTCCCTACGTCACCACATTCACGGCGTTCCTTGGCTGCACACACAGCCCTGCATGCCGTTCTCTCTCCTCATTGGATAAAAACTGTAGGATACGATAAATGTTTTCTCCTCGGCTCAGAGCAGAGCAGAGGGACTGACAGACCCGTGTTTCAGTCCAAACACTCTATGTAAGTGATTGCTGTCGGAAGATATAACTATTTAAGACTTTTATTAACACAAATATATCACTTACTTCTGCTTTAAAGGGGACCTATTATGCTCCTTTTTGCACCAACTAAAATAGTTCCTGGGTGTCTTAAAGACATGTCTGTGACGTGCTTCGGTCAAAATACCCCAAAGATCAAACATCACAGCACTCTCAAAAACAGGGCTCTGCAAAACGGTCTGTTTCAGTGGCCCCTCCCTTTAAATGCAAATGAACCACTCCCTCAGCATTGCGTTACCATGACGATGTCTACTACTAGTACCTATACTGATTTGGCCAAAATGTAGTATGCAAACAAAAGCTAAATCTGCAGTAGGCAAATTGCCAGATCTCCAGTTTGCATCTGACCAGTCTACATTGTGTAATGAAATGTGCCCATGACCTAGTCTCACCCTAACCAAAGATGGTATGGAGTAGTCTTTGCCATTTAGGCTACTGTAACCATGTAACATGTAAGATAAAAATGCAAAAATAAATATATAAAATTAATTAAAAATATATGCAGAATGGTCAGTTCATTGTAAAACAGTTATGTATTGATGTAAATGTGGTGATTTGTGCACATAGACTAGAGCAGCACTGCTCCTCTCCTCCTCCTTCTCACAGCTTCACTTTCATTCAAACTAATTCAACTGCCACAATATTTCATCAATGAGACCAACATTCTGCTAAATAGACTAACCACACGGCGGTAAACGTCTAAAAAACCTGCGGGTATGTTTATTAGCGATGGTTTTCTCTACCGCGATGAGCACGGACGCCTGCCCGGCCAAGGAGGCCTGCAGACGGGCTCTGCCTGTGTGAGGAGCCGCTGCAGCTCCAGAGCTCCGGTGCTCCGGCGGTCCAGCGTTACGTCGGTCCGGCGAACAACATCGCCCCGGCGGTACGTCGCTCCTCACACAGGTACAGCTTCACTTACATGAAACGTCGGCGTAAACTTCTAAATAAAACTTAGTAAAGTGATGCTACAGCGCTACAACATGCAGGGAAGAAGCAGGAAGTAGTCCGCTCCGCTCTCCGCTGTGACACCAGGCACAACAGAGCAGCATGGGAGGAGGCGGGGCCGGCTGGAGCAGAGACCTCGGCATGACCATGTAGGGGAGTCCGGCACGCCATGACGTAGACGCGAGCTCATGTCAAAAAAAACTCAGCGCAACCGAGTGTAACAGGTGTGCAGAGAAATCCCAATTATCTAGCAGGGTTTACCTCCAAATGCATTAACCTCATGATATGACACTTCCACGGCCTCTAGAACCATTATCCAACATTTTAAACATATATAAAAGTCTGAAAAGCTGGAAAAGCATAATAGGTCCCCTTTAAGGGTACTTACAGTCACAACAACACAGCGGAGCAAATCATTATGTGCTGACTGAACCAGTTCCCTTAGCTAAGGCAACAATTTGATTAGTAGCAGAAACACAGTAAAATCTTATTCTATCATACCTTGCCTTTAGGTTTCCCTTAGGCGTGTTTTATTAGTTAATGATTAGTACATAAGTGATAAATTAGGGAGGGTCCCAACAAATTACATTAATATGTAACATGTAATTATTGCTTATTAATTTTAAGGTACAGTAACAACCCATAAGCTAAAAATCACATTGAAAATGTAACATTCCACAAATATCTTTACCTTTTGGAGAAAAGTATTATAATAGAAAAAAATGCTGAGTGTGGCAGCATTGACTATCAGTTCCCCATGAGTGTGAAAAATAGGCCTATATACAGGGTACAGGGCCGGAAAAGAATTCCACTTTAAGAAGATGTGGTTCATAAATTGCTCCAACACCTGCGCAGATCTTCTACCACGATCCTGTCTCTTGGCTCTGAGGATCTGAACCAGAAACAGCTGTGTTCTGAAGGACTCACCTGGATCTATAAATTAGGTCTCATCAAAGCATCTCTGATCCAGTTTCATTGTGTTCTTCTGTGAAGCTTGCAGTGAGTCTTGCTGCTTCGCTACAGAAGTGAGGAGTGTCTTGTAGCTTCACTAGCTATTGTTTAAATAGAAGCTTCCCTGCAGGCGGAGATGGTTAATGATGGGGTTTGTCTCAAAGACAATACAACAGGATCGCAGTGATATACAAAAACAGATTCTACTGGCTCAGGGGAAAAGGGGGCAGGAAGCAGAACTGATAGAGAAGACTGGGCCAGGAGATTCACCTGAGCCACAGAGGCGTAAAACAACAAAACATGAGCTAACCTTTGTTTAACTTTTCCCTTGCACGGTTTTATTCATTTGAATTTCCACTGCTGTGTTTGTATGTCTCACAGAAATAATAATGACAATACAATCCTGTCAATACTTGCATGGTTTTCCGCTTGCTAACAATCAGCAGAAGTAAAATGAAAAGCAAAACAAAACCATGCATCAATACATAAAAGCACTGCGAACACAATGCGATGTGTACGTGGATGTAAAAAATGCAGGTTTGATAAAGACAAAAAGAAAAAATGTAGTAGTTATCATATCCATCCAGTATAATGTTATCCACCGTTTTTTGCGCTGGCTTCGTTGTGAAGAAAGCACATAGCCAGGCGGAGCGTTAGAAAAACCACATAAAAGCGACCAGACTTCATCTTTAAATTGTAAAGGTATAAGCTGAATCCACTGGTAAAAACTCACACAAACAAAACTGCATATTTTTCTGTATTTTAAGTACCATAACTTGAAAAGCTTAAAATTGTTTGTCTTTTCTTTGCTACCGTTTCATGTGAATAATTTAACCTTTCCTCCATTGAAACTAATGGTATTTTTATTATGCATGTATATTTATTCAATTATTAATCCTTTTATTGCCTAGGGTAGCTGGCTGTTTAGGTCCTGGAGGGATGCTTCCCACAATTTCACCTGATGTAGACCGTTCTGTCTGTCATGCCGTGTTTCAGAGCATCCAATTTAATTCAGACCTACTTTAGCATCAAGCAACCTCTGTCTTGCAGAAGTATCCTCTGGAGAGGAATGTAATGGGTTAGGTCAGGATCTATCTGAGCATACATATAAGCAACCTCAGCACAAAATGGCTCCTATTTGTCTGGCAATTACCTCATCTGGCATCAAACATGCCATTGTAAATGACAATACATTTGGGGGGAGAAAAGAAAAAAAAAGAAACACATGTATTTCCATTTCTATAAACATAGAAAGGAAGCTCTCAGAGGAAATCAGGAGCTACAAGTTATTGAAATAGAGTGTTTGAGATATGGCAGAGCGATATGTCACTGCAGTATATAATATAATATAATATAATACATGCAATGGGAGCAAGCAAGTTTGAGTTCAAGGTCCTTTTTTACTCCAGCAGAATATAGTCAGGACATCTACTCGCCACTGAATGTACAGAATGTAAAGTGTGTTTCGCTATAATGCTTTACATGAATAGCACTGCAGATTCTATAGTCTCGCACTTTGCACATTCACTCACTCACAGAATGTGCATATACGGTTAGGTAATAATATATGGATAAGTCTACAGTAAACCCTCATGCTACCTGGGCTGTGTCCGTGATAAAGGACAGTGTAGGATTTAATTACAATCCACTTTTCTTCATGTCTCTATAACATGACGATTAAATTCATTCATATGTAAATGTGTTTACAGTAATAGTGTCATTGTGCTGCCTGCATGGTAAACATATTTATAGGCAACAATTTATTGATATTCAGTTCCACTCAATGCAATGCTTTTATATTGTATTCTGGGTTCCTGGATGGGGCTGGTGTCTGCAACTATACGGCTCACTGTCAGGGCATTTACCTGCAACGTCAGACAACAGGCTTGATAGGCAGAAGTCAGAATGAAGAGGGTTGTACTTGGGACACTGACGTGAGACAACAGCAGGATTTCAATTTTGCTCCTGTTTGACAATGCAGCTGTTGTCTGGAAGGTCACACACCTACACACATAGATAGATAGATAGATAGATAGATAGATAGATAGATAGATAGATAGATAGATAGATAGATAGATAGATAGATAGATAGATAGATAGATAGATAGATAGATAGATAGATAGATAGATAGATAGATAGATAGATAGATAGATAGATAGATAGATAGATAGATAGATAGATAGAAGAAAAATATTCAGGAAATCTAAATACTAGCAACCAAGGTTTAACCTCAGCACCCGCTTGCCCTGAACATGAACATTACAGTATGATGATTCTTAAAGGGATAGTTCACCCAAAATTCAAATTTCACTCATTATCTACTCACCCTCATGTGGACTAAGGGCTGGAAGAAGTTTCAGCGTTATCTGTGGCTTCTCTGAGTTACAGGGGGTCTCGGCGTAGCAGTGCATGTCCATATGACAGTTGCAAATGGATACCAACTGTCTTCGTAACAAAAAGACACACCAAAAAACATCCAAATACCTCCATGCTGCTCGTATGTAATGTCCGTCTTGTATTGAAGCCCTGAAATGTGAAATTGTCCCGAAAAAAATTAAATAAGTCTATATTTCAAGCTTGTTTTGTAGCGGAAGCTTCTCGAAGCTCCTCTTCCCGGTTTGTCAAATTTGGACGAACCAGGGTCTGTCCTCTTCCCAGTTCGTCCAAATTTGACGAACCGGGAAGAGGAGCTTCAAGAAGCTTCCGCTACAAAACAAGCTTGAAATATAGACTTATTTAATTTTTTTCAGGACAATTTCGCATTTCGGGGCTTCAATACAAGACGGACATTACATACGAGCAGCATGGAGGTATTTGGATGTTTTTTGGTGTGTCTTTTTGTTACGAAGACAGTTGGTATCCATTTGCAACTGTCATATGGACATGCACTGCTACGCCGAGACCCCCTGTAACTCAGAGAAGCCACGGATAACTCTGAAACTTCTTCCAGCCCTTAGTTGACACGAGGGTGAGTAGATAATGAGTGCAATTTCAATTTTGGGTGAACTATCCCTTTAAATGTTAAATGTACCACTTCCTCGAAAAGGTGATGCAAGGAAAATCATGTGCTATACAGCAGATTTGGGCCTGATGGTTGTAACAATGGAGTGACTTCTTATCCGCAAAGAGAGAGAGAGAGAGCAGTGAGATGGAGTTAGAGTAAGGCAGCTCGGGTTAGACAGAGGGATTGAAGGAAGCTGACAATGCAGCCTGCAGCAAGGAGGATGCCAGACTTGGTCAGCAGCTCCACCTGGGGATACAGGCCGCTGAACGGAGGAGACAGCGAGCTCTCGGTGTTCACACGGAAGAGTGGCGATCCATCTCTCAACAAAGGCCTATAGTGCTTGCATTAAAACTAACTGGAGGACCACCGCTGCTGGGATATGGGTGGCATGGCCTTCGCCTATTCGCACGCTGGGGTTCAGGTCAGACTCAGATGGGAAGTCAGACGCAGTTTGAAAGGCAACAACAAACCCTGGAGGAGGAACACTCTGGCTAAAAAGACCTGACTGCGAAGAGCCAGACGGGTTCATGTGCAGGCAACAAAAAGCAGCGATATACTCCCTAGATTTCCTGTTACAGCTTTATTCTGTATGTTGAAAGATTTGACAAATGAATACAAAAATCCAGCTTGACCTTAATTTTGTGCTTCCCTCAGACTCAAGGCGGCAGACTGAACCCACCTAACCTTTTTTCTGATGTAGAATGGCTATAATCAAATGAAAGAAAAAGACTTAATTCATCCTAAAAGTGCATATGAATATATTCTGTAAGAATAAACAAACCAAACAGAGAATATTGACATATAATTAGAGATGAAAAATTAGAGAAGGCTATTAGCAACAACATTAGTCCATTAGTAGCAGAGGTAGATGTTCTTCCCTTCTGTCTCTCTTCCTGCCTGTGGCAGCTGGATACAGCTTCTGTTGATAATTAATAAAGACAAGTTCTGGCATGGGCACAGGAGTGTGTTGTGTTGGGGTTGCAGTGACCCATTGACTAATAAGGTCCCATGAGGTGAAACTGCATCAGAGCACCAGGGGCTTGTAATGTGAAGTCCCGCACTCATCCCCACCTTCCTCTGGGAGAAAGTAGTGCATGAAGAATAAAGACTTGCAAGCACATGATTTCATGCACATAATTTATTTATTTTATCTAATCTGCCTGTCTTCTCGGCTGGCCGTCTATCCCTCTGTGTCACGGTGTCTGACAAGTGTCAGTAAGGGATGGGAGATAGGGTGATGATGAGAACAGGTTGGAAAACTGTTAGAAAATTGAGCCGAATGTATCTGGAATAGATATTTGATAAGGCATGAACCTTTGAGGTCATGTCTGAAATAAAAGCCGATCTCTACTGAAAGTGAAATTGCTTAAACAGAAGCTTAGCTGTCATTTTTGATGGTGTGAAATCCAGGCCCTTTTGTTATTTGGCTTTTTAAGGCCCTTTACTGGATAAAAAGTAGTGACAACTGCTTGTCTTTTGAGGGAATTACTCTCAAGCACTCCAGTATTTCATGGTCCCCACTGCAAAGTATTTCATCAGCATTCCGTCATCTAAGGATAAAACGCTGATTTCTTCTTTGGTGCATATCATACCAGAAAGTAAAACATATTGTAGTCACATTTGGCCCCACGACCAAGAGTTATAAAAGATTTGTCACATGGACATTGAGATCTCTTATCCACTCCCCTGTAGGTGTGTGACCTGAAAGGATAGGGGTAATGTTGATCAAATAAAACATAATGGTAACACTTTATTTTAAGGGGTCCTTGTTCCTGTGTATCTACCTAATTAATTACACTGTAATTACCTATGTAACCGTATGTAATAACATGTACTTACATTGTAATTGCATAGTGTATTTTGGTGTACTTACAGGTCCTTGTTATACTTGTAATAAGAAATGCTTGTTACAATACTTTGTCAAAGTGGCCTCTCTCTTTGGGGAAGGGGTACATCTGCAAGAAAAATGGGTGAAACCACAACCCATGTTGCCTGGGCAACCTTTTCCATCAATCTTCCTCCTGCCTCTTGAGTCTTGGAACATGTATGCTGTTACACAACTTAGTATATGTAACAGTTGTGTTAATACACCGTTGTTACTCTTTGATTCAGTGGAATGAGCACATTAAAATAAAGTGTACCTGCTGGGATACCTCAGTTCTTACACATTAACTGCAATAATCAGTGTCTTCGATAGTGTACCACATGTGCTGTTACACAACTTAGTATATGTAACAGTTGTGTTACACACTTGTTACTCTTTGATACAGTGGAATAAGCACATTAAAATAAAGTGTACCTGCTACATACTTACATGTAACATCATGCAGAAACTCTAAACTGGTGTTGACCTTGGTACTCAAGTATTTTTACATATAAACCAATAACTAGAATAGCATTTTTTCAGAAAATGAGACAATGCTAGATAACTCAATTCATATGGAACTGAAAACATCATCAGCAATCTGTATGCATAAACCACACACTCAAAAAAAATGCATTTCAGTGTTCCTTTATTGTGCATTTTGAACAATATTGTCAGTACCACTTCTGCCGAACTTGTGTTATGCTGTGCAGCAATTTGCCTGCATGGAACTGCATCGAACGTAAATTGAAAAATAGGCAAGTAACTTAGTAATTTTACTGTAAATTGACACATAGCCCAGTCAACGAAACGTATAGAAACTCCCCAAAAAACCACAAGGCTTGATCTTTTCCTGTCCTTTAATGGAGTCCTCTATTACTCCTCCGTAAAACTGAAATGATCACAGAAACACAATTTACTTACAGTACTTACAGTAGCATTGCATGAATACACTTCAATTAGCATCCAGATTAACAAAATGAAAAGAGTTAGCATAGACTGAAAGCTAGCAAGGTAGCCTATATTTACCGAAAACATAACTAATCATGTCTTAATTACAAAAATACACAATCATGTAACACTATTGACATATTCTACTCACAGATAGACATTCCCCAAGGCAAAAGCGTCCAACAATATTATTTAGCAGTCTGTTTAGCCGTCTGTGCTCACTTTTACACCCGAGCATGAGAAGTGAGCATGCAACAGAAAAAACACAACATAGCTGGACTTGACGAGCCGAGCGCTCACTTCGATGCGGTTTCTCTGAACCAAAGAGAAGACCACTCACTCAGACATGGTTTCTTTGAACCAAAGCCCTATACTTTTTAAACCTGCTTAATTATCAACTCATGAACTTTAACTTAACATTTTAACTTTTTTAACCCTCAAAGACAGTAGTACAAAGACACTGGTTATCGCAGTTAATTTATAAGAGTTGAGATATCCCGACCCAGGTACACTTTATTTTAATGTGCTTATTTCACTGTATCAAAGAGTAACAAGTGTGTACTAACAAAATCGTTACTTAATACTAAGTTGTGTAACAGCACACGTGGTACACTATCGAAGACACTGATTATTGCAGTTAATGTGTAAGAACTGAGGTATCCCAGCAGGTACACTTTATTTTAATGTGCTCATTCCACTGAATCAAAGAGTAACAACGGTGTATTAACACAACTGTTACATATACTAAGTTGTGTAACAGCATACATGTTCCAAGACTCAAGAGGCAGGAGGAAGATTGATGGAAAAGGTTGCCCAGGCAACATGGGTTGTGGTTTCACTCATTTTTCTTGCAGATGTACCCCTTCCCCAAAGAGAGAGGCCACTTTGACAAAGTATTGTAACAAGCATTTCTTATTACAAGTGTAACAAGGACCTGTAAGTACACCAAAATACACTATGTAATTACAATGTAAGTACATGTTATTACATACGGTTACATAGGTAATTACAGTGTAATTAATTAGGTAGATACACAGGAACAAGGACCCCTTAAAATAAAGTGTTACCAAAATGATGAATGTAGTTATATAATTAAGCTAATGTATCACATATTCATATCTGCCCTACTACTGAATACTAAACTAAAGAAGCAATGTAGGAAATAAAGAGGTTCTGTTTTGGTAACCTATGGCAACTTCATGAAAGTGCGCAAAGAGAAAATGACCGTCAGCGGTTCCAGTGAGCCGTTTATGTTTTCTTCTGCAAATGAGTTTTATATGAAAATAAAGAATGCACAACTCACCTATAGGTCCTTAAAATGGAAAATTAACCCTTTCACTGCACTGTTATGTCCTTTCATTCCAAAAACCCAGAAAAAGTAGTGATGCTAGCAGCTCTGTTAAATTTTGTGACCAGCATGGTGACACTGTTAAATTCAGTTTGGTAATATCCTCACAGTTGTCAAGGGTAACATCCCAGTCTGATGGATGGATGGATGGATGGATGGATGGATGGATGGATGGATGGATGGATGGATGGATGGATAGACAGATGAATGGATTTCTATTTGAATCATTCTTTGGGGTTGTTCAATTTTCCAGCACCTCAAGTGGCGTGTTACTGCTTACCATATTAATATCACATTAATCTAGCACGTTAGCCAAATTTGCCCATTAGCATTTAGCTAAAGATTGGTAGAAGTTTCTTTAGATTAACCAGACATTAAGTCATAAATAAAACTATTTCACAAATTGAAATTTTCACCTGATGATGGTAGGGTTGGGAATAAAAGTCAATTCCAATACTTCTTTTTTTCACTGAATCGTGCAGCATAGCTAAAAACTAACACATTAACCAGATAAATCAGTCATGAGGGATTTAATATTAAAGTATTTTCCATTTATCATTAAGTCTGTATACTAGCCAATGTCTCTCCAAACACACACAGTCCTCTTATAGTGAGCAGCAGTTTATTGTTTGCTTCTAACATGGCTGATAATGTGCAGCTGCTCCACTCCCATCAGCAGTAACCATAGCAACCAAGGCCTATAGATAAGTATGTGCATGGTTGGAGGGAGAAGTAGACATTGAAATAAAGGTATTCAGCATTATAGAGTCCCAGGGACAGGTCGTATGCAGCGTCCGTCTTTAGTCAAACAAACGTCAAGGCAGACTCACAATGGAAGTAAGGTAAGATGTAAACTTGTGTTTAGATGTATGGATCTAATAGAGTCTTCACAAAGAGATGTTAGATATATGGTGAGACGAAGAACTGGTCTCATTTGAACATGACATCTTTGATATGGTAGGATTCTGTATTAAAACATGTGCTTTGTGAAGACAGATCAGGGACATTGCATCATTTCAATGCAGAATGTGTCACTCGCTGCTACTAGGAGTGTCTCAATCAAAGCAATATTTAAGGAAGATGTTTGATGACACTTTGTGAGGCATTTGCCCCATTTACATGAGAGGGTTAATTCCGAATTAAAATCATTTAATTCTGAATTAAAGTTAATTCCGCTTTAAAAAGATCATGTAAACACTTAATTCCGAGTGAAAATATAATTCGGATTTAAACTTAATTCCGAATTAAGTGGGTGGTTTATTCCTATTTTAAAGCGGAATTAATTAATTCCTCTATCATGTAAACGTTTATTTTTATTAAAATTAATTCCGGTCGTTCTGCGCATGCGTATTAACTGACTCGCCGCTCTGTGTGTGTGTCGCGGTGATAATTTAACCCTGAAAAGTAGGTTACAACACACACAACATAACGTTACAGCCGCAGTGTTGTGAGTGAATCATGTCGGGACAACCAGGCTTCATGAACCCTCTTCACAGACCCCGGTGCTTGGCCACCGCCGCCGCCGCCGCCGCCGCCACCGCCGCCACCGCCGCCGCTGCTGCTCTAGTGGCGGCCGGGCACCGGGGTCTGTGAAGAGGGTTCATGAAGCCTGGTTGTCCCGACATGATTCACTCACAACACTGCGGCTGTAACGTTATGTTATAGCCTACTTTTCGGCTACAACACACACAACATAACGTTACAGCCGCAGTGTTGTGAGTGAGTCATGTCGGGACAACCAGGCTTCATGAACCCGCTTCACAGACCCCGCTGCCCGGCCGCCGGTGGCTCACACACCGGGGAAGGCGATCCGGGCAGTGAGGGTGTGTGAGCCCGGCGCCGCCGGCGCTGGGGGCGGCCGGGCGGGGAAGGAGCTTCGTCTTCCCCGCCGTAGCAGTAGCGGCGGCAGGTGCGGCCAGGCTCACACACTCAGGGAAGGGAAGGCCATCCTGGCAGTTAAGAGGAGAAACGTTCTGCTTCTAAGTTGTTGTTAAGTTTAGGAGCAGCGGAGCGGCTCGCGGCTGCAGCTCTGTTCACTTCACACACTGGGAATGGAGTTTGTTTTCTTCCGGTAGACGTAAATACGTAAACACGTGTACCCTCTGTCCAATCAGAACGCTTCCCGACCTCCAGACGTTGAGCGGAATTAAATAAAGGCAAACGTGTTTTCCATGTAAACCCTAATTCGGAATTATTATGTCCATGTAAACTCGAAGGAAAATATTTTAATTCCGAACTATTTAAAGCGGAATTAATTAATTCTGCTTTAAAAACATCATGTAAACGTGGTAAGTGTGGGATCATGAGAGTTGTTGTCTTCTTCTCTAGAGAGCCATTCCAAGTTAGGATTCCTTTTGTTTGGGAGAGTTTACCCTTGAGCTGAATTACCTTCCACTTCCTATCCAAAACAAACAGACATGTTGATTAAATCCACTTAAAAAAAACACTGAATAAAGAAACGTAATGTTAAAGTGTTTGTCTCGCTTGGCAAAAACCAAGACACATCAGGGGGGTTGTGAGTTGAGTTTCTTAATGCTTGCTTCTGTTTCTCTGGTAACTTAAGATCCATCTGATGTCTAAAAGCCTTCATACGAATCCCAATGTTAGAAACAACAACAACAAAAAGTTGAATTGTACAGTTGCAGCCTCAAACTTAACAAAAAGTAAATTTTGACCATTTCTGACAAGAACTATAGGGCAGATATAGGCAACCGAATGAAACACACTTAATAATGTGTAAAAGTAAGACTAATTTAGGTATAATATACTTTTTTAATTACTGTAATTACCTGCCTCCTTCATGTATCCAGCTGCTATAAACACCTCTGCTGAAGACATCTACTGTATAGTCTCCTAAAAACTCCAAAGATTTCCATCCTATGAGTTTCTGATCAATAATCAATCATTGTGTTGTAGGAGCAGAGGACATGTGGCCTCAGTATCCAAATATCACCTGCATGAATATAAATCCTCTGTATCTGGGTTTAAGCATCACATAGATCCATCCAATAATCCATTTTGATTTCCATTCCAGCAGCAGAAAATAAATCGATACACACCCACTAATGTGTATGTATACATGTAAAAGGGCAACGGTTGTTCGCTCATGATCTGCCACGACTTTGAATCGTTTTTTTTCCCCCACCACCGGCAGGGTAGGTTCAGGATAAAGAGACAGATCTGTGCGCTTCTACACTCAAACAGTCTTTGCTCTTGTGCTGCCGGCTCTTTGATGTATGAGGAACATCTGTTTACCAAGTCAATTGTACAAGACAACAAACCCCAGTACGGCATCCACTGACACAGATGACTTTGATTCCATTTTTGCTCTCTTTTCTTCTCTGTCACATGGTTGACTCTGTCACAGCTTATTTGCCTCTTAAAAATAGGTCTTTGAAGATCTGAACAGGAAAACACGAACATGAAAATCTGATGAACACATGGAATGGTGTAGATGATGTATGCGCGGTTCTGGTTGTTAATATGGATGACAGGTTGGTTCTGAGACAAAAAGCCTGTAAGGGGGAAAAAAAGTTTTCCTATGTGAATCGGTGTATTTTTTGCAACAATTCAAAGTTACGCAGAGGAAATAAACATCAAAACTTCAAGTTCAGCTGTTATCTTTTACATCTGTGCCTCTAATTCAACTGCTCTGAATTCAGCCCCACTGCAAACCAATTTCCTGACCTTCAAAACATAGGCAATATTAGACATGGCAGAGGAAAAGTTTGAGGACAGTCATTAAAACAACAAGGTTCCTCAGGAGAATATGGGCAAGGAGAGGCTATCCACAGTGCAGATTAGATTGTGCCACACTGATCTTGTATGGGGGGATGAACTGCAGACACAAATCTTAGCATATGTTGGCTTGTGGGCACAAGGGAACAGCAAACCCCCGCCTTTATCCTGGGAGAGGCAGGAAGGAGAAGTCACCTTGATTAAATTAGTTGTATATGAAAATGGGGTTATGCCTATTGGGAGTATGTGACAAGGGCTTATAAACCTCGCCTTTCACAACCATGTGAGAATGACTTTTTAATTTCCATCTTTTTCTTTTCCTTTTTTCACAGCGAGTTATATTTCTCCCTCTGTCTTTTTGTCCCACAAGGCCTCTGTGTGTCAAGATCAATGCTAAATTCTCATTTGGTCACTGTCCCCTCTACTCATTCACAGATTCTATTAGCATCTTCCACAACGGATCCTCTCTGGGTTTTTCATCCTTTTTTTTCTCCCCTCCCTCTCCTTTTCTCACAGTGTCCGTGGCCTGTATCTCTCACACAGCTTCGCATTTTGTCCCTCTACTATTGTATGATATTTCATCAGTCCGATGAAGCTATACAAGGAAACGCTGTACGCACATGCCAAAAGCCTCATTCAAATCTGAAATGAATCAGTCCATCCTGGTCAGATGTCATGTTCATGTAGCCAAACCTCAGTGATTTCTTAATTTTTCAAATAAATGGAAATCATTACAGATGGCAAACTCTTAAGTGTGACAAAATTACACCCTGGCAGTGTAAGTGATGAATTACAGCTATGGATAATAGAGGATAGGCTTTTTTTTCTCCCTGTCATCTCCGCTCAAGATGTTGATTAGTGCTCTCACATCCCAGCTGAAGTAAACGTTTTTCTAACTATTTTTGTCTCTTGTTTGCAAAGATAATTCATGTGAAGAATACTCAAAAGCACTCGGACAGATTGAGTTGATCCTAGACAGATTGAGTTGATCCTATTACATGTAAGGCAAAAGAATGCTGCTCTGTGCCCCTCCTGTGATAATACTGCTGCTGCCGCTTGGCTTATTGGTAAACACAGTCGCTGCTGTTCATGAGCACCTGCCGAAAAAGTTCAATTAAGTTTGTGAGGTCTGTGCCACCGCTGCCGACATTCTGCGGTGAAGTTCATCAGCTGTTCATCACATCGGCTGTTGGTAACAATCTCTATTTCAAGGCAGATGATGTTTAAGTGCTGCTCCTTGATCCCCTCTTCTCTTGTACATGGTGAGTGGATGTCTGACTCATTCAGTCATGTTTCCTTTTTGTAGCAATGCTTGTTCGGAGCACACTGTTTCTAATGTCTAAAGTTTATTGCGGGTTCAATATTGTTTTGTGGAGGTTTAAATGTCATGGTCCTCATAGAAGCTCAACTAGAACCACAACAGTAAGAACTGCATTAAAAAATAATTTTAACTTTATGTCTGTGCAAACAACTCCAGACACCTTTTTACACATTAGAAGCCTAAGCAAATTTGTATAATAAAATGCGGAGTGCGAATTAAACCAAAATGATCTTCATAAAAATAATAGATTATTAAATCATACAGAAAATGTGCAGACTGAATGTGAACTATGTGCCACTCTATCTTAAAGGTCCCATATAAGAATTACAAGTGGGTCTAAGTTTAGGTAGCACTGTGGTTAGCAATATTGCCTCCCATTTCTGGGTTTTATTCCCAAGTTTGTGGCCTTTCAGGGTGTGCATTCTCCCTCCCTCTGCGTAGGTTCTCTTCAGGTTGTCCAGCTTTCTCCTATACATTCCAAAAGTATGCACACATGGTTCATTTTTAACTCTTAATTGCCCATATGAGCATGTGAGGTTGTTCATCTCTGTGCCCATGTGTCCCCCGATTGGCTCCAGCTAACCATTAATAGAACTGTCATGAGCCAATAGTAGAGCTTCAGTAACTTTGTGATGTCACAACAAAGCTATGCTCCAAGCCCACCCCAGCAGGACTTACCCTCAGAACCTTGCAGTTCTTATTAAAGCCACAAATACGTCCTACATCATATGACCTTGAAAATGGATTGATTTGAATATGAAATACGAAAAAATATTTAATACATTTCTTTATGCCTATATCATTAGGGTCTGGGCAGCGCAGCTGCCAGGACACTATTGTATTCCCCCCTCCTAGGGGGGGCACAATAAGCGTTTAAATTTAAAAACTTTAAAAATTCCTACCAAACCAACGGTAGATGCTACGGTTTTGAAACTTCACCATAATGTAGCCTCAATACTGCTGAAACTTTTGTCCACTTAAACTCATTACAAATTATGAAGTCCATCACTCTGTTTTTTTCAATAACTGTAAAACTTTTAAAATGTATCTCCTCCCACAATTTTTGCTCAATTGACACCAAACTTGCTACAGAGCATCTCCAGACCGTCCTCCACAAAACTTGTTTCTCAGATTTTTGATTAAGCAAAAATTGAGCCTACAGTGCATGAAAACGTTTGACTGTAAACAGTACTGTAAACATATACCATCAAATTCTTGCTAAATACATTTTCAAACTTCCTGAAAAAAAAAGACAATATTCTGGAGTCATGTTTGATGAAGTTTAGCAAATATCAGAATTTTAATTTAAAAAATGAATTTTTGAGAACATTTTGAATTCTGCTCTCATGGGAACAACTGCAGTCAATGTGAGTGTGGAATTTTTAAACATCAGATTTTCTCTTGTGAAGCAAAACACTTATCATTAAAAACAAATCACCAACATTTCCATGCTGTCAAGATGCAATTTATGTATTATCAGATTTTTGTTTAGATGACTGAATTATTGACATTTTGACGATTTCATCACAACAGCTGCCCGGGCACTGACTCCATGAGTGGATAAATGAAGCTACACAGCAGGTCTCACTAACAGCTAATTAGCTCAGCGAGTTAAGAGCTGGTTCTTGTTGTCAGACAGTGTGAGTTCGAGACCCAGCAAGGGTGATGATGATGATGACAGATCAAAATGTCAGATGTCCTCTAGCTGTTTTGCTGTCTAAATGCAATATATGTATTAACAGATTTTTGTTTAGATAACAGAATTTCTGACTTTTTGACCATTTTTGAAATCTGCGTTCACAACTGCTGCCCGGACACTGACTCCCTGAGTCTATTTGAGAAGACACACACCACTTCTCACTTCCAGATAATTAGCTCACTGAGTTAAGCGCTGGTTTGTGGTGCGAGGGGATGTGGGTTCAAGACCCAGCAAGAGTGATGATGATAATGACACATCAAAATGCCAGTTGTCCTCATGGTGACATCACAGCAAGCCTCTAAATTAAAAACAAAAAACAAATATCTTGGACCGGACCATGGGCGAAAGCTCACTAAATTTTGCACAAAGGTCCAGTGTCATCTTCTTATTTCTACTTCCAAGAAAATCATACTTCCCATGGGTGAAAACTCACCAAACCTTACAGAAATGTCCAACCCCATGCCAGATCCCATGTATTATCAGATTTTTGTTTAGATAACAGAATTTCTGACATTTTGACCATTTCCGAAATCTGCCTTGACAACAGCTGCCTGGGCATTGACTCCCTGAGTCGATAAATGAAGCTACACAGCAGGTCTCACTACCAGCCAATTAGCTCAGCGAGTTAGGAGCTGGTTCTTGGTGTCAGAGGTTGTGAGTTCGAGACCCAGCAAGGGTGATGACGATGATGATGACAGATCAAAATGTCAGACGTCCTCAACGTGAAACACAAGACAATTGTCCTAACGGTGGCATCACAGCGAGCCTCTAAATTTAAAAATCCAAATAGCTTGGACTGGACCATGTGCGAAGGCTCCTAACATCTTAGACTCGTAGTAGATGTTTAACAAATACATATCATTACCTCAAAAACAGATTTTTCTTTTTACTGTGGTGTCAAATCTGCCTACACGACAGTGAATGGCTTACTCAATTTGTGAAGCCACTGTTGAACTGCCACTTGTCAATTAGCTCAGTGTGATAGACAACGGTCTTTGGTTCCCGAGGTTGTGGGTTCAATCCTCAACTAATGCAAATTGGAAAAGCAATTCAGACATCCACTCATGATAATAATATTAAAACAAGAATTTCCTCTTGTAGCTGTCCCAGAAAATACTAAAAAAAAAAAAAAAAAAAGGCTGTGGAGTTTGTTTAAAGTTAGTTAGTGATCAGCCAGGCTTGTATTAGAGCAGCCGGTCCCACCTCCACAACCCAGTTGCTCAGCAGGATGGATAAGTCACAGGAGAGGCAGGTCACTTTTGGTTGACCTGTTACACAGACGCATGACTGCTGTATCAAGTTAACTTTGGACCCAAAAGCAAGACTCAGGCAAGGGGTGTTTTACAGTTCAAACACAGTTTTATTGAGGAGTTGTGTGGAGCTGAGCCAGAGCTGAATGTGGAGCTGGGGCAGGTGGAGGCTGCTGAAATATCTGCTAGAAAGAGACAGAGGGAGGTGCTGAGGCTGAGGCCAGCAGACTGGAAGCGGCAGAGGATGATGAGGAAGCATGTCAACTGAACAATCTTGAAAATATGTATATCCCTAGAACACTAACGTTGGGTGATTTTTACCCATGAAATTATTGTTTCATAATTTTCATTATGTTGCTGTTGTCTGAGTTTCATGGGTCCCTGGGTAGCTTCATACTGCTCACTGACGTCATTGAAGGTAGGCATGTTACCCTGCTCCCATCCCTAGTTTTTTCAGCAGGCACATGTTCGGGATTTCACCCAACGTTAGTGTTTATGTATTCTAAATCTGGCGACCATTTCTGGTGATGCTGAATCATGACTTGCTGTTAAAACGTCGTGAAGCATTCTGGATTTACAATTTACAGACTCTGTCACCTAGAGGTCTGAATGATGAGTTGCCCCTTCATGTGTGTTTGTAATAATTTTGACATGTTTCTTCCTAACTCCCCTCTTTGGCTTAAAAATTATTAAGAAATGTGAAGAAATTTGAAAAAATGTCTAATGTTTATAGTAAATGAATTATGTTTGCATTTTCGATACTTTCGATATGATATGATGTGATTTTCGATGTGGGTTATGTCTTGTTCGGTCTCCTCACATGCAGGTCTATTTCAGATATGTAGGCTACTTATATCGTTATCAAAGATGTTTTTCTAGAGATTTTTTCTATATTCTGTGTCTCCCTGAGTGCCCCTCAGGGTCTTAAAAAATCTTAAAAAACCTTAAAAAATTCTTAATTATTCGATTTTTTCCTAATGTATGAGATTCTGTAATGTAATGTGTATTTTATATAATGTGTATATTTTGTTGACACTGTGTGTAACTTTTTTGCTCTGGGGTGTTGTCATGTGAGGACGCTGATTGGTGCCGAGGTTATTTATACCGCCTCCTCCCTCACACACACCTTTAGAACCTGACGAAGGTCTCAGGACCGAAACGTTGTTCAATAAAACCTCTGCAAGTGATGACAGTGTGCGGGAGCTTTTTCTCATATCATCTTCTTTTTACTCCACCAAATAAGGCTCAACTGTCCCACAAATGGGTGGTCTGAAGGACAAGTTCCCAGCTCCATTAGTTTTTTTTAAGGAAGTTTTTGTTAAAAAAACAAAAAAAATCACAAATTTTGGACATTTTTTTATAGGGTCCTCCATGATACCTTTTTTTCATTTTGTGAAACATTGTATAGTGGAAAATAAAGGAAGTGTACTTCAATTTGCCATGTATTGTTGTATTTTAATATACTTTGATGAGACATATTTTTTTATGGGTATATTATATTGGGTAAAAAATACCCGGCGTTAGTGATGATGGTACTATTTTTAACGTTAGTGTTCTAGGGATATACTGTATATATTGCAGGAGCTTGATGAGTGGATAGATAATTGGTGCGCAGGTGGATTGACAGCAGGAGGGAATGCATCGGCACTCCCAGACAAACACACACAGACAGAGAGAGAGACAAACAGGGGACAAACAGGAAAGGAAACAGAGGGAGGGAGAAGCAGAGCAGATACCGTGACGATGACTGGTGTTATTGGGGTTGGTCCTCAAAGTCAACACTTCCCCATTAGAGTGGAAACTTCAGATTATAACGCTAAGTCACATCTCAGGTAGGGAACCAAGAGGTTATCCTGCCACTACACACAGTACATGCAAATGTTCAGTGAGTTTATATGGAGATTAGAGTTCTGCTGGTGATGATAGAACTAGACCACAGCTCTAAGCCTGTCAGGACACTGAATATTAAACTCTGACTTACTCCTGAATTTCACCATAAGTAAAAAAAAATAAATAAATGAATAAAATGAGAAAAATAAAATCTCAAATTGCACAAACCACTCGACCTGGACTCGACCTGGACTCTATCAGTGATTATTTCCTGGAGCCGGAAACACAACCTGGCTTAAAGCTCATCATAAATTTACTGCCCCGTCCAAATGAAATTATAACGCTCGTCTGCCAGCAGGAAAATATTTTCAAGAATACCACAGGGTCACATTGTTTTATGTCTCTCATTAATTCTGTATTTTGAATCGGTACAAGTATGATTGTCACCCTAAGACCTGAAAAGCACCACAATTACCATCAACAGGATCAACAAATTTGGAATGCACTGATTTTTAATGTGCTACTATGAACATTTATGATGTGTCACTTCACTAAACACCATCAGGACGTCTCTGTCAGTAGTGGTTGACTGGCACTGACCTGAGTTCTTACTGTCAGTGCTCTTTGGTGTTTCATGTTTTCAGGAAGATTCCATGCAGCATTATCCAGAGCAGAATATAAGGAGATGAAGAGGAAAGCACTTTTCTGTGTTGCAGTGCTGTCGACTCAGAGCACCACTGACACTGAAGCCTGAGGGAACTTAATTTCCCCTTTCTGAACTCTCCTTCTTTTTCCTTCTCCTGAATTGGGAAATACTGTAATTGCAGTTCTTATACTTTAACTTTCCAGCCTCAGAAGTTCTTTTTGTTTAGATTTTACTCATCTTTTCTCTCTCAGTATTTTCACCACCTTTGTTTATTACTCCTTTTCTTTGTTCTTTCACTGTTTTTCACCTTTATTCTCCCATTGCCTTTAGTTCTTCTGCCCATTTCAAATGTGAGCTGTTACACATGTTGACGTGCACACCCGCTAAGTCCTCAAGAGCTCAGGCTCGTTTCACTGGAAACTGGTAAATATTTGAGGGCTGTCTGTTTGACTTTAAGCCAAGTATGATGATTTGATCCAACATAATTGTTTGTTTCTTCCTCTCCCTCTGCTGCTTTTCCTTTTACATCCATGCTTATACTGTATCTGCAAATCCATTGTTTTTCCACATTGTGGAAAAGTTTTGTAGTCTAATTTTATTTATGCATGACAACTGATGCTCTAACCGAAGGACATGATTACAGTTACCAAACCCCTCATCTTTTCCTAAACCAAATTGTACTGTACTGTATGTTAAAGGCTAGGGAGGCAGCTTTTTTTTGACAGTATTAGGCAAAAACTTACACACTAACCTTGGGGATAATGTAAATGAAGTGATGTGAAAAAAGATCAGACGTCTGCGTCTCCCCTAGGCTCTGTTTTCAGCCTGCAAAGAATCTACCCGTGACGGTTGATTTTGACCAATCACAGAGCAGCAGCCCTTATTCGTATTATTTGGACGTTTTAAAACGTAAGAAAGAGACGTTTTTTCTCTACTCGCTGCTCTGGCTGAGGGGATGAGAACCGTGTGGACTCAACTCAAAGCTTTTTTCTAGATTTCTGCCTCCCTTTCCTTTAAGGCTAATGCCTATAAACAAACTTGAATATCTCACCCACATTAACCGACTGACTTGTGGAGTGGTCAGGGAATTGAAACTCCTTAGTTTCAGTTTGGTGGATTTCTAAATCCAACAGCTAATCTTTAAAGCACAAGGCAGATTCACCTATTGCCATAATCCCGGTAGTTTTAGGAGTAGGTTCATTACCTTTAATTGTTGGTGCAAGCTTCAAAAGAGCAAGTTGTTCTGAGTATTTGCTTCATGTGTCGTAATGTTACATAATTATACATTATTCAGGTCACAACTTGTCCATGAGAGTGTTTAGTACTGTAGTTGTTGGATTATGTATTTAGTTTGATGAAGGAAACATGGAAATACTTTGCGCCTCCATTGTGTTGGCTGAGCAGCTTGCGTCTCTACCCCGCCGATCTAAAAACAGCTTGCACCGACAATTAAAGCTAACGAACCTACTCCTAAAACTGTGTGGATAATGACAATAGGCAAATTTGCCAAAATGTTGAAATATCCATTCAAGATATTTGCTGCTGCATTCTTCCACTATGGGACAAAATCTAGGATTTTCTTTTTTCTATTCATCCTTTTTCCGATGAATTTAACGATTAAGATTATGGATCAAATTTGCTTGCTTGTGCTGAAAATGCACTCCACCGCAGTGCATTAAATAGGCCTACATAGAGCTAAAAGCAATTAAAGCAAATCCTTCAAAATAAAATGTAAATTTTCTGAGCTAGAGCATAGACTGTATGAGCTAAAGTCAAGATCGAGAGTCGAGTTGACCTTTATTATCCCTGAGAGGGAAATTCAGTTATAGCAGCATTACCACCTATGTAAAACACCAGAGACACTGTGAAAACCAAGATGAATAAATATGGATAGCATGTGAGGGAGTGCATAATTTAAGACATTACAACAGGTCTACAGCAGATGTTTGGACATAGTGTAGTACAGTAGCCATTGTAGTAACATAAACAGATAGATATGCACCAATTGATCAGCTGGTGATCAGAAGGTTGGATCTGCCATGATCACTCTGACAACTCTGTTCCATGGGATGGTCTGAGTTGCACAACTAAACACACACACTCACAACATCACACAACGGTCACGGATTGTAATACCTGTAAGGCAAAAGTGAGCAACAATGACACAACAGAAAAAAAACAAACAAAACAAAACAAAAAAAACAGGTTCAAACTCTTAGGAGACCCTGTACCTCTTACCATTGGTGCATAGCCAACATTAACATTGCAGTAACATCTATGTACTGAACAGCCTCACTTTCAGATGGTGATCTGCCCTCTAGATGTTATGCTGCTCATCACCACCACCCTTTCCTCCCATCAACCACATTCAGCAGCACAGCAAACTAAATAGCTCCTTTAAAACGCTGTCACCTTGAAGAACATGTGCAATATCAAGAAGCTAGCAAAGGCAAAGCAACATGAATCAGTACCACACTTCTTACTTCAACTGAACACTGCTGCCCTGATTTACTTGCAGAGAATGAGAGAGACACTATGTCCCTCTTTTTATTATTTAATAGTTCATAGTTTATTAATAAAAAACAATGCAATTATACATAAAGAAAGTTCAGAATCAGAAAGTCCAAAATTAAAAAATTTGATATCAGAGTATTTTATAGTCCTGTGTTTTTTCTGCCAGTGACATTTATAAAGATGTTTTGTGGAAAAAAGAAAGCCTATAGCTGATTAAATAATAATTAATGGTATAAAAATTGAAAAGCTAAAATTGGAAGAGATAAAATGTCAAATACAACTCATTGGCATTCTGTGTGGGCTCTATTATAGGGCACACTGTGTGCTGTTATGATATGTACATATAATAACTGTCAAACTGAAGTTCAAATGCCCAAGGACACAACAAATGAGCATAATGCTGTAGCATCGGTTAAATAATATGTGCATTTTATTTTCCTTTTTTATTTGTACACAGTCCTCAGTTCCTTTTCCACTGGTGCCGCTCGCTACAGCCTATCCCAAAAGAAAAAAGGGTGGGAAAAAAAACTAAAGAAGGAAAACAGTCTCTGGAAAATGTGATTCTTTCAGCCCTTTAAAATCTCCTGATAGGTGCAGGCATTAACACAAACTGAGAACACAAAGGCCACAGCCTTCTGTATTATCTCCCTCTCACAGAGTGGGGACACAGGACATTAATCACTGCAAAGTCACACCTCAACAAACCCACACATATGCACACTCACACACACACACACACTGGTGCTTTACAGCGAGGGCTAATTCAGTCAAACACACCCTATACCACTGTCTTGGTCACTATTAGTATTTGTGCAATTGATTTGACCTTCCTGACAGCACATTATAACCTAAGGCTCTAATGGCTGCTAGTTAAAAATACTAAATTAATATTTCAGTAGTTGCATAATTACTAATGAAACAAGGACAAAAGGCGAGTGCAAAGTCATCAACTCCAGAGGGAGAACCTGTCATGCACGCATTTCAGTTTTCTTTCTTTTGAAGTCGTATTTCCAATTTGTCAAAACCAGAAAAGTCTCACGCAGATTAAAAATAAAACAAAGGCTTGTTACACTTTACAGACAGGTGTACAAATGCAAGGTTTTTGGTGGCCATGCAGTATTTAAAGTACATTTTACATAGAAGATGTATGCCGCCGCTTTCATAATTTATTGCAATTTTACATAATGACACCATTTCATGTTTAATGCAGTGGAGATAGATTTTCCTCTCTTTCTTATTCTCCGCAGCCGCCGTTCTTCTGTCACAGATCAACCGAGTGATTCTTCTCCGAGAGAAGCACTCATTGTGCAAAATAACTCAACAATGGGGGGAGCGAGCGCGAGGGTTCCTCGAGATGTATTCACTAAAACCTGGTGTAATTATACAGGCAGACTGCTGACTTTAGGTAAAATGATGAGAAATGAGCTTCTGATGAAGACCTTGCCTGGAGCGCCACGCTGAATTTATGTCCTCTTCCAGTCCCCCAGCTCCCCCCACCCCCGCCACGTATAGCCGAGGTGGAGGGAGAGAACAGAGAAGGGAGAAAAAAAAACAGGAAGAGAAGGAGAGATGAGGGGAGGGAGAAAAAGGACAAACCCACTAGATTTTAATAAGGAGTTGTCACAGCCGATAGCCTGGCCCTATATCAACCATGCAGAAGCTTTGGGAGATCTGCCAACAGGCCCTGAACACAGCTCTGCTCCAATCGCTCTCCCTCAGGACTCATAGTCACAAAATAAAACTTCACAGCTGGATCGTGCTGTCCCGTACAGCCGAGGCAAACTGTTTACTTCTGTGCTGATCCTTTCCACCATAACCGTCATAAAGCTACATGACCTCAGAGCCCCGACCCCTGCCCTCACACCGAGGCTCCATTTTTTATTGTCAATTTTGGAAATCCTAAAAAATCCCACATATTTCACCTTTGACAAATAAAAAGCCATCATTGTAGCTCAGCCTCTCTCTTTTATTTAACACCTTTTATCACAGACTAGATGCTGGATTTATCACCTCCCTATGTCCCTTGTAGATATTCTTATTATTCATCTGTCATCAGAGACAGCACAGTAGAATGTAGATGATGTCTGAGCTCCACTCAAAGTGGTAAATCAAATGATTTTCGCATTGTATCACAGCAATGTTTGATTTGATAATTCTCTTTTCAGTCTTCACACAATACTCCATCTGTCATCACAAAAAAATGTTTGTTTCCTATTCACAGTGTCAACATGAACACACATGTTCACCCTAATCCAGTCTTTGCACACAGTAACAAATGTGTTGAGTTTGATTTTAGACAACAACAACAACAACAACAACAACAACAACAACAACAACAACAAATAAATAAAATACAGGAAGAAAAAGAAAAACAAAACAAAACAAAAAAATCTCCTCAGTCTCACCTTCCTGCAAATGAGGTTGGAACACATGCAGCCACCATGACTTTGCTAATCACATGGTTTCCTTTCCACAATATATAGTAAATTGTCAGGGGAAATCCTCAGTCACTGCAGCAGCAGAATACAGAAAGTGTGAAAAATAAAGTCATTGTTGGATTCAGAAAGGGAGGAGTTGATTGATGTGTGCCTTGTGATTTGCCATCCCACAGAGCCTCAGCACCACCGCTGAAAACTTCGAATGGATTTCCCTGTGCTGCATGTAAGACATTGTATTCCACTATGCTGGAACATATCATAAGGAGCTGTTATGTGACGTCAGTTAACCCACTTCAAAGTTATCTGAAGAATATAATTCATATCGAGAGACATGGTTGCCCATAAAGTTGGAAGAATTTTGATTTCAGACACATTCATCTTTTTAATAAATTAAAAAGATTAATTAATAAAAGTTAATTGTGGCTTAATTTTCACACTGATATGTTTGGAAGAGATGGATGAATAAAGTTTTGAGAAGATAATATCCACTTTATCTAGCTATTAAGAATAAATCACATTGTCACAATCATTTTATGAGAATATATATATATATATATTTTTTTTTTTTTCAAACTTTATGGGCAACCGTGTATAAATAAATGCAAATGTTGAATATTAAAAAGTTTGGAACACATTAAGAAAGTGGTGTCAATTGCTCTGAAACTTCACCTCCACCCTGCTGTTTTAGATGGATGATGAATTGGAGCTCTCCACTATTTATAATCCACTGCTAAGTGAGTTTAGTGCATCACGTAGCAGATGACCTCTACTGTCAGTCACTGCTATTGGTGTGTTGGGTCAAAGATAACGCCTGTCTGAGGAGCTGACTGAAGAGGTGTGATACTATTATACTGTACTATTGCTATGTCTTTTTTTTCAAATATGTGAAAACTAATTTCACTCTTTCAGTTTCTGGTTTCATGTAGAAAAGGTCATGGATCATACCAAGTATGAGACAATGACACTGGAGACCATGGTTCTTGAATTTTCTCCTAATAATGTAGGTTGTAGCTAAACTGTGTAGGCAGTACTTAAAAACATACAAACTTTAACAATGTGAACAATGTGGTTTGCTTTTACTTGACGGCCGCAGTGTTCAACAGCCGTTTCCTAATCAGTCTAAAATAACTGTGATTTCAGCATCAAATGTCCCTTCTCGCATGGAGAGCTGTCATCATCAGTCGAAAAGCTGTTGTGTATTTTCTCCTGCTGAAGTCAGCATGCTAACCTGCTAGCCCTGGCCCATCTTGGAACTGTCTACATTGACGTCATTTACACTCTGGACGTAGGACTACTGTATAACCTCTTGCCTTGTACTGTACAGCAATGGCTGAAGCTCATGTTAAGTGACGATCACCGGCACCTGCTCCTAGTGAGAAACCAGTTGGCGACAGAGAACTAAAATTAACAACGACGATGCAAAGGTCATAGAAGGGGCAGATCTGAAAATCATGTTACAAGTCAATCATAGACATTCCTAATGTTACAGAAGTTTAAAGGAAGCAAATAATACAGTGATTGTGTCTTTTCTGTTATAATTTCCCTTTCCTTAGCCTACCTTCAACAATAACAAAACAGACACATCTGATGATGCCCTGAAGTGTGAACTGTCAGATGAATTATCAAGGACACGCTGTGGAAAGAGTATCGTTTTTGTTAGTCGCTCACAAGGAGGCAAAAAAAATCATCTTGATCATTGTGTTGCAGACAATTCACAAAACACTGAACCAGGCCTTGTAAATAGCTAATTAGCTTGACACAAAAGGAAAAGACTATGTAGCCTATAGTCAAAGTATTGACTACATTGACCCCAACATGACAAAGTCTGTCTACTTAATGTCTGCACTCTTTCTTTGCTCAAACCAGCGTGAACTATTGTGGTTCTGGATATGCCAGTGTATGAAAACAACATGTGATCTGGTGCTGCCTTTAGCAGCTGAGCTACTTTGTTCAATGGTGGAAGATGGGCCTCATGACTCAAGCTATAGGCCTCTGTCACCTTTACATAAAGTCACAGAGTAATCTCGGAAAAAAATTCATACTGTTCCATACAATTAAATTGTCAGTTTCTATTATGTGAGATATAGAAGAGATATGATGCCGTCTGCACCATCTCTGTGTGGAACAACCTACTGTGGAGTTCTTACCTGCCTGTAGCTTTTGTTCTCTCTTCCATTTTAGTCTCCAACATCAGCACCGCATGACATTAAGAGAATAAAGCAAATACAAAAATACTGTTACGTGTGTTGTTTACTCTAATACACTTACATTCTTACTGTGTCTAGTAATTTCTGATGTTAATGTTTTTATTACCTAGCCTGGATTGTCTTAGAGGACCACAGTGAAAATAAGTCTCAGACTTTTCTGTGTCGTCCTCATCAGTTTTTTTTTTAGTGTTTTTTTTTTTAATCAAATCAAATCATGATCAAAGAAACAATGGAACAAATCACTGTCAGTCAAGAGCAGCATTTTCAATCAACGTACATGACACAACGTTGAAATCCCTCTGCTCACATACTGCAAGATGGTGTAATGAAGTTGCATAATGCACATGATGAAAGAGGAATAAAGTGCATTGAGAGGTTATGGAAAAGGTCACATAGCGGAATCAGCCATCAGTTATTCCCCACACAATATCTACTGTGCCGCTTCTCTCATCCCTCTTAATATCTCTAAGATGACTCTGCATGTAAACTTTCAGACATCAAACCCCACTGCATAAGATCTAAGCACATAGTGATCAAGTGGGACATCGATTAGTGTCGGAAGTTTAAGGCTAGCAGCTTGGGGAGTTGAGAAGTAAGCTTCTCTTTCTATTACTTACCCAATAATAATCATGCCATCATAGTTAATTCATATGTGGGGTTAAAGCGCCAGAGCGTTGTTTATGGAATACCTGCGGCACTGATAAAGAGTAAATGTGTACCTTGGAGTACCATGAGCACCTCTTACCATCATAGATCTCTGTTAAGTTCACTTTGAATTATGATATTAAAGCTTATGTTTTCAGCAGGGGCCAAGGCCTAGTGCTGGGTCTTACTATAAATCAGAAAGCCTGGAAGGCAATAGTATGGGATGAATATTGTAAAAAATGCAGGTGTTTTATTTATGATGTAGAGTTCCTCTGGCGATATAGTGTAAGTTAATAAACCACAGGGTATGATCATTTCAACACTAGTTATTTTTCTCTTCAGAAACCACGGTGCAGTAAAAGAGGCAAACCATCTATCAAAGCAAACAAATTAAAATGTAACCTTTCCAATTACACTGCTTGTGTTAGCACTGGCCTTCCCTCAGCCCGAATGCGCACCCCGCATGTGTCGCAAATGCATCATCATAAGGGGTATTTGTCTGTTTGGAGGCTGCTTTGCTCTATGTGCTAAAAATGTCTTATGATATGTAGCGCTGTTTTCCACAAACAGCTGAAAGTGTTCTCCAGCAGAACAAGCAACCTGGATCCCAAGTGAACCAGCTGGTACTATGGCCTCATTGACATATCTATTACTGTTTCTCCTGTTTCGCTTGCTGCTGCGGAGGCTGATTCTTTTCAGCAGGAGTGGGCTGGGGGAATTGGGCCTCGATGAGATGGAACACTGATTTTCACAGTCAGCCATTCACCTGGGTTTTCCCAGTCATGGCCCAACAACAGCAACACATCCCTCAATTACAATAACTGATAAATGGTCACTCTTGGTGGCACTGTTGTTATCAGCAAAAGCATTAATGGATAAGCTGTAGGAGTCAAGAACTAATCAAGACCTAATGTGATTTAAGATTAAACCTTTTGACCTCTCATACATCATAGTAGAATAAAATCCAACAAAAGCTGACATGTTGATTATTTGTGCCATGAAATTAAATCTCATGCGACCTTTGATGAAATCTTCACTGCTGTCTGTCATTACATGCTAAACAAAGTATGTTTTGTGTAATAATGTACAATATAACATTTCTGCAATATGCTTTTAATAATAAATGTCACCCATGTCATTCCTTGTGTCATTGGTCAGAACCATTATCTTGTACTCAGGAAATTACATCCAAACCTGACCTAGGTTTATGATGGCAGCGTGATAGCAGCAATAAACCATCACAAAAATGTCTTAAGGTTTCCTGAAGTTTCTTCGTTATAGACAGGCAGCCCTCAATTCAAGAAGTAAAATTCTAGAAAGTACCAATAACAAAAAAGCTAAAGTGATTAAACAGCCAGTGGAAATCTCCCCTGCACATTTAGTACACTTGGTACAGTCCAAAGGGACTAATTAGTAGCAGCAGCTGTAGTTTGTATTAGACAAAATAAATGAACAAAACCCAACAGCAGGTTTCTGCTCATGAAAAAAATAAAAAATAAAATTATATATATATATATATAGCAAATATATTAGCAAATATATACCGTATATATATATATATATTATGGCATGCCGTTCAGGAAATTAATATTTGAATATATTGAATGAAAATCTGAATATATTGAGTGAACCTTTGAATATATTGAATGAAACTCTGAATATATGGAATGAAATTCTGAATATATTGAGTGAAACTCTGAATATATTGAATGAACCTTGAATATATGGAATGAACTCTGAATATATTGAATGAAACTCTGAATATATTGAGTGAAACTCCGAATATATTGAATGAAACTCTGAATATATTGAATGAAACTCTGAATATAGCCTATGGAATGAAACACTGAATATATTGAGTTAAACTCCGAATATATGGAATAAACTCTGAATATATTGAATGAAACTGAATATATTGAGTGACACTCTGAATATATTGAATGAAACTCTGAATATATTGAATGAAACTCTGAATATATTGAATGAAACTTGACTGACGTCATCAAGGCATTAGCCTAGGCTACATAAACTGACACCCACTATTGAATTGAAAGTTTTATTTTATTTGTGAAATTGCTAAAGCAAAGATTTCACCATAGGCTATTTGTGTGTCTAGGTAGCAGTGAGAGAAAGGACACACAGTCTGGTTGATGCACCGGGGAAAACTGCAGCCTCTGGTACTGCAGCTTCACCCCACTCGGCTCCAGCTATGCTCGGCCACAGCCGGTGTTGTGCCGAAAAGAGACTGCCTGTGGGGGCAGTTGTTTTTCGGCAGGCAGCCTCTTTTCGGCACAACACCTGCAGCCTTTGGCAGTCCCGACGTTCCAGCGCCTCATCCCGACTATTTACTTTTCTCCGCTGCTCAGTGTGTAGGCTATTCAAAATATTCAGAATCAGAGCTGGACTCGTATCTGCTACTCGTATAGGCTAATGTGACAACGTGGTTTGGTGACGGCCCCTCCTCTCGTAAATAATGTCCCTCTCGGGCTCAACTGTGCAGCCCCTGACAGCAGCAGCGGCAGCAGCAACAGTTGTCAGGACTGCAAAAAAAGGAATTACATATATATATATATATATATATATATACGGTATATATTTGCTAATAATCTTGGGATCATTCCTGACCTGGACTTTAACACTGATTAGCATTGCAGTTTGGTAGTTTGGTCCAATTGATGATGATGTCCGTCATCAAGAGAGGAAGCTATTGATGTCCTCATTTCCTGCCAGCTTTGTTACTGTTACTCCTTTTGGGTAGTATTCAGTCCTCACAGTCTGCAGCTATAGACATAACAACAAGACAGACTATCTTTCTCGTGCCCTTTTCCTAAACGGTTTCTTCTACCTTTAAGAATTGATTTTAGAACCTTTGTGTGTGTTTTCAAGGAACTGTGAGCTTGTTGCTACACACAGAATTTCTTAGATCTTTAAGCCCCTCAGGTTTCCACTCCATCTCTTAGGTCATCCAACCTCAAGTAGCTGACTATTGTTTTTTTGTAGTATAAGCAAGAGAAGCATCGTGCCTTATAGTGGTTTGCCTCTAGATTGTGCTGTTTCATTTGATGTACCTTTCACACCAAATACATTGTAAGCCCCTGTCTTGGTACCTAGGTAATTTGTTTCACATGTGCTTTTATAAACTTTCTCAGAGGCAAATTGTCCAGCGCACTGGTCAACATCCTCCACAGGTTTGACCACAGAATCGAATTAACTCTGCACTGAAACAGTGTCAACAAAGAATGAATATGATAAGCCTCATGAAGGTAGGATTTATTGCAGGCCAGTTATATTGGATGTAGCTCAGTGCATCTAATAAACTGGCAACTTAGCACACACTTTACACCATAAGAAAATAAACCTTGCAGGGTGAATGTGCAGGGGCTGCTCACTTGATACTTTTCCCTTAGACCTTGTGTCATAAAACCTGAAGGTCTACAAAGATAGAGCAGTATCCCAGGTTTAAGTTGTGTATTTATATGGCCGTCACTTTTTAACATTGTCAAAACTGCAGAAGCTTTTTGTCCTGGCTCAAGCATAAAGCCTGAAATAAAATATTTCTTTCCTTTGTCAAAATTGGTCTCCTTAACTATCTCAGTTTGGGTGCTTATAAAACCCAAGCTATAACTACTGCCACAGATAAACATGGATTGATTCAGAAACTTGTTTTTTTTTTTTGAAATAAAATAATGAATACAATCAAGGTCTAGGTCATCTAGTCTAGTTGAGGAGTTTAGATTTTGGTGGAATTTATCATCAATATAAAAAGTAATGAGGTGACCATCAGAAAGATAACAAAGCTAAAGTTGGTTGAGTGCACTTGACCAACACAGGTGCACACAGGGAATTGACCCCAAAAAAGAAAAAAAAAAATCCTTGGATTGCTCTATTGTACCTGCAAAGACATATAGGAAGGTTCTCTGACCTCAGGTTCACCCACATGAATCAAAACTCATTGGATGACATCATCATTCCAAACATACAGCCAAAGCAACCACAGAGGTTTTCAGGATGGAGAGGTGGAAAATCCTTCACTGGCTTAGTCAATCACCTTGTCATTTCTGAAGACCAGTCTAAAGGCAGAGACCCAACTACAAGTAAGAGATGAAGGTAAACGCAGTTAAGGCCTGTGGAAGCATCACCAAATAAGTAGTAAATACTTGCTGATGTCTTTGGGATTTTGGGCAGATGTGGACTGTTAAGGATTTCCTACAAAGTCCTTTGTAGATATTCAAAGCGTTATTTCTGGAAGTAGTCTGGAAGTTTCTTTCTTTTTCCTTTTTTTTAAGACCACTCCTTCAAAAACAAATGTGCCTAAACATGTCACATGGTTAAGTTCCAATGGTGTAATAATTAATCAACTATCTAACTAATGAAATAAATAAAGTAGAGTTATTCTTTAATGATATGAATTATTTTATTGCTATGATGAAATAATAACTCATCATTTCATTTCATGAGACCTTTAAAGACCTCCCATCAAATTAATCTCTTGCCTCAAGCTCCTCGCTAACACCCAACCTCATCAAATAAATAATGAACCTTATTTACATACAAATTATTATTTGTGCTCCCATCGTATGCATGGCACACTCTCCTTCCAACACACACAAAATCCCTTCTGCACACTGTCCTTCATGATCCATTCTGCTGGTTTGCCCTCTGCTCGGTATTATTGGTTTTTGTTTCTTGTTATCCATTCATTGCCTTGCACGCTGTTGATATTTTTACCTGAATGCTTTTGTCTTGTCCAGAATAATGATTGCGCACAAGGGAATGTTTCCTCTACATGCATGGCAGCTCCAGCGACGGGGTTGACAGACCAGCCGAATTGAATTCATGTGTCTCTCTGATCGCATTGCATTCTCTCAGCAGCTCTCCTTTACTTGTGACTTTATCTTTCTTTCCCTCCCTGCATATTTTGTAATGTCTCACTGGAGGAGATTAGTTTGATTTTGCAATAACCATCTCACGTGAAATTACATTAGTATAATTTTACACAAAGTTGCATTCTCATACAATTAAAAACCAGTTAAACCATCTGCTAGTTAACTCAGTGATTTATTATTGCATCTGTAGCCAGTAGGTCTCTTTTGGCACTTAAAAAACAAAAGAGAAATATCCAAGAGCCTGCTATTTAAGGACAATCCTTGGTGAGAGTATTCTATTGATATGTTTCAAAACTTTCAATACATAGTTGACACAATAGAAGCATCAATGGTTTATGTCTGGAAATGTGCAGTGGATGTCAAATTTCAATTCAAAGTGCTTGCTTAGAGGCCACTGATGAATAGTTGGGCATGAAGACTTTATTGTGACTCTGAAGGATATACTCAAAGAAAAACAACATCTGAGACATTCTTTAAAGAAGAAAAAAAATTAAAAGCCTCCTCTCATATTGAACATGGAGCCATTTGAAGCTTTGTGCTCCCTGAGGTGGACAAGTAGCTAAATGTGTTGAGTGTGTGCAAGATGTTAACTGCTTCTTTTGAAGAAACCCAAAGAATAAAGGCTCTTCTAAGTGTCTTGGAGTTTGTTTTCCTGTATTGTGCAGGTGATGAGTTGTCAGTATACACCCAAATGGTAGGCTAAGGTTCTGAGGGGTTCAGGCACAAATAGGTACAACCCGGTAAGGGTTGAGGGATATGATTGGGGTCAAACTAAATGACCTGTGTCGTGGTTCCAATCACAAAAACATAGTTAGTTATAAAACAAAACCAATGTTGGTGGAAAACAGGAAAAAGCCCATGTCCTATCCATTCAATCTCCACATGGATTTAAAACAGCTTTCCTGCTTTCCTCCTTCATAATTACTATGGCCAATAAGGTGCTTTGTTTATTAAATATGTAAGCATGCTGTTGTTTTGGGGCTCTTGCTTCTGCTTTGTACAAGGTGTTGGTTCAAACATATGAGCTTGGTTTCTGTGGGAGCACAGTCTCCATCATTATGGCATCTCTTGTTCACAGTGTCAGAATAGGCATGGTCTTGCTGTGACATGTCAGACTGTGCTCTGGACCCCCATAACAACCATGGCTACTGTCTTTCACCTGCAACAAGACAAGGAGAGGTGACAAGACAGGAGTGGCCAGCAACAAACCTCTGGGATAAAAAATGCCATTGACCATGGTGTCAAGATGTCAGCAAGGAACATAGGTGCCATCAAAACAGGTAAGAGAAAGGGGGGGGGGGGGGGGGGTCTGATATTGGGTCAGGAGAAAATGGATGTTGTTCCTGAAGTGTGTGTGTGTGTGTGTGTGTGTTTTTTTTTTTTTGCCTGATCCTGGATCCAGGATCCTATCGATGTTCAAAGATATGGGCCAACCATCCATACAGTATAGATGTTAATACATGCATTACAGTAGGAATTGTGTGTAATGCTCTGGGTAAAGACAGGTGGAATCATAACTTGGATTGTTGTTTCCAGGGAGCTTTGTCAGCTAGCACTCCGTATGGCAGTTGTAAAGACTCTGCCAAAACTATTAAGTCATAGATTTTATCCTTGGTACTACTTTGGTTGGTTGTATTTATCAACACTTGGCAAACATAATTCATCAAGAACCAGAACCATCAGGGATAAATGTGTAAATGTTACGGGTTTCAAAAAGATAATGTAACCGAGGTAACAAAAGGATTTGACTGGGGTTCACTGCCCTTCCCTCTGGACCTGGATCCTGCAAAACAGAATTACGTAGGTGAGTAGATGAAGGAGCGAACCGCCATTTCTTTCCCAGATTTCTGTCTGATTTATTACACAAAGCACAATATAAAACAACAAACTTTCCCCTGAGTAATTAGTTATGTTTCAGTTTTAAACACGTTAATTATGTTGTATCTACCCTTTACATTTTCGCAACCATCATCTCATTCACAAACATAATCTGTCTTTACAAAAATAAATCACTTCCTTATAAGTGCAATTGTGTCAGAAATGTAAATCATGTTTTAATCTATATGAGCGGATCTTTGTTTTTAACTCAATAAGTGCATCCTCATATTAATGTAATAATGTAAACCTTAAACCTTCTTAGGCTTTTAAATTAATATTCAAGTGACTTTACAGTCAAAACATGAAACAACACACATACACAGGGAAAATCATTCAACCTATGGTCCCATTAAACACAGACCGGACACTATTATAACTTCGAAAAAACCCTCAGTTCAAATTATTAAACGTACATTTGCTTTCATTTAACCTTAAATATATTTTTCTAACGTGTCAGAATGCCCCAGGAGCCGAAATAAAAGGTATCAGGGAGCGACAGCACCAGCACACAGAATCCCACATACACAATCACTGTGCTAACATGCTAAATGGCCGCTAGCGCCATTGTTTACAACACTCGTATTTTCGCGATCACCAACGCGGCTCGTTACCACGGATACACACATCAAAACTCATCAACGGACTTCTTTTACTTATAATACACCACCGTACACCCAAGGAGGAATCTGCTTGTGCAACTTTTACCGTGTACCAACCTGCAAAAACAGAAAAACGTAGGTGAGTAGGTGAAGGAGCAAACCGCCATTTCTTTCCAAGATTTCTGTCTGAGGGAAGAGGGAGGGGTCCCGCACCTCTAGACACCGCGGTGCAACGGTGGCCACACTTTAGTTCCGCTTTCCCTTTTTACTCGACATTTTAATACACAATAAAATACGAAAATATTATTCAACAGCTGACTGGCTATTACTTGCCTTAATAAAGTGATGTTACACTTTTTTTTTTGAATATGAAAGTAGTTTTTCAAGGTGTATCACATAAACTTTGTTTTTCTTTTGGACAAATGTGAGAGTTCTTTAACTTTTCGTGAGTATGCCAAGTCTCAGCTTCCTAGCGCACATACATTAACATGCACTCAACATATTGTAGCATATCTGATTTTTTTTTTCAAAACAAACAACAAAAAAGAAAAAAAAAATATTGTCAGGTGTGTGCGTGTGTGCAGTGAGCCCATCCTAAGGATAAAGGGTGTAATGTTCAGCCTCAGGCAGCTCGAAGTGGTTGCTGTGCCTGGCACCTGGGACCCCGGTCTCTCTGCAGGAATTGGCATGGAGCCGGCAGCTTCTCTAAGAGCCAGGTGTTGTTTTATTTATCTGAAAGCACAAGTGACCTTTCTAGAAGAACGCCGCAGAGACCTGCCTCCGAGGGCTGTCTGCTCTCCCTCTGTTCTTCTCCATCACATACCTCCCAGTGAAGGACGAGATTGAGAGCCATCAGTCGGGTCTGTGCCCAGACTGTCAGAGAGACAGACCCAACATGAACCTTCACATTTTGTTTAACTATGACACCATCTAGTTCCCGTAAGTGTCAACATAGATATGAATGCCCCCCGTAGCAGTTTGACACCACAGTAGAAGATACATTTACTATTTTTCCATTCAGACAGTTTTTTATGGTTAAATATTTTGGTAAAATTCACCCTGAGACAGACTAGATGAGCAGCTAATCTTTAAAATATGTGCATATTGGAAAAGTTTATGAGACCACTGACATTCAATGTTGCAACCGCTCAGGAAATAGCATAATGTTTATGTAGCTAGGGGAAAGGTAATGGTACTGAGGCGGAACTGTGGAACATACTAAGATGTTTTATGTTTCACTTGCCTCAACAATGCTGTTTGGAATTTATTCTCGCAGGTTAGGAACAATAAACACATGCTTGTATTAAACACTGAAGAGCATTTGGACCGATCATAACACAGGGTTTAGTAGAATCCTTTAGTATCAGCATTCTGTTTGACCAGTAGGTCAGAAACGCCAATGGCTGTTTCACACATCCAGTTTGACCCTGACCCCTCTCAACTCTTCTTCCGAGGTTGCCGTCAATATTTACATAACATCACCAATATTTTCTGGCAGTGCCATTAGAGCTAATTAAATGGCTGAAATATTGATGTGGATTTAACTACATTCATTTTTTTTTTTTAAACGTAGGCTATAGGCACTTTGATTAAACTAAATGTGCAATGGTATGATTTAAAAATGAATGTGCACCACCTACTAGAAAAAGATTGTGAGAGGTTGGACATGCAGTATATAGTATAATAATAGTATTATATATTCTATTTTAAATAATCAAAAGTCCATTACTACTAAAACTTAATTGCACAAGAATACTTGGTGGTTTCACATACAGTAGGCTACCTCTGCCAAGACCAAGCACTCCTACACAATGTCTGTGTAACTATTATACTTGGGGAAAAAAAGAAAGAAAATTCTACCAGATCTGCACTGTTTGGTGCAAATCAGTCCAGGACTTTTGCATAAGCCCTCTGACAAATAAACAGAGAAACACACTAATTCATGGACACTCAGTGACTGCAGACCTTCACCAAGGCTTGTGTCAGACAACATACACCAGACTTAAGTGAAAGGAAATTCAAAATAATCTGGATCTGCCCTGGAATTTAATGGGTCCTTATGGCTCTTGCCCCATCCCTCCATTGAGTTTAATGCAAATCAGTGCAGTACTTTTTGCATAATCCTACTAACGAATAGAGAGAAATGTGTAACGTCCTTGCCACATATAATGACACATCATGGGGTAGATATTGATTTTAAAGCTGTGAACAGTGATGGTGCCATGTTTTGACTGCATGATCAATTACTAGCCAGTCGCACTGAGAACTGTCAGGCATGGTCACAGTCTGCACTTTTATGAGATTTGTCACAGAATGCCTTCGGGGTTAAAACAAACGAAGATGGCACCCTTTGTGCATAATGTGGTGAGACTTGAACAAAAGCAGCCATGCCTGCCTGCAGTCACTCTAGTTCTAATCCCCCTCCTTCTGCAATATGACATAGAGAAATTACAGTGAATCAGATGGTTACCATGGCAACATTATACAACCTTGTTTGTGTCTACGGTATATGGCTGAGCAGCTGTTAGAAACCACAGGTGAACATACAGGAAGGGTTGATTTACCACAATCAATGCAATCAATGATCTGTTCTTTGCTACAAAGGCTGATTACAAGAGCACACTGCATTGCATGGTTTAAATTCTAAATAGCACACAAAAGAGGCGTTATGCAATATACGTACATCATTATTACACGGCTCTATTGAATGCTGCTCTCTGATTGGTCCAGCGCATGCGTTCTGCGGTCCGTTATTTCTGAATAACAGACCGTCGTCAAGTATAACAGACCGTTGCTAGGGATGCCACAGCACAGAAAAGACTAACTAACTACTTCCGACAGCAATCACTTCTATAGAGTGTTTGGTCTGAAACACATGTCTGTCAGTCACTCTGCTCTGCTGTAAGCCCAGGAGAAAACTTTCCTTGAATCCTACAACCTTTATCCAATGAGGAGAGAGAACGGCATAAAGGGGCAGTCCTCTCTGTGTGTGCAGCCAAGGGATGCGCATGAATGTGGTGACGTAGGGACGAGGGCGGGGACTGCTAACTCCATCTGCTGACAGGAAGTTAGCCAAAACTACAAATTATACATGATTATTTCATAGCGTGGTGAATGTGCTGGTTACTTCTCCACATATGTTGGTCCTGAACAGAAGTACATTTTGGGTTTGTTTTAGAGTTTATTACTGGAGCAAATAAATATGAACTCTCTTACACATGAAGACACATGATGAACAATGCTTCATACAACTATCCCTTTTATTATGAAAACTTGACATGTGATAATAAAAATCAACTTGAACATTATACACAATGTGTTTTTCTTTTTTTTAATTATTATTTTGGATAGTTACAGCTGATATCCATCCATTCATCCATTGTTTGTACTACAGTACCTGCCCAAGACAAATTTCCCTTCTGGGACAAATAAAGCTTATTTGATTATTTGTAGGTTTGTGGGTGGGAAGGGGCTGGAACCAGACCTAGACCATGTCCCAGGACATGATGCCAGTCAGGGCCCACACAACTCCAAACTCTACTGGAGTTCAAACCTTGAACCCTCTGGTGACCCACTAAACTACCGTGTTGCCCCATGTGGCCTCTTAACGTGGACTACATCCACCTTTAATGTTTACTTTGTCTGTCTGAAGAGGATGGTAAGAGAAAGGGAAATTAGAAAAGAAAGAGAACCTGTCACAGGGACTTGATGAATGGGGCCAGAGAATGTTTCTAAATGCCATCAGATGAAAATCATTTTCTAACCAAGACACACGGCCTTATATTGTTTTGGACTTGCTGTTTTGAAATCACGCATTGTGTAAGTGATGGAAAGAGGCACCAGGGAAATATTATTTTTTGACTTAATTAACTTTGATTTAATTAATAGTCTTGTAGTATCAGAGAAAGATGCAGGCCTAAATTAATGAAGTTTTTTTTCTGCTTTGCTTTTAAGTTCAAAGTCATATAAACCTTTTGTGACCTTCTTTCTGCTGTAGATACGAGAGGCATACACTTATTTCATAATGCAGCTTGATAAGGATGATAATTCCAAATCAGCCTCATATTTGCCGGTCGGGCTGTGTAAACATAGCAGCATACTGAAAAATAACAAGCCCTGTGAATACTTATGTGGTTCAGTTTAATTTTAAGAGGATAACATTCAAGTGAAATCACATTTACGTGCATTATGTTGGTGAACACAAAACACATTACACATACAGCTGCTCTGAGCATATTTGCCGCTATTGTCTGGGCTAGAACAAAATGTTAAATTTCAAAAGTAGCACAGACAAATTACATTTAAAAAATGAAAAAAAAAAAATCCCATTTCATCCATTAGCCCTAATGTGGTTAACATGCATTTTTTAGTGTTGTCGTGGAGAGTAAACTTGATTATCTCCACTAAGTGCAAATCATGTTCACTTAGATAGGCATTTTATGCTTGAACAGTAACTACCTGGGTAATAAGTGTGGCACACTTATATTAAGAGGTGTCCAAGCTGCTCGACTTAAAAGCATGCATTGCTAAAAGCCTGCACAGTTGCCTTTAGTGCATCTTACCAATCTATGTATTTTTTTAATTGTCATGCTTCATCTTGTGTTGAATTATTGGACTCACTTCAGTGACTCTAACTGCAAGCTAAACCTTCCTACTAATATGAATACTTGCAGGGGAAACCTTGCTCTCTCTGGTTACCATGGCAAAGATGAACACAGCCATAAACAATACCTCCCCATCACACATTTTAATCAATCCACTTTGTCTAGACAATGTTACCTAAGAATATATGAGGTGCAGGTATAACAAAACATTAGCCCAATCATTTGCTGGCGTATTTGTTTCATGTGAAAGGTACCCCATTGTGGCATTTCATTTGGTGATATTTACAGCAGCTAGCTAATTTTGCTTAATGACTTTTTCTTTATTTAATGACTCTACCCAGCTTACTCAGTCCATATCAATTCCGAGGTAATAGACCACAGTAAGAGTGATTTGAATTCCAAATACCAGCTGAACGAGTGCAGCAGTCAACAGGCAGATAAAGCATTTCATGTTTGAGATATATTATCATGGGTTTGAAGAGTCATATAAATTTTGGATGGTAGCCTCTCTGTCTGCCCCCTCTGTCATTTAAAGACACACACATGCACACGCACACACTGACACACACACACACACACACACACTCACCTTTTCTACAGGGCATTTTGTTCAGTTTTAAGATAACTGATAGCAGGACATCAGATAGTGTATAGCCTATTATCAAGGTAAATGCTTCCATGTTTCAGGTGAAGTAAGGTCAGAGTGATCTGTCACTTTTAAAAGACACTCTCTTCCAAAGCAGTTTCCTCCATCAGCATGAGTGTGAGTTTAGCTTATTGTATGTGTTGTCTTCAGAACAATACTAGCACTGAATGTGTCTAGTCTACTAATATTTAGCATCTATTGAACTGTTTCTTTTCTGTCTTTGTGTCTTTGTGTGTGTGTGTGTGTGTGTGTGTGTGTGTGTGTGTGTGTTTGGGGATTTTAGTCAAGTAAATAATGTTTTCATTTCACTCAAGCAGTAACAAAACAGAAAATGTATGTGAAATTAACCCGTACATGCTACTGCAATCACAGCCATACACATCAGGTTGTCCAGGCTGCTATATTGTAATGGTTACAATATGTTAGTAATACCTTAATGAAACTAATTTAAAATTTTGCAAAAACATTCTCTAGGATTTGAAGGTTAGGTTAAGAGGTCGTGTCCACCATATGTTTTTTATGCTCACAGCGATCCTATGAAGTTTGCCATTGCTCAGCACCCTCAGCGGATAAAAACGCTCTTGACAGTGACTTTTTTTTGTCGCCGCGCTCAGAGCACTTCGAGTTGAAAACAGCGCAGCGCTCGCCACTGTCACTTTTCCCACCTTGACAAATCAAAATACAAGAACATACAGCGGGACATACAGCTGGAGCACATGGCTTGGTTTATATCATGCACACACACTTGTTTTGACGGTAGGCCTACCTCAGGGTCCATGTCAACAGCTGCCACTAATGCTATTGTATATTATGTTTTGTTGGAGTGTTTACATTAACAAGGCAGGACCACGGAAGTGTTAGAGGACTTGTTTTGCAACCTAGCAACAGTAGCTCTTGACGAGAGAGAGAGAGAGAGAGAGAGAGAGAGAGAGAGAGAGAGATAGAGAGAGCTCTACAACTAAGGTCGAGGGTGTTAAAATAACGTTTGTTGGACACTGCCCTAATTACAGTAGATGTGGTTACCTCGCAAAATATGTTTTTGGCCTTGAAAGGAGATATGAACTCAATATCTACTGTAAAAGGGAATTTATTCAGCTTGATTTGATGGCTAAAGGCCAAAGGTCAAGGTCAGTGTGACTTTTTTTTGCCATTTTTCAAGACGTCATACAGAAATTGTGTCAGAATTTAACATAAATTGTTCATAATATGACAGGATAAACAGGGATTTAACTAGTTTGAGAGGTACTAATAGTAGATCCTTTTCATGGCAGTACAAAATAAAGGCTCCTGCACTGTTCATGAGGAGACGCATTACTACAGATGTCCTCTACAAATTTCACCACATAATATGCATATAATCATTTTCACTTCCAGTTTATTGTCCTCAGAGAATCATGCAGCTCTTTGAAAAAAATATTATTGAAAACTGGCCTTTAGCTTTCTGGCAATGGATTTTCATGTGATGGGATGGATAGTCAAATTGTATCAAAGGCGAACTATCACAAAAGCTCATAAAAGCACAATCCTTGGGGAGCATGAATATAAAAGTAATTTGACCAGTAGTATCTGGGAAATCCTAAATTGGACCAAAATGACAGAACAGCATATTCTAGTTCTGTCATTTGTCAGAATGAGGTTGCTGCTTAACAACACTCCTGTCAGATTCAACACTAAAAAGAAGTCTGAGTTGAGTTAGACATCAGAGAGCAAGCATACTGTCTCCGTGTCCTCAAGTCACACCTCTGACATTTGGTATGCTGGTGGTGACATCCACAAAAATGCAGGCCAAAGTGTGTGATGTACTTGTGGGTTACCGTGGTACATAAGTAAGAGGATGGATCTTAAAAAGTGCTCAAGCAAGAGAGAGAGAGGGTGAGAGAGAGAGAGATGGTCCTATGCAGCAAGTGTCCACTCTAGTCTTGACAGAGAGTGAGCCATGTTGAAGAGCATTAAGTCTGAAGTTAAAGAGAGCACTGACCTGACAGATCATGGTGAGTAACTGTTGTCTGCTGAGCTTGATAAATAATGGAGAAGAATTTGAGCTTCTACAGATAAGGGCAGTGAACTTGCTCTCACTATCTCTTTCTCTCACAGCCTCTTGTACTGCGTCTGCCTTTGTGGCTCCTCAGTGTCTCTCGGAGATGACCTTTTTTATCATTACATTACATCTTTTGCATTTTTCATTGTTGAACAAATGGCATTAAAAGTCTTTCTGTGCAATGGCACTGACAGTTATCAGTGCGCGTGTGTGTGTGTGTGTGTGTGTGTGTGTGTGTGCACATGTCACACTATGTCTAATAATTAGAGCCTGATTTTAATTAAACATTAAACACAATTAGACATGAATCTGCCTCTGACTTTAACTGTTGTAGCCATTTCAGAATGGGCTTGCCTCTTAACATACCACATGTAACGGAATAATTTAAATGCACAATTTTCAGTCAGTTGCCATTGTTAAATAGAATGAAAGCCTTCAATCCATCCAAGTGTAACAACTTAAGTATTTAGAGCATCTTAATTGTACTGTAAGTACTAGGAAAAGACCTTGTGCAAAAATATTACTTCTCAAGACCAACTTTTGTTCTTTTCTGCTAACAAAGCGCTCCCTCATACATCTTGTTGAATTCCTCAGAGAGAGAAAACTCAGCACAGTCTAGAATCGCTTCCTCACATAATACATATTACTTGAGTCCAGCTCTTGAGAAATAAATGGTCTCTCCCTCCCTCTGCTGTGTTGGTATGAAGACACTTGCAGTGTGTTTGTTTTAGATGATTTCTCATCTGACCTCCACAGTAAAATAACTATAGATAAATAGAGAAGCCTAGAAGCAACTTGTAAAAGCAACATCATCCATTCATACCAGAATTATGTATACTATGCTCGATCCAGACATATATTATCCAAGCAAAATAAATCTTGTCTGCAGGTGCCCCTTTGCAGGCATATGGTGAGGTGGAAGAACGACTGAATGACAGACAAATTGTTAAAATCTTGTTATAAAAACAGATTAAAACTTCTCAGAGGAGCCAAATTAAAACAAATGATGACATTCACAAAGGGTGGTAAGGAAATTAAAGCAGATAACAGCGGCACGGCCGTTTCGGCTAATGCTGTGTTCAAGGCAGGCTTTTGAAACCGTAAGTTACAGCTTCAAGTCACAACTACGACTTGGTAGCGTTCCAGGTAACCCGTAGCTCGTGTTTTTACCGTCCTGTTGTCTGTGAAAGTTCCCTATAACGGCCACTCGTAACTTCCGACCCGTGAACTCGTACCAGATCGAACTGGTATGACTTCACAGGAAGGAAAAACACAAAGTACGAGTTTCCTTGAACGCACCATGAGTTAGCAGCCCCCGCCCTTGTCAGGCATCAATTGGTCCTCGTGCTACGTCACCACATTCACGCGCATCCCTTGGCTGCACACACAGCCCTTCATGCCGTTCTCTCCCCTCATTGGATAACACTTGTATCCCACAAGGAAAATTTTCTCCTCGGGTTACAGCAGAGCAGAGTGACGGAGAGACTCGTGTTTAGGCTGAAATACTTCATGTAAGTGATTGCTGATGGAAAATAGGACTATTTAGGACTTATATTAACAAAAACATTCCACTGATATCTGCTTTAAGTGTTTAGAAAAGTAGAAACTATGTCATATGAGGGACGTGAAGCATAATTAATTAAATGGTTCTATAGCATTTCTAGAAATAATTGAATTCCACTTTGAATTGCTGTAATACAGCAGCATATAATCAACTTCAAGCTGATCCTGACTTATCCAAATGCAAATTAAGTATCAATTTTAATCGTGCTGCTGTGTGTTTGACACAATTAATTGTACTTTTCAACTGAATGCGTGTGTGGGAATAGCAGGAATGGTTTTACAGTGGCTGACTTTTTATCTGACTGATATAATTGTCTCTGTGAAATTGATTTACTCTGTAATTTCCTCACCACCTGTTAAATATGCCCTTTAACTCTCAACAACAAAAGCCGACACTTGAAATCCTGACATGTTGAGCGATAAAAACAACTTTCAAATGAATAATTATGGTTCGCATTAAAAATAAATCATAAGCAATCTTATTAGAGCAAAGTGCCAAAATGAAATGGTGGTGTGTTGCCATCAGCTCTCAAAAATGCAATAATTTAAGAGGAGCATTTGTCTCAAACATTTTCCCATTCATGACTGAATTACAGTAGCTGCACACTCAAGCACCTGATGAAGATATAATTAAGCCTTTGCTAAGTTTCCAAACTGTTGCGCATAGAGAGATGTCAAATAGCCTCATGCTAACTATGTGTGATGTATAGGTTGTGGTTGGCTGTTAGCTAAAACCAGGGCTCTCAATCTCAGGCATTGAGCACACACACATTTAAATGAGTTCACATGTTCACAGTACACACCACACATGACATGTCTTGCGCTGAGAAGTGATAACTCGCCGCACATCTATGAATGAATGATGCAAATGCAGATTGCTCTGTTAAGCTGTCTTGAATTACCGACCTATCAGCCAATCAGAAAATAGTATTGTTCGTGGGTAAACTCTGGGTTTCCACAGCGCTGTAAGCACGTGTCCCACAAATGAATGCAAGCACAGGTTGCAGACAGTGACGCACTGGCCATCGGGACATAGGGACAAATGCCACAGAGGCTATGTAATGATCAAAAAAAGAAATCATGGGTCAGGGCTGGCCAGTTAATGGCTGGCCAACTCTGAAAAAGAGTGGAAAACTGGATAAAAACTGAGGGCTCTAGTTTCGTGTGGCAGCGCAGCAGGGGGAGGCGTCACAGATTCAGCTTGGTGCAGTGGACGTTTCGTGCGAAAATGTCCCGCCGAGGGTGCGCTGAAAGCTCGCCACCTCAAACCAGGTCTACTCTCAGCGCACAGCAAGTGCAGCAGGTGCAGTGGGAGTTTGGCTGCCCGGTGTGCAGTGCACACACGTCACCAAGACCTCACAGGCAGGTTTCAGGCACATTTCAATGCAATAAATAACCACAATAACCACTATTTAATGCAACTAATGGAATCAACACATGAATTTATATATATAGATATAGATGATTCCGTCACATCTGACGTCAGATCAAAGGCTGTTGGCATGTGTAATGGAAACTCCACCTGAATTAACACAGCAGGGAGGAACTGGGACTAAAAAGCAGCTGCAGGACTGTGAGGGTGGATGACTGCATGTCACTGCTGTGAGTGTTTAGATGTTAAATGTTTAGATGTTAAATGCTACAGCTACTGTTGGTGATACTTTATCTGCATTTGGCTACTGGGCAGGGAGTTTGAGGGGCTACTTGGTTTAACTCTCAATAATTGTGTGGTAAAGCAGAAAAAAGAGGCAAAATGTATTTAGAAAATTGCTAATAAGCCCTTTATTTGCAGTTTGACTCTACATCTGTGTTACGTCAGAGTTGAAGTACTTTACTTTACATTATTTTATCTATCCAATAAGTCCCATCTTATCTTGCAGTCAAGTATGCTTTTCTTCTCTTTTCTCTTCTCTTCTGTCCTTCAGCACATCATCTGAATCTTCTTTAGGCAGCCATTTCTTTTCATTGTTAACTTTCAGTAATTGTCTGAGGCAGCGAGGCTCAGCACTTTCAGGGAAGCTATCTGACATAGACTGGAGATGCAAGAGCGACCACAGGCTATGTGCACTTCAGTATGAGTGGGGGAGGGAGGAATTTAGGGACTGTCTGTGTACCATCACAGATTGTGCCCGCTGGCAAACAAAATAGCATATATATTAACAATAATTTTGAGTCAGTAACTGAGGGAAAGAAAAAAAGAAAAAAAAAACATAGTGTCAGGAACAGGGCTACCTTAAGGCAGTGAGGTGGCTTACTTACATCTGGATTGTACACTGGCTCTAACATTAAGCACATATTCTGTATTATACTATGTACTTCAGTTTTGTTTGCATTTAATGTGAGAAAATAATCTTATATAATATAACTATATATATCTTTAATAATGAAACAGTGCTTGTTGATATGTTTCATGCTATAAAAAGCTTAGGACAAGAAATATTTACATATCAAGCAAACAGGAAAACCTCTGTACATTGAACTGACACAATCTCAGCAGAGTGAAGCAACAATCCTCCTGTACTACTACGGTTAAATACATTGTGGTAAAGGAGGATTGTATTCATTTTTTATTAGGTCTCCATGAGCCAAATCTACCTGAATCTGTTGTTGTATCAACACCACAACTTCATTCGGTGTTTTATGTATTTATCAATGATAAAAGCATAAGATCACAAACTGTCAGTGATGCTGATTCTGAGCTTATTTCCCCATTTACTGATGGTGACTTCATTGACATTTCATCAAATACTGTATAGGTTTGTTCTGTTGTGGTATGTCACTAGCACAATAGTGCCACACCCCTTAGTGTGCAATCAATGTTCACATTACTTAATTATGCAGCAAATTCCAGGAGATGTAAAGGAAACATCATTCTTGACCTGTCCTGATCACTTGTGCAGTAATTGCTCAGACAGGGGTGGATTGGCCATAGGGAGTACCGGGAGTTTTCCCGGTGGGCCGGTCACTAATGGGCCGATAGGCGGCCGTTTTTAATTTATTTATTTAACTTTTTTTTCCGCCATGCCTCGCCTTGCCTATTGTAACTCTCCCGGCTCAGGGAGAGAGACATGCATCGGCTCGGCCCACAGTGCTCAGCTGCAGACACAGCAGAGAGGTGACGATTGGCCTAGTGGCTTGTCTACCTGGCCCAATGGCCCTATGAGAGGCTACAGAGGCCCAGGAGTCCCACCCACGCATGTTCTAGACCCCCCCTCGTCCAATCACGGAGTCATGATGAGAGAGAGCGAGAGAGAAAAAAAAAACACACCAGCGCACGGAAACGGAAAAGAAAAGTAAACAAACGCAAAGGCGGCGCGGAAAAATGGAGGGAAGTAACAGAAAAAGAAAAGCTCTAGCAGCACAGACTGCTGAAAGTACAACAATTAAGCAGATGTTTGCTTCAGGGGCCGCCTGGCCTGGCCAGGGCTAGAAGCACCGATGCTGCAGCTTCAGCAGCAGGTCCTTCACGTGAGTCTGAAGAGAGTGAAGCTTCCATTACCAGTGCCCTTATGGTGCAGGAGGAGGCTGAACAAATAAGTGTTGAGGAAGACTCTCCACCATGTGAAGGAGGTAGTGATACCGTGTTAAGCAGGTATGTGCTTTCCAGAATGGTGTGGATAAACATTCATTAAAATACTGTAAATGGTCCAGAACGGTTGCTATGAACTTTACTTGACATAATAAATAGCTATAGCTAATAACTCTGATGGTGTGGTGTGTTACAGCTAAATCTAGTTATCTAAAGTATTGGAAAACAATAAATTCATACTATCCTCATTAATTGATCAGTTGCTTTTATTAAAGTGCCCTCACTCAAATTTGGTCATGAAGGACATTGAGCTAACAACTTAACAAATATGTAGGCTATGCTTTCCATATTTTTTTCAGTCAGTGTTTATGGTTTATTGTCCTTTCAACAGTTTAACATTATACAGTTAAAATTAATAAAACACTGATTAACTACTGTTACAGTAAAACATCATTCTGCATACAGTATTTCTTGTCATGCTTCATTGTCTATACATTATGTTGAGCTGTACTGTCTTTCTAAGATAAAATTAGTGTTTGTCCATTTTTCAGATCATTGTACTATTGTTTTCCATACTTTAGCCAACTAGCCAGAGTTCTGATTGCATGCAGACTCATTATGTGCATGTAATCTTGTCCAAACTTAACTTATTCCACACTATTCCTCTACTTTGTTGTATATTGTATATCGTTTAGTAGTGGTGTTATTAAGAGCTTGTGTGTTTGTACATCAACGGTGCTAGTTGGCAAAATATCCGCGCGCAGATAGTGGGCCGGTCTGGACCAAAAAGTCCAGGCCCAAATTTTTGTCCCAGTCCACCCCTGTGCTCAGATATATTTAGTTACGTCGCTGTCTGGTTTGCTTTGTTCCTGCATGTGTGACAGTTTGTAGAGCTGTAATTAGCCTTCTTAGTCTTGACTGGGCAGTGGTGTTTTGTTGTTTTTCCTCCATACCCTGCTGTGCGGTTTTCAAAATTCATTCTTTTCAGACTCTCTCTATGTAGTCTCTGAACTTGGGTCCAGGAGATCTCTGAAGATATGGACCAAGTCTCTGAGTTTGAGGTCACCCCCACTGGTTAGCACCAGCAGCAATTCAACTCCCCCTGAGGAAGGATTATCAACGATTACTGGAGGACATACACACAAGCTAGGGCAAGCATGGTAGTTATGCCCAGCCACATTGCCCAGTTCTCTGTCTGGAGGTCCAGAGTACAAAGTGACATGCACAGGGTGGAGGAAAGGTGTAGCAGAGAACATGTCTGCAGCAGGAAACTGTTATTCTTGTCAGGAAAACAACAGCCAGAAGGAAGTAGCTAACTCTGCTGCTTACTATGTACAGAGTGCCTAATGCAGTAGAACCAGGCCCAGCAGCTCCCAAACAAAGTGCCAGTCCTCACTGCTTACACAACCACTGTTCAGCATATGCATGCTGGCTTGCCTCCCCTGTCTCCTACACCTACAGCACCTGTTCCCAGTCTGCCGCTGCTTGCATTCATATTTGGCTTCTCCTCCTCCCTGAGCCCTTGGCCCAAGCCTTAAATGAAGTGTGTGTGTGTGTGTGTGTGTGTGTGTGTGTGTGTGTGTGTGTGCTGACACATCAGTGTCTACCAGCCTCTCAGAATTGTGAATGAGCTGTTCACCTGGGGTGCAATAGACTTCTTGTAACACATCAAAGCACAGCATAATTTTTGCTATGCGTCATGCTCCTGCTGCTACATTTGCTCAACAATACTTGATTGAATTGATCATGCTCTGAGACAATATTATTATTTTTGTCTCAAGTATTTTCTTTATTTTTACTGAATTAAAATGATGCTTCTTTATTAATGAAGTTGCTCAAGGTGGATGGGGTGGTTGTTAGGTGAACAAAGCATGACTATCACACCAGATATCAACATTAGGTAAAAGCAGATTGTGTTTTTTGCATGCAAATAAACTATGTTTTTCCAAGGGTGGTGTGAACTTTTCATGTCTTAAACCAGGACATAATCCTTCTGTCACTGCAATAAAGCCATAAAAAGCTTTAAAATGTTGCAATAATTAAGTGGATCTGTAGTGCAATAATTATATATTTTAATGGCAAAAACGTTGTCTGTCGTTTTACTGATTTGTTAGAAACAACATTTTAATTACTTCATCACATTAATAGAAAACTAAGCTTTGCCACAATTATGCTTCCTTCAAAATGCATTGCTTGTGGCACATTGCAGTAGGAAAGAAGGTTACTGTGAACTTTCAGATTCAATTTCATTTTGATCCTTGAAGTCACTGTTTTGAAAGGTTTTGTTTGCTATTACAGTACATGTTCCCATTTATCTTCGATACAACTTGCAAGACTCGGATAAATCATTGAATTAGACCTGTGATGAGTTCTGTATCATTGTGTGTACCTCGATGTTTCAAAAAATAACAACAGAAACAAAACAATATTCATACTTTTGTCAGTGTCACATTTATTCATCAGTGACTGGATAGAGCAGCTACCTATGTATGTGATCTAAAGCTTCTCCTTCAGGAAATGATTGAATTCAAAATGCTTCCGACTACTTGCGTTTATTAAAGACTGGGGCGGATCGGACAATTTCTCCTCCCTCTATAGCAGAGTCAGCAGCAATACCTGATTACACTGTGAACTCATGCACAATGAGGCTGTCTCCTCCATTTTGTAATGTATTTAGCTAGGAGTAACCATAAAGTTATTAACTGTGAAATACAATAATTGATATTTGAGATTCTGTAGCTATTGCAGGGCTGTATTTTATATTCTGTTCTTTTTTTTTCAATTAGAAATCCATAGTCCATATATCACTTGTGTTTGTTTCCAATTTTCTGAATGTTTGATCATCCAGAACAAAGTGAAAAGGTGCAGTGAGGCTGTGTTACTGCACAACAATAAAAGCCACTGTAGCATTATCAAATTGCAGATGCTCACTGTGAAGCATGGTGGCTCCTTCACCTCCTTTCTTGTGACCTAACCAACCGACATCATCTCTGGAGGAGAGGATAAAGGATGAGCTGTTATCATGAGAACAACAGGGGGGGCCCGAAGATGATAATCAAATTGGCCATCTGAGGTGATAATTGCATTTGAGAGGGATCACGAGAGCCCAGAGTTTGGGCAGCCTCCAGCATCTAACCCTGGTCCCACACTTGTGTTTTTTCTTTTTTTTTGTCTCTCTCTCTCTCATCCTTGCCACTCGTAGACTGGCAGAGTTAAGGAAATTATTAAATTGCAGGGGTTCACCTCTCACAGCAAGAATATCTCCAGCAGATAAAAAGGAGTTTGCTGCCTTTACTGGCTGCCGCCTGAAGTGTCTGGTGAAACATCACAAGACAGAGCTGACCTGAACTTTCCTTTAAACAGTTCAATCCAATTTTTCTCTTCTTGCACATCAATACCCATTCATTCCTCATATCACAGTCAGAGCCCCCGTCCTCTGGTCCTCTTTTAATCTCGAGCTACTGAGCTGCCTCCTCTTTGTCTTGTGCTTTTCAGCATTTTGTCAGTTCCTGGATTCCCCTCATTTGTGGGTTTGTGTCCTGTATCCAGTTCACTTGCCGTGTTTGTAGTTAGATGTAGATGCTTCACTGGCTGCAGATATCGGGGCGATAAGAGGAACCCAATTATTTTTAGTGATGACTATGGAATTTAGATTCACTTGAACCTTACACTTCATATCTTTTGGCCTAGTACTACCACTACTACTTTTTACTACTACTTTTACTCCCTTTGCCCTCTTTAGTGGTGGTGGAGAGATGGCAAAGTCATTGCAATGAGTGCAGCCCTCTCCTTGTGGGCTTAATGAAGATTTCCCTGCCTCTTTAAATCCTTCTTCCAGGGGTTCACTCTCCCCTCTGTCTCATAATTAAGTCAGTATATGAGCCGTAAAGACTGAACTCTCCTGAAATAAACCCTGAGAATTCTTCACCATCTGCTCTGCTCTCCTCTCCTTCTCCGGCGCAGCCTCCCACCACCGTCACCGCTCTGACCACCCTTGCTAGACTCCCTCCCACATGTTTACAGGAGGGAGAACAGTATTCACGGTCAAAGAAAATTAGCTGTTGTACATCATGTATGTCTAAAAAAAAAAACACTTTCTCTCTGTATCTGTCACGGCCAAGCTCTTCCATTGTCTCATTAAAATCCCGACCCTCCTATAACATACTTTTTCTCTCTCTTGCACGCACACATCTTTATCTGTTTCTATCACTTCTCGCACCGAGGGGAAAAGAAAGCAAAGCTGACAAAATGGGCTGTCCGCTTAATAGTCGCTATTCATTAATTAATCATGGTGTTCATTTCCAAACGGTGAGTACATTCAAGTGAAATACAGGCAGTGTCAGGGGTACTGGCTGGAGGTGGGCTATTTTATTTAAGGACTTGAATTTTAATACCCTTCTCTACAGTAACTATAGAGATCCCAGTAGCAGCCATGGTTTAACATTTTAATCATAATTAAGTCCCTTAAATTAAAGGAGAGGTTCAACAACATAAAGTCTGTCCTGAAACAATAGTCAGATGGAACAGATTTGATTGGTGTAATAATTGCTCCCCTTCATACATGTCTTAAAAGCTTGTGAACACACACCAGTGCAACTGTTATGAAACATTTTGTGTGTTACTCTGTGTGAGGTTCAACAGTTACATTGTCCCACTCCACAGCATCCTTTAATCTCCTCTAATGTGAACGGTCCCAGAGCTGATTTGAAACTATGAAGCCTCTACAGTTTGAATTATCATTCAGAGTTACAGTCTTAGTTGAACTGATGACTGTGGCTTTGGTCCCCCATCACTACTGCAGGAAGCACTCACCATAGGACGGGTTCTTAAAAGTCCCATTACATTACACCTATTTACATTTACTTGGTTCTTTTTAAGTATCAAAAACCAGCTGAGTGTAGTTTTACATCTTCTCTGCCAGGCTTCTCCCCGAAACAACCAAATTCTGGTTGCAAGGCTGGACACAACACACATAATCCATAAAAGAACATACATAATATACATAATATGCAACCTTTAAACAGGAGGAGCAGTTAAAGAATGAAATACCTGTTTAAAGCACCTGCTGAAGACAGACATGGAAAAAAGCTTTCCATATACAGTTCATGCACACAAACACCTAATCTGTGCCCTCAAATCAATTTGTATAAACCAACTTTTCAATTAGCACTCTGAAATGACTTAGTCCATTGCCTCCAATGAATAATTTGTGCTCAGAAATGAAGGGGCCAGAACCTGTGATCTCATAAACCACATTTAGGTAATGTAATTGATAAAGCATCATAGTTTTTAATGGCCAGAAACGAATATCCAATCAGTTCATAACCAATCAGTGCTCCGTCTACAGTGCTGTGTGCAGCTGACAGCAATGAGTTCCAGTAATTTGATCTAAAATAAAGCTGATAGCTGGAGGCTGCCAGTCTTGTTGTTCATCCCTAACAAACTAGATAAACCAGGCTCATTTAACACAGCAGTACGTACAGGCATAATTACAAATAGTATGACTATATTTCATCTTTGTAAAAACGCATTACATACAGTATAACCAAGTTTGTTGTGGACAGCAGGGCCAGCCCTATGACTAAATGTCCATGAGTGGCTACCTGAGTGATGGGGTGTTCATAGATGCTGAATTATATTGGTCGGGTGAATATCATGTGACTGAGTCAGAGTTTCCCCATTGGTTGTTGCTCTTCCAAAATGTATTGCATCGTAGTGGCAGTCTGCAGTGTTTCCAACTTACAATAGCACACATGTCACTAGTTTTTGCTTTGATCACAACAGCAGAGCAGGGCTTTGTCTACTAACTAATTAATAACTACAAATTCTACTCATTACAACTAACTAATACAATTCCCTCTGAGATGTATGATTGGTGCAGCACATTGGAGCAGTGATTAGCAATGTCATCTTACTGCAAGAAGGCCTGGGGCCTGTTGAGTTTGTTCTCCTTGTGCAGGTTCCACGGCTAGAGTGGGACTCATTTTCAGCCTGGAGTTTCATGACTGGTCCACTTCATTGACAACAGAACAGCATGCAGGAGAGGAGATTGTGTAAAAGAAAAAAAAATCCCACGTCTTGGTTCGTGCTGAACATTATACAATAGGCCTATATATATAATAGCCTACCACTGCGCTTGTAACGCAGTGACCTTAAACTAACCACAGAGAGACTTTACTATAGTCTTTATGGAGAGACATTAAACTCACCACAGAGCAGAATGATGTTCCGACGGTCAACGATGCAGTTCGAGTTGTTAGAGATGTGTTTACCGCTCATACGCGACACGTTCACGTACATTGTGACATATAGCGGTATAATGTAATGACATTGAAAGAGACGGAGCTCTGTCTTGGTGGGTCCGGCCAATATTATGTCTGGTGCTTTGTGCGGGATCTTACAGCCTATACAGTAGTCACTACAAGACTGTGGCGTTGCATCATAGCCAATGTGACGGGATCAGTTTTTATTGCATGTTTTATTTATAAGTTATGAAATACCGTTGTTTTGCATGTTGTGTTTTTATAGGTTTTGATTATGTTGAACTACACATAGTGGTGTTTTCCTTTTTCGAACTGACCCTGAACTACCCGCAACCAACTGACTAATCAGTTCAACAAGCCACAGGTGTGACAGACAGGTATTTAGGTATTTAGGCAGCAGCAGACAGACATGCAGAAGACAGAGACACGGAGCGGAGACAGCGACACAGACGCAGAGGACTCTCTGGGTTGAACAACAGGCAGTTGACATCCAGGTTGTAACGACGTCCATGGCGAACAAGATGTGTGGAGAAGGTACTACGAGGCCGCGGCGCAGGTCGGCACAGGGACAAAGTTGACCACTCTGAGCCGCCGCTTCTTCCAGGTCAAGAGGCGAGCTGCGTGGGTCCGCAACCGGAACAGACGCCATGAGTAGAGGACCAGCCAGATGACCAGGTGACCATCAGCGGGACACAACTACCTTACCTGAAGTGCAGCGGCCTGTGTCTGTTTGGTGCAACGACTCCAGCCTGGGTGAATAACGGAACGTTTTCACCCAGGAAAAGCGTGAGTGTTGTTTTTCCCATATTGGGCAGCAGACACAGAGGGGAACAGCTGCAGGGCCAGGCGGAAAAGAGTAGAAGTGTGTGCTGGTGTGTTCGGAGAACTGGTGGCTGTGTTTTCTGTATTAACAGGCGGATCGAGTGCCGGACCCGAGGGGAAGAGTGTGGACCATGACAAAGGAAAGACGGCCGGAGTTGGGGATCTGACACCTGGGCCTGAGAGGAGCCATCCAGGACTGTGTGAACCACAGAGAGAAACTTTGGACTGTTTTCTGTAATAAATCTGGGTGAACTTCTCATTTTAACTGTGGTTTTTAACTCTGCTCAACCTGATTTTAAAAAGAACCTGTGCTTAATAGTTATAGAGTCCTAGGCTCTTCAACCTAGGTGGCGTTGTCGGCAACATTCACTTTTAAACTAAATTATTATTTTAGTTAGTTAGTTTTAGTTTATTTTTAATTCAATTAAACCTCGCCACGTGACATATTTTCTGGCGTTGTTGGCAGGATCCATGTAGCACTAGGGGTGGGTCCATGGATTCCTAATGTGTTGCAGCCTGCGCGGAAGTACGAGTACGTGCTTGTGAAAAGAGGGGGAGAGATGTGTTGAGGTTCCTGTCACTATGCCCCCAATTGATCATGTGCCCTGGCTACTTGGCTAAAGGCATGTCCCTTTAGGTGACTGGCAAGCGCGCATGACTCTTACCTGGGAGGTGTGGGTTCAATCCCCACCCGGGCCCTCTTCACCTTGCCACACCAACTATTAACTGCTTTTTTTCTAGAAAAGGAGATAGAGCGTCTTTTATGAAAGCTGCTCTGTTTGTGTCTGTCGCTCTTCTGACACTCGCATTTCTGGATCAAAGGGCTCATGTAAGATAAATATATACAACAATTGTTGTTCTATTCACAAATCCACCATCCGCGGGGCGGGGGGGGCGCCACTAAACAACAATAACACAGACGCACCGTGCCGTGTCACAGCCTCTCACCGCGGAATGTGATGGTCTCTCGGCCACAGCAGTTCGGGAACACCGGTGTTGCGGTCCTTCTGTGGTACGGGTCGGTGCCGGCGGCCTGCTTTGACCGAGAGACCATCACATTTTACCGCGGGAGGACCTTGGGGAGGACACGGTGTTGCTCCAGATGAAGACCGGGTGGGACTGTCGGCTGAGAGCTTCCTGTTTTGGCTCCGAGCTGCTGGAGCCTCGCGGGTGAGAGCAGAGCAGCTGCGCTGCATCCACATGCAGATGAAAAGAGTCCCCAAATTTACACATAAGGTGTGTTAAAGTGTCTATTTTCCTAATTTAAAAAAAAAGCAAAAAACCTAAAATTACGTTTTTGGCACTCAACGCATGGGAACGAAAAACAAGAACAGACAAGCTGTAGTCAAAAGTTATGTTGAGGACAAAAAACACAGGATGAAGGGGCTGAGAACATTACCAAAAGAGATGAAAAAACAAACGATGAGATACGATGAGTGGAGGATGAGATCGGCTTATACAGTAACTGCTGTACTGTAGGTGTAAGAGGCAGGTGAGCAGAGGAGGCCCCCACCCAGCCCTGGGCAAAAGGAAAACATGGACACAGAGACAGACAGCAGAGGCCAACTGAATCCTGACACTCCCCTGTTCTCTTTACCTCTTTTAGCAATGTAACACATGCAATAGTAGTACTTTACTTGCCATAATGCTGGTGAATTGTAAGTGTGACACTGCTTCTCTTCATCTTCTGGGTAGGGATCCAAGCCACCTTGGTTACATCCTGCCAGCCTTTTAACAAATGGTGTAGCCCTAGGGCCACTGTTCACACCCATAGGCTACCAGGTGTAGCTGAGTGTTATGGCCCTGTTTTGATCCTGTTTTATTTTTAATTCCCCATGTCCTATCTCCCTGTGCTCTCCCTCATTTTTTCCTGCTGCCCTTTGTTAGTTCGTCTGCGTTCATGAGTGTTGTTAATAAAACCTTTCTTTGCTCAACCATGTCTTTTCTTGGGTCTTGTCTGCATTCTGGGTCTTTCTAAAAACTGGCACCATGTCACTGAGTTTATACCTGATCTTATTTTTCCTAACATTTGAGGCCAGTCGCTTGAAAAAGAAATGCTCTCCGCTGACATCACTTCTGTCATCCAGCTCTCTGGTCAGCCAGCGAGGACGACTGGTGAAAGATGAGTCCAGATGTATTGGGTTTATATGATTGTCATTCATCATAGGCGGCCGCATGTCCACTTGTTTACCTGATTCTGGCTTCAAGCAGCACTCAAGACATGACATGACATCATTCATGTAGCATTTTCAAGCTCTTGTTTACAAAGACAGTCGTGTGAGACATATTTACCAAAAGAGTCATTTCACAGTGAGGAAATAGAATTTGCAAGCTGCTTCTACAAGTATGTGACACAACTCCTAATAGCTACACAGCAAAGAGAGACAACAAAATTAGATGTCTTCATTAATTGGCATTTAACGGAAAATTGTGTGCTATACTGAAATAAAAAATGACATTTTTGGAGGGCTGATTATGACTCCATGGGTTAATTTATTCAGTCTTCTCAAGTGAAAACACAGTTGAATGATTTGGTTCCACTTTATTATGTGTTGAAAATAATAAAAACATCAAGAAAATACCCCATTCTGATGTTTCGGAGTTAGTAGTGATGTTGATCTTCTGCAATCTTTAATGTTGTGGTCCATAAAGCCGTACTGACATGCGAGCGCTGTGTGCCTCCCCTGGGTGCAGCTCTCAATGAAGCATCTCACGTCAGTCGTGCCCAGGTGAAATATATCAATATCTGTGGGCTGATAACCATTTAAGCCAGTTCGATCTCGCTGCGTCAGGAGCCAATCCCTCACCTTTATTCATCTGGCTGGCCTTCATCTGCTCCCCGTCTGACCCGGGCCATTAATTACCCCGCAGCTGGATCCAAACGCTGGAGACAACTACATGCAGCAAGGCACGGCACAATAATAGAAACTGATGAGGACTCGCTCACTGTGTCTCTACGCTGGATTCTCCCCGGCTAGGCTGCCACGATTTTCATTTTTCATCATACATTTGAGGTGATGCCTCCCCAAGCATCCCTGTGCTTCTTGGCCCTTGTGCTTATATACGTTTTGTCAGGAGCAATAGGTTCATACTTCCTTGATGTTGTAGCTGCAGATACACCATGGCATCTTGTGTGTGTGTGTGTGTGTGTGTGTGTGTGAATGTAACACAAACAATGACAAAGCCTTTATCTCTCTTGCTGGAGGAATCCAAAACAAAAGCTCAGTACTTTGTATCTGCTACAAATTTCTTCAAAGCCACTTTTGTAAAAGATTGAAATGGCGCACTGAGACGAGTGCTTTGACGATAACTGTGCAGAAAGTGAAATCTGGGGAAAAAAAGAAAAAAAAAACTCAAACTCAAAAGTTTGTCATTTCTTGCCTGATGGAAACACTTTTTGCTTTGCTTCAGACTGTAAACAATAGGGCCTGGTGGGGATAAGGTCTGTGGGAAATATCACAAGAATTTAAAAAAAGTTATAAATTCTATCAACATTCAGCTTTTTTTGAATAATACATAACTCTACGTCAGTTGTTAAACTTTATGAATACTTTATAATTTATTGAACTTCTGATAAAACCTAAATGTGAGGAGCTTAAGAAAACACCAAATGAAGATCCATATTTTAATGATCTGAATATAGTTAGAATTAAAATAAAAACGCTTTTTATCCAAGCCCAAATTATATTTTTGCACGTGATGACACATGAAAATATCTATTATGAAAGGATTTGCTGAGTAATTTAATGGATTGATAAGGATAATGGGAGAGTTGGAGATCGATTTAATTTCCAGCCCTGCAGTCCTTCCTTAGAGTAAAGTTCTGAATAATTTATCTTAATTGTAAATTGATATTGCAAGGGGGAATAGCAGTATTAATAAAATGCAGTAATGACAGGCACATCCTTGGTAATTTTGGGTTTGGGGGAACTCGCTCATTTTCTAAGTTACAGTGTGTTGTTTGCTTTGAGCTTATGAATAGTCTCCTCTCATGCCAAATAAACATATATATATATATATATATATATATATATATATATAACAAAGCCAGATTCACAGAGGGCTGGGTCCACTGTATAATGAGCATTAGACCTAAAGCAGAAGTAAGCGATCCGGTCGTTTTGGCTAATGCTGCGTTCCAGGCAGGCTTTTGAAACCGTAAATTACAGCTTCAAGTCACAAATTACAACTTTGTAGCGTTTCAGGCAACCCACTCGTGTTTTTCCGACCTGTTTTACCTGTGAAAGTCACTATAACGGCCACTCGTAACTTCCGACCCGTGAACTCGTACCAGATCGAACTGGTACGACTTCACAGGTCGGAAAAACACGAGTTACGGGCTGCCCTGAACGCACCATAACAGTCCTCGTCCCTACGTCACCACATTCACGCGCATCCCTTGGCTGCACCAGACTGGCTCTGGCTGCACACACAGCCCTTCATGCCGTTCTCTCTCCTCATTGGATAAAACTTGTAGGATACGAGAAATGTTTTCTCCCCGGCTCAGAGCAGAGCAGAGTGACTGACAGACCCGTGTTTCGGTCCAAACACTCTTTGTAAGTGATTGCTGTCGGAAGATATAACTATTTAAGACTTATATTAACACAAAAATATTGCTTACTTCTGCTTTAACTTGCACTTCGTATTAGTTAATACATGTTTAAAGTGTGAGGCAAAAGCAAAGAGAAAAACATAAATGAATTGCATTATAGTCTTTTATTGGTGCAGTGTGTTCATAACATCATTTAGATAAATGAATAGACTTTCAGACCACATGTAATGGCAGTATTAAAATTCAATTTGTAAAGAAAAGAAAACTATTCTAGTAATATTTTATGTAAGTAAATAATGGTTTAAAAAGAGATAGACAGCAAAATGAATTGGAATTTAATTATTTGTTCTTCTCCAATGTCTTCATTTATGTATTTGTCATTTCTTCTCATTACTGCTGCCTCACCAGTCTGTCAGAATTGTGAGTAGGAACTTTCTAACAATCTACTAAGCCCATTCGGAGGGTGCACTGTCCCTTTTTGAACTGTTGTCTGACCAGATAAAACCAATTTAATTTTGTGATATGTTTGTTTGAGACCGTGGGTGTGGAGACTCCACCGCTCTGGAAGGGGTTCCCGCATGGGGTTCCCTAATCAAACAGGTAACCAAGGCGACATAATGCATGGTTATTTCCTGTAATAAAAAGAAGACACACTGAGACAAAAGCTGTGTCCCAGTTCAGGGGGTGGATCCATCGGAGGACCCAGCCTACGCAGTCTTCGGTTGTGTCAGCCGTTGGTAAATGGGATGGTCTAGGCTTCAGAGCATTTTCTGATTGTGCCTGAATGCAATCAACGTCCTGACGTTAAACATTTGAAAGTTGTGGCTTTTTTACATCCAACAGTGATGGGCATAACAGCGTTAAAATAAACGGCCTAACGGCACTACCTTTTTCACTAACGAGTAATCCAAAAAGCTAGCCTACTTTTTCCCTCATTACAACCCTGTGACCGTTACTGACAATAAGATGCACTGTTATCAGCGTTATTTGACTCAAGTACCATCAGAAAATAATACACTTGTTTAGAGAAGATCTATGCAAGTCTGGTGCTTTTCCTCTGTGTTGCTAACCCTCCGCCTGGCCGTGTGCATTTGTTTACAACAAAGCCGGCAAAAAATCAATCCATGGAGCGGTGGATGATGTAACTGTCATAAACAAAATATTGTCGGTTACAGAATGCGTTTGTGTTGTGGTGCCGCAGAGACGAGAGCTGGGACACCGGGGCGGCGGCCAACTACTACACTGATGTTGCAAGCTTGGTTTTCAGCCATGAGACTCCAGGTGGAAGGCAGAGAGCCTCCCTTCTCACTCGTAAGAAGTCACAAGTCATGTAGACTATCACAATTACTCTGGAGCTACTTAATTAAGGTAAAAATGTAGCATAGCCATGGGAATAATGCTTAGTTCCTGTTTATGTGTACATTACACATTATTTCCAGTTCATCAACTGGAGGATGCAGCCCCTGAATTAGGACACAGCTAAAATCTCATCAGCTCGATAGTGTAATTTGTGGCAATTTCGGCATTATTGATGTGAAAAAGTTTGAAACCCACTGGTTGAAGTTATGGCATCATTGTTTTATGGACTTATTGTAAAAAACAAAAAGCACAGTAGTCAATTAGTCATCAAGTAAACAAGCTGTCGATATATATAAAAAAGAATCTGACAGCTGCACTGCACTGCAGGAGGTAAGAGAAAAATAAATGCATAAAAGTGCATCACACCATGATTAAGTCTAATCCAGTGATTAAACTGCAGATTATTTAATTTTTATTTTAATCCATGCATGCTTTCCAAAGATTTTTTTCATATGTGCTTCAACTGCTTTCAGTTGAGAAAATAGATTTATGTTGTTTGTGCTCTAAGGAACTATGAAATGCTAATGCAAATATATCATTTGTAACTACATAGACATACTTAACATAAGAATGTACTCTTCACATGTATTTAAAGTCAAAGGGAAAATACATTGGCTGTAAATGTGCATGCAACTGAATATGGTTCATTTTTTAAAATATGTGCAATCATTGAAGCAGGGTTCAGTGAAACGTGGAGCCTTTCACTTACTTAGCATTCTGTCAAACGGCTCCAATACGACAGCATTTGATTTACTGTTCTGCAGAAAATCCTGAAAGGAAGGAGTGCTGACAGCTACCCATAAATATGGATAGGGCACTCAAACCATAATCAAAGGATTCACAAATCATAGATTTTTGTTTTGCTGCTGTCAATACATATGTATGTTTGCAAGACCTCTCATGGACATTCAGTTATCTACATTTTTTCAGATGGCCTAGCTGAAAGGTCCTGTCAAGCATTTTTTTTTTATCAGCATTGTACAAGAAGTGTCTGTTCAGATGCAAAGAATATGAACAGTAAATAGGCCGAACAGAGTTTACACACGCTCGTCATGAGCACTTTGCTGTGTCTGAACTCGTTTAACCTTCCCACGAGTCTAGACTTAAGCCGAACGAGTTTCATTTTTAATATACACACATATTCAACGGTATCAATTGATGCATATCTCCACTCTTTTGTATCCACACATGCCCAGGCGCACACATTCGTAAAGGTGAGTGAGCGGCCACCTGTTTTCTCCTTCGCCTGCTTCCCCACAGATCTGAGCCAGCTTGGCGGTCCACAGCAGATGGAAGCTCAGGCTTCCACAGGCTCAGTCCAACTGGGTTTGTGAAAGCACTATGGATCAAAAGCAAAAGACTTGAGATACCTGTGCAAGAGCAGGACAAAGAATAAGTACTTTAAAAAAGTAGATAGTACAAAAAGTGTGTAGGCTTGAGCTCAGCGTGCCACACTCAGATTTGGATTCAATTCCAGATGCAGAGCCACAGCATGCACAGCTGTTTCTGTGTATCTGAAACTAAAGTTTTCACCACTGAATAGTGTTGTCTTCATAAAGAATGTTGCTTCAACAATTAAAAAAAAGAAAAGAAAGTTGCCATTCAGCAGCTAAACCTCAATTCTTGTAAACCTGATGTTCCCACAGAAAATGAAAGCACCCCAGCACATCAGCAATGTCAGCTACACAGTCACAAAGCAGCCTGCAGCTGTAGTAGACAAGATAAAGTGTGCAAAATCACAGCTACGATCCTTGAACATGGCTATAAAAGATGCATTAGTAAAGAGGAGAAAACAATGGCTTCACCTGTCTGTAACCTTACAGCTTGGCAACACTGGAATGAGGAACATTCCCAGCAGATAAGTGATGTGCTAAATGTCTGAATGATATTTACTTCATAATATACTTCAGAGCTGGTGGTGCTGGTAACTGCAAGATGACAATATGTTGTCACAAAATAGAGCATAACTTCATTGACATTCTTTCTCAAGAATCTATTCAGAAATGATAATTAATTTCACTTCCTCAGGGTCATGAGAAAGGAACAATCAAAAAGCACAGTAAATAAATTAACAAGACTGACTATTACAACTTCTGAGATTTTGCAGTGCACAATAGTGAGTTTTCCTCTATTCCTCCATACAATATATTGAATATTCAGAGTTATAAGGAATCATTCACTTTTGTTGGAGAAACAGACAACCATGATTTGTTGGTGCTGTTTCTCATTTTTGACATGAAATGCTTGTATTTACATTTCTAAGGAAAAGTGGCATATTTACAGTGCTGTATCGAATGCATTTCGTGGCTATAACAAATTTAAAAACACTGATAAATTCAGCATTCATGACTTTTTCTGTATTATCGTCCTGAGTTCCATAACAGTCTGACAGTCATGCCCTACCGTATGTCCTTTGACCAGGGTTTATGTATGATGTAAGTATGTATGATGTCAAGCAGTCAAGCCATGAATAGCGTTATATAAACCTGTTACTATTATTATTATTATTATTATTATTATTATTATTAAGTGTCTCGGGATGATTCCAGCATTAACTACTCAGACATTTTTGTGACTTACACGAAGGGGATCAGCATGCTTCAGTGCAGTAGGAAACATTGGTGTAAGAAGTACATCTATTCAATTAATTAAAATGGAAAGTGCACCACAAGTGCAAGTCGGTCATGTTAACATTTGATATGAGTCTTCTTGAGGATAGAGGAGGATAGATTTTGGTAGCTTATTGCTCCATTGTTGGTGAATCACGGACCAGAACAGACTGGACTGAGGCTGCTTTGTGTGCGGTGATGGTGTTACCAAACAGAACGAACCCAGTGACTGGGGAGCATACGGCTTCTTTTACGTTTCAGTTCAAGTAAATGCAGTCGTAGAAGTCATTCTGAAGGCAGCATTAGTGACTTGAATTTGATTTGGGGGTGGTCATGGATAGCCAGTGCAGGTCGATGAGTAGCAGAGTGACATGTGCCCTTTTGAGCTGATTGAAGACCAGATGGGCTGCTGCATTATGGGCCATTTGTAAGACCTTCACTGCACACAAAGGAAGGCCCACTTCATGAGCATTGTGGTGGCCGAGGGAATAAGTAACCAAGGCCTGGACCAGGAGCTGAGTGGGGTTTCCGTATGTATAGATTAAACAACCAAAAGACAAATGGGACACAGAGAAGAACAAGATGAAAGAAGATGGAGAAGAAGAAGCAATTGCGATATCAATATGAGACAAAGAATATCTATTGTATTTGCAATAGCAGCATTGCCCTGGGAGTGTGGTTCAGGCTGTCCCTGTACAGTATGTCATCTTTCAAAATGTAATGATTGTTTTGCAGAAGCTTTTGCACATTTCCCATTAAAATAGCTGTTAACACCACTTCCACAACATTGACCACATGTGTACAAGGCTTTGACCCATCCTTGCTCCCAGTACTGGGTGTGTTACATTATTTACCACTCAGAATTTACAGGGAGCTGGTTGGTGGTGGATGGTGAGCATGCAACGTGCAAGACTTAAACATTGCAGACTAGTGCCCATAGTAAAGTTTAGGCACCAAACATTAAGGTTAAGGAAAGGTTGTAAACAAAGGCTGTACAAAATATATGAGAATAGTCCTTAACAAACACGACTGACCCCTGTTGAAGTAAGTGGAAGTGCTTTACTGAAAAATTTGACTCTAGGCTACCCAGCTGTTTAAGAAAATTGTCTTTTTTTAGCTTTTACTGTTGCACAGATCTGCAGATCTCTGTGACTGTCCGATGTGGTCCTGCAGTTGCAGCACTGTGTCCCAGGATGGTGACAGCTAGAGCTGCTGGGAGCTGACAAGGCAAATCTGACTCATACTGTAGCTGTACTCCGTTCTGCCTGCCACACTTTCCAAAACCAAATCACTATATAATGAAGCAGGGTTCAAAACAGACTCATGAGACCATATACGAGCAATGTCTGCTCAAAATCCCAGATAAACTGAGAAAACACCAGCAGGTAGAGAGCAGTTAATTGTTATCTATTTATCAATGTGTAAATTTGAAATGTGTTACGGAATATACAGTACGTGCGGCTTGAAAGGTATTGAATTAGTTGATTTTGCTCGCTAACGTGGCTAGCATTGCAGCTGATCAAACAGAGAGCGAACTCAATAGGATGGGAATGTAATCTTGCATGCAAAAGGAGCTGTTGTTTGTTATCTGCAAATTACAACAACATAGGTGATGCCAACTGTGTTGTAATGTCAAGTCTGTCAGTCAGTCATGTTTAGGTTCATTAGGCAGACTAAGTAGTTTGGTTAATGGCCAGGTGGAAGGTTTAACCTCAGAGCTGCTTAGAGGTTTTGGCAGTGAGAAAGGCAAAGGCAAAGGCAAACCTTTCTTGGCACTGTATTGCAGGCTGTCTAGGAGAATGCTTTCTCCAACATGAATGGTGAATGGCGCCTCAGTGGTTGTAGTTTTATTGGACTGCACAGACCACCAGTCTGGACAGGCTGTGCTTTATTTGCGGCACAATGTTCCTTTTATCTTCCGTGTCTCTTTTTAAGGTGCATATGTCTACAAAAGACTTCTGCTCTTTGTGCAAGTCTGCCGCTCTGGCTTTCAGCAATTGAAAAAAAGAAAAAAGAAAAGACTTAAATACTGGTCGTCAGAACAGTTTTTCAGTTTTTGCACTGGTTACTTTTTCTTTTCTCTTGTGAGAACTTGTGTTCCTCAGTCCTGGCTTTGTCAAAAAACACAGGTAGCCTACGGTTGACAAAATAAGTCACAGGGCCGATGTCAGTGGTGGACAGTAACGGAGTAAATTTACTTGAGTACTGTACTTAAATACATATCCAGAGGATGTGTACTTTACTTGAGTATTAGATTTATTTGGTACTTATTACTCTTACTTGAATACATTTCCAAGACAAATATTTTTACTTTTACTCGAGTTAATTTCTAGAAAGGCTGAAAAGTACTCCTTACTTTCAGGTCTGCTCTTTTTATTTATTTATTTATTTATTTATTTTTTCTAAAATCCTATTGAACACAAGCTGTGTTTGTCAAAGAAAGAAACCCTAATCCCTAAAAGCAGCACATCCGTGCAGCTGGTTTAATTCTCAGAAACAAGAGTTAAAAGGTCCTTAAATTCATTTAGAAAAAATGATAGTAATTCATTGATGTGAAAAATAAGAAATTTACTCTTACTTTTACTTAAAGTAAATTTAAAAGCATGTACTTTTGGATACTTAAGTACCTTTAGAAGCAAGTACTTTTTTTACTCTTACTCGAGTAACACGTCGACTGAGCTACTTTTACTTGTAACGGAGTAAATTTTGACCAGTAGTATTTGTACTCTTACTCAAGTACTGGGGTCGAGTACTCTGTCCATCTCTGGCCGACGTCAGTCTTTACATTAAAAAGACGCCATCAATCCACGCCGACAAAGTTGAGCCGGTCTGTGTTGTTGCGGACGGGGGGATGAGCGGTTGGTTCCCCTGTAGACGGAGCGGGTGTCAGCCCAGCACAGACAGGTCATTTCCCATCCATGCAGGGGGCCAAAGCTGCCGATTCAGCAGTCCTGGATTCAGATGATGATGACAGCTATGGATGCACCCGGTTGGTTCCTCCACAAGGCCATTCCTCCTCATCAGCCTCTCAGAGGGAGAGTTCAGCTGAGTCAGCACAACACAGATAAAAATGTCGCTGTGTGGCCTCCTCTCTGTGCTTTGCTTTCTCATTCTTCTCTATGGAGCAAAGGAGAGAGTGTGCATTTGAGAGACAGAGAGAGAGCGCGTGCAGGAATAAAAGACGAAGGAGGAGGGAACAGAGAGGCTACCCTTGTGGGACTCAATCGCTCTGTCTCTGTCTCCCTCTCTCGCGGCTCCTGTTGCTCATCAACATGGAGAAACACTTCTGTGATTCTGGGTGCCGGCATTAAAATGCATTTCCAATTGCCTTTAACAATATTTCCGACAAATGGTGGACACAGTATGCAGCAGTAATGGAATTCAAATGACAATGTACCTTATGTCTTCCGATGCACCCGGGAATTCAAAGGTCTCAGAGTGAGCAGCGTCTTATTTTGTCAGGTGATTTCGTTCACTTTAGGAAAGCTCTTTGGTGAGAGTTCCTTTATCATGCTGTCTCACAAAACATGCATGGGCTGTTTAAAAGGTTTGATTCGGCAGGGAGCTGACAAGACCTCGAGGACACACTACAGTGAGAAAAAGTGAGAAATAAACCCCTTCAGTTTTCCCATATTGTGATTAATGGGTTAGTCAGGGAGATTTTATGCTTAATTAACTGGTGAATTTCGGGATTATAAAATGCAGCCTCCCAAAATATTATCCTATCCTGCCATATCTGACTTATATCTGCTGAATCACTTAGATGATAATAAAATCACTGCTGGGCTATTGTGGATTTCTCTGTATTGTATTAGTAAAAGTGATGTATTTAAACCCCAGTACAAATGTATTATCAGCTGAATGTCCTGGCAGTAACAAAGCACAAGTACATTCTTGGCAGAGAGAAAAACCAGCATGACTATTATGATCCTATATATTACATATTTCATTTTCCAATTCCCATAATTGGTTGAGGTGGAGCTAACTGTTACTATTTCATACACAGTCTAGTCCAGTGGTTTCAGACCTCAGGGTCAGGGCCTTCCAAAGGGTCAGAAGATAAATTTGAGGTGTTGTGAGATGATTAATGGAGACTTTCCTCTTGTAAAGAAATGAGTCCATAGGCCGTCTATGCAAGCAGCTTATTATAACCTATAGTTCTGCTTTATTGTTATTCACCTTGTAGTAATTATGTTAGGAGCAGTGTCATGGACTCAGCTGGAGCCTCCAGCTCCTCTCAGCCCCCACCTTCCTGTCAAAGTTGTGGACACACCTTCTGTCACTCCCACTGAAGAACCACCTATCACCTGCCAGTCATACCTGGCTGCCACCAATCTGACAATCACGCTCATAAATTTATATAGTCTGTTTGCTTGCTATTTGCCGGTTTTGTGGTCCCAGTTTGCCTGCATACGCCTGTGTCTGTATTCTACGTCTGTCTGTTGTTTTTACCTGTTTGATCCTTGTCTGCTCTCCATTTTTCCACTATTTGCCTGATGGATTTTGTTCGTCAGCCTGGTCAGACTGCCTTTCGGTATTTTGTGTCTGGACTGTTTGTTTGTCTGCCCTCTGTCTGACCCAGTTAAGACTTTAAAACATGGTGTTTTCATCTGGTAATTCTGTTGTTGAGTCCTGTCTGGCTCGTGAGGAGGCAATCAGGTGATTCAGCAAGTAGGGCAACAAAATTTAGGCTGTTTTAACAGTGAGTCTTCAGAGAGTTACGAGAGAATGGCTGAACCAAAACTAGTTATTTAGGGTTAGGGAATCATCATGGCTGTGTCCAAAATCACCCCCTACTCACTAGCCTATATAGTGCACTATAGTGACCATGCCATTTTGTAGTGGTGTCCAAATGTTTAGTGATTATTAATGTTATAGTGCATTTAATCTATCCCACAATACACCACGAAATGTAGTGAACGTCCGATGGTCACTAACTGGAGCAAGATATCCCATCATGCATTGCGGTCACGGATCGCCGTTACCACACTGACCCAGAGCGACCGGTGTAGCTACCAAATAAATGAAGTAGTGCAGCAGCCTCTCAATAAATGTGTCCAGCTGCCAGAGTTGTCCGGTCGCGGCTTCCACAGACTCCCACAACAAACATCGGAGCAAATTTTATAACAAGTGTTATAAACTGACCACAGGCTCGATGCAAATTTTTGTTAGCCCGTCTATGAGATTTTACATTATACGTTAGCATTAAGCTAGCGGACTTTAGGCTTAGTTGTGAGTGGCTGTGTGTGTTTTGAACGTGGTTTCAAACTATGTGGGTTTGATTGAACAAATTTTGATGCTTAAATATATATTGCCACTTAATATATTGCTTTACTCCTCCACCTTTATATGTTGGTACCTACCATGGTTGTATCCATGGTAACTACACTGGCCGTTACGATCGCGGTCGTAACGTTTTAATTACGCTACATGATACGTAATTAACTGTGCGGCGGAGTAGTGTCCGAAAGTGTTTTTTACATTTGACCAGTGAGTCCACTAGTCCACTATATTGAATTCACTATATAGTGAGTAGGGAGTAGGGAATGAGTGAGTGATTTCGGACACAACCATAGACTGTAAAAAGAATGGACGTAGCGTCCGTGACGTCACCCATTGGTTTTGGGGAGTCGTTTTTGTGACTCAAATATGGCGGCCTGAACAGCGCCATGTTGGATTGGCCGGCCGAGAACCTGCCCACTGGCCTCCAAGCAGCTGTCACTCAACGTTTCCGCGCCCTAATTGGCCAGAGTTTTAACCTAATAACAGAAAACGGTAGAGTTAAAAAAAAATTCACCCCCCTCAGAGTGTGTGCGGGGGTAGAAACTATCGATTGAGACGAAAAAACGTTCTGACACCAGGCTTTTAACATGTTTACTGAGGATGTAAAGTCTGCGATTTTAACATGGGGGTCTATGGGGAATGCTCCCTTCTGACACCAGCCCCCAGAGGAATCCGAGGGGATTGCAGTTTTTTGAACGCGGAAGTGAGCTTCACTTCTCAGACCCACAACTGCCCCCTTGGACACAACCCATGTGTGCTAAAAACTGTGGGCGTGGTCAGCATGCAGCTGCAGGACACACACACACACACACACACACACACACAGAGCGAGAGAGAGAGGTGGAGCTCATGAGCTCAGTGCCTGGTGAGTTGATTGATCAACTTCTACTTGCTGACTAATAACTTTTTTCCTTTAAATGCAGTAGGGGAGAGTGGGGTAATTTGTGCCATGGGGCAAGTAGTTCCACCCCTGTTATCTAGAAAACCATAGAAGAAGTTGGTCATGTGACCACATATTTTTGAAGGGGCATCCATTTCACTCATCCTATCAAGAAGGGAGACACATGGCTTGAGAGGAAAGCACATTTATGTTCAAAAAACAAGTTTTTGCCCTCCAAAGTAAAATTTCTATGATCAAGGTTTATTAATATTTAGTTGGGGGCATTATTATAATCCCCTTGCTTTAAAGGCAATTTAAGTAAAAATTGGCACTACTTACCCCGCTCTCCCCTATCATGCTGAACCTGGATGCTGCCACACACACACACACACACACACACACACACACACATACAAACAAATGTAGGCTATGTGTGAGGAAGACATCAACACATTTATTTATGTTGGAAGTGTGTGTAGGTCTTACAGTGTACTGGAGAGTGGATGATCTTGTTTGTATTTGTGCTGGGGGAACAGTGAGACGTGCTACAAAGTTGTTCATTAACACCATTTGTTGTCATGGTGACAACAACATTAATCTTATTTGTGTGATTAATGGTATAGAACACTTATAGTTACAAAAACAAATGACTTTCAGGTTGAGACAGGAAGTGAACAGTGATCTCAACCCACTCTGACCTCCGCCCTACGCCCACACCTGACTTTCTCCTTAGCTCCAATCATACTGTAGTTACTAGGGCCAAAATAAATTCAACTTTGGATTTTAATAAGTAACTGTAGCTGTTATAAGATGCTTGTTTTGATGTTATTCTCAAACTCAACATCAAATTCTACAACAAACATTTCTTGGTTAATTCTCTGACCTTTTCTTTTCCACGAAATAGTAGATAATTGTGCCATTCTGGGCCTCTCAGTTATTTAAATTAAACCACTTTGACACTTCTCAATTCACATCTGACATCTGGACTAACATATTGCCTTTGTGGAGTCTCAAACCCAAAATGTGGAAACCACAGCTTTAATCTTTAATAAGGTGCTACATATTTAATAACCTCACCAAATGTTCTTCGTATAAAGTGTTAATCTTAGAAGTATCTCATCAGCAGATCTGACAAATATATAATGAGCGTAGTAAAAAGTATAACATTTCCAAATGAACTGTAGCAGAGTAGAAGAATGGGTTTGGCGGCTGTCGTTCAGGTGAATGTTGTCCACTAATTGCAGGGTTGGTGTTTTGATCTCTGCCTCCTCCTCCTCCTCTTCGCCGTATGCTAAAGTGTGCTTGAACAAGTATTGACTGATTGTTTCACTTTGGATAAAAGTGTCTGCTAATTGAGTAAATGTAATGTAAATGGTAAATACTTTATGAATAGACAAATCAAGTTAGAAGCTTTTAATTTAGTACTGGTTAATTTTTAAAAGCCAGTGCGTCTCCAGGAAAATAAGTAAAAAAAGAACAAACAAACAAATAAAAACATGAGTGACCTCGGGTAGACACACAAAGAGCAGATCCAGGTTACTAGATTGCTATGACAACAGGCACTAGATGGTTGAACCCAACAGCACAACAGCAAACATAAAGTGTATGGGCCAGAGGGGCTTTCACAGGCGAACATTTTGAAGGAGCATGCAGTACTGAAAACAGAGCACACACTCACCTTCAGCTAAAATGTACTGAAGTATGAGCCTGAGTGGATGTGAAAAACATCGGCGAGAAAAGCAGACCCACTTTGTGTTCCCGAGTTAGTTTGTGAACCTGTCACTCTCACACTAAAAGACAATGCCCGGGTAACTCCACATTTGGAAACCTTCTCAGTTTGTGACAAGACAATTACCAACGGTTCAGCACCAAGCATCTGAACCAGAAAATAAAGATGGAGAAAGTAAAAGAACAGCATGGTGTCTCTGAACAGCTGTTGATGTTATTTCTTTCTCTCTCTTTTTTTCCCATTGGAAGTGAGGGCAGGACCACCAACACAATTAAGAAGAAGTTAATTAAATCCACATTGTTGAGTTTATCTTTAAATGAAATGAAATAAGAGACCCTCAGTCTTGATTTGCTCTGTGATATGAATGAGGAGCTGATGATATCAGTGGCTGTTTGCCCTTCTTTTTATTAGATTAATAGAGGGACATTAATTAATATCAAATATCATCTGCTGTGCTTCTACCTTTTACCTTCTCCCATTGGCTGTCTCTCTTTTCTGCTCCCATCCTCCTGATCTCTCTCTTCCTCCCTCCTCTGTGCTTTTGTTGTTTGTTCTGGTCCAATAGTAAAAGTGGCATCACAAAACAGGGATCCACCAGTTAGAGGTGAATGATGTTGGCTTGGTATTGACTGGGGCCATCACACACTGTGATGACTCATGTTAAAGCGCTTTTTGACTAAAAGGATTTGTAAAAGATGTGTCACTCACAGAGCATTTCCATTCCTCTATTCCCGGTGGTGGGCCTCTTTGGACGAGAACAGTGAAACCATTATCTTCCTCTCTTGACTTATTGACAGGATGCTGGAAGAGGGTTAAATGGAGGTTAGCCAATCACAGCTATTAAGGTCAAGTACATAAATATACACTTCTCTGACATGGTGAAAGACAGTGTGAGGGCCAGGCTTTATTCCCCCACTGGAATCACATAGAGATCAAAGCAACTCATAGTCTGATGGATTGTGTCTTATTGAGAAAACTGTAGCCTTTTGATGTCAGGAAACAAAGATGAACAGAGATCAGGCTGAACAGTTGGCAGAGTGGGAAAAGCCAATTCATGAAAGCAGACAGCCTATCACTGAACACAGGTACATGATGAGCCAGATTCACTGCAGGGTGCCCGACTCTGAACGCTGCACTTTACCCCCAAGTCAAATAAAGCTGCTCTCATGACTATGTAACTGGATCTTACATTTCCTGAATTAGATTCAGGATGTGTATGATATTCACGCAACAAAACAACACTGCAGTTCAGAAATGTTGGTTTGACATTACACATCCTCCTCCATTTAGTTGCATAACAATTTTAACACATCATACTGTATATGTGCTAAAAACTGTATATCTTTACAGCGATTCCTGAAAGAAAATCTGTGTCATCTCAACCTATATCTTTGTTTCCCCATGTCTGCTCAATAGGAGGAGGACCTCACTGTCAGATACTATACAACAATGTTTAAAAAGATTACTCCACAGATTTAGCACTGGGCTCTTATGGTAAAATTAACAGTTTAAAACAAGATTTAAAGTGATGCAGAGACTACGCCCCTGTTCTTCCTTGTCCTAACCTAACTTGTCCTACCCTGCCCACATAGTGACTTCAGACTGATAGTGTGTGTGCAAAAGCAGGTAATGTAGCCTCCAGTCCCTATTCAATCAATTGAGAAGTAGGCACCTAAATTCCCCACAATGCAATTTAACCTCTTGGTTGTTATCTGGGATACTGATAATGTTGTTGCAGTTAGTTCAGAGTCTTCACCTAGATTTCTGTCTCCAGTGATTTGAGTGTTATGCCTTTGACAGGTTGATCAACTGTTTATCCATGACAACTGTATGGGACACTTTAAATCTTAGAGTTAATAGCTTTAGCACTAACATTTCTCCCTTGTCAGCTCAAATGCTCTTATGCAGTTGTGATGGTTGCTGGTTGGCAAAAAGAACGGCAAACCATGATCAGGTGTGAATCCTGACCATTCCTCAATTCCTTCATGTTGAGATGTGAAGTTGACAGTGAAATTGAAATATCATCAGGGCCGTTGCTAGGAATTCTGGGCCCCCTGAAAAAATACTGAAGTGGGCCCCCAACCCCTGACTTTTCGTCGCCATTTGTTTAGTTTTTTTGATTGACTGTGTATAAGAAGAATTTAGTAAAAAATAAAATCAGTCTAAATGCACATTCAACTTGTAAGGTTGAAAAAAAAGAAACAAACAAACAAATATTGGATGTAGTTGTAGTTTGTGGACTATGGTAACACAGATCAAATGGAAGCAAGTTTCATCAGACTGCTCAGCCCTGCAAACAAAGCAGGCATGTCAACCAGTATCCTTGTGCCAACTGACTATAAGTAGTGTGTACGCTAATTACATGAAGTGTTTAAAATTAACTACATTAACCTTGCAGACACCCACGACAAGTTGTCAGCAAGCACCACCATATGAAATGCCATGGTACTAATTAGCAATTCTTTCAAGTTTCTACAAAATGTGAATGTCTTATATGTCATCACCATTCCCAAGATTATATATTTAATTGAACTTAATATACACATGTTATATAATGTATAATTTATTCTTCTCTGTGTTTGGGAACAAATGAGTCATGGACACAAACGTTTACATGGTTGTAAATGTTCCCAAATGTTCTCCAGAGCACAGACCTTTTTACATTCTGATTGGTTGCCACAAAAAAGTGGCGTAGCTCATTAAAGGTGCCTGGACTTTCTGCTGACTTGGAAAATTACTGTTATCACTTTCTCATCTGAAGGTGCTGAACAAGTACCTGTTGGGAATGGCCACACACAAAGAGTGATACAAAGTTTGCATCAGTCCATCCGCAAATGCAGATTATCTTAAAAAAGACTATTGTTTCTCTGTTGCCCGTGAGGACAGATTCAGTAGACTAATGCAGCGAGACACCATTTTCATGAAGAACAAATTAAGGCAAATGACCTTCTCTCATAAGCAGATGGTCCATTTTCTCAAATCTATGTCACTGATAAATGTTACATTATGGGCAGATGGCAGTGGACAAAGTTCTATCAAGCAGAAAATGATACAAGGTATTTCACATAGTCGCTACAAACAGATGTTTTGCACTGTTGTCACCAGCAATGACCTCCTCAGACACATTATCATTAGATGCCAGCTCTTCTGACTGTGGCTGCCATCTTGAATTAGTGACGGCCTAGTGTGCAGAGGGCCTTCCTGTCTCCCTGTCATCTCTATGGAGACAGAGGAAGTGGATCTCGCCCACAGCTTGTGCCCACATTTCACATCTACTCAGCTTCACGCCACAGTATTCCTGTAGGCTGCTGCAGAGCACGATTCTGCACATGAAGCCAAGCAGACTTAATAAACATGATCAACTCTCCCATCCCTCTCCATTTAGGGCTTTAAAAGTCTTCAGATGGTCTAAGTACAACAGCGGGAGCAGCAGTTTGGCTCAATATGACATTATAAATTGAGGCATAAGTGCAAGCAAGCATATTTGTAATTCAAATTTCTGTGTGTTGCACCAAACATCTCTTATGTTGCTACCTGGCAATGCTGCAAACTCAAATTACTTACATGAGACTTTAAAGCTCATTTGTTTCAGCCCTTCAGCATGTCCATGGTCTAGCGCTGCTAATAGTGGAGACATACCGCTGAATTTAACGTAAATGCTTTTTGATCAGAAGGGGTAAATCCTTCACTCCAGTCGCAGAGACGCCACGAAAGGATCGTTCCTAAGGGCTGAAGAATTATTGCAATCAGGCGCACGGTAATTAGCATTTGACAAAGTGAGAAAATCGCACATAAAATGTGGCTTAATACAAGTAAAAGTGTGTTAATTCAACCATACTGGTGAATGTAAGAATGCTTTCTATGAAAAATTGGTTTGTCACACGCAACAGCTCCTGGGATGGCTTCTTTTCATTGCATTTATTTAGATTTGCTTGTTTCCTTATACACGTGTGGTATTTGCATAAAATAAGGGAGGGGGGGGCAAAGTGAACAAAGCAGTATTAGTAGGTAGTATGACAAGCTGCATATGGCACTACAATGAAGAGAACAAACATAAAAGGTTTATTGTTTTGACAAGAGCTGTTTGATGCAAATCAAAGGAACACGAGATTGATGGACTGATGAAAGCAGTCAGATCATATTTCTATATTCATCGTGACATTTAGCTTCCCTCACTTCCAAAAAAGCTCTCTCTACTGTCACTGCCAAGGAAGTTCTCCTCATTTTACGCTGTTTGACATTTGAAGTCAGCTCAATGTGGAACTCCAGGTGGAAAAGTCTTAATGGGGATGAAGCTGGGTGACATATGAACTGAGCAGGAACTGGGAGTTCACTGCTCCCTATAGAAGTAGCAATTATGCAAAAGAAGTGGTATTGTAGTTACAATATCTTTGAGCTGCCGGATTGAGTGGATAAAGACTTCTCATGGACAAACACGCTAACACAGACAATAAAATACAAGACAACAGACTAGCATTCACGATGTGGAGCTCATATTAAACGTACTGTACAGTACAACAGACTAACACTGAATAACTGATTTAATTGTTGTACAGCTTTGCCGATTTCTAGGCTGAACAAAATCCCAGCTCATCTCTTGTAGATTAAATCAATCACACCTCTCAGTAAAATGTCAGGGGAGAAAGATCTATAACGATAAAATGAATACTCCATCAAAAAAGACAAAAAAAAAATAGTGTTTTGGACTTCAAACCCTCACAATCTTAAGTATTGTGGTATAACTGTTATAACCCCATTACGGCGCTTTCCAGTCACTTCGGAGGTCAGAAATCAGACCTGGGAATTCATGTCACATTTGAGTTGTTGCAAGTTACAAGTTGATAACAGTTCTGAAAAGCAATATTTTTGTTAGCCATTGTTTGTGTTAGCATTATTAGCTCATATAAGCTGATAACAACACAGTATGTGATTATTTGGGTGTGAAAGGAACATATTAAAAAGAACCTATGCAATAATTTCACCTTATTTAACTCTAACCCTAACTGTGATGGTTAAATGACTTGTTGTGGGGAGAATGGAGGCTCTGTGCCTTCTAGCACCTCTTGGCGGAAAACCATTCTTGCAAGATCAGTGTCTCCAACTCGGTGTCCCAGATCTCATCTTTGGAGAAACATGGACTGCTCCACGGCACTATGGCGCAGACATGCCCGGTAATCTGTAATCATACGTTACCCAACTTGGTAGACATCGCTCCACGGATAACCTTCTAGCTGGCTTAGCTGAAAACTAATGCAAATGGCCAGGAGGAAGGGGGAAAAAAGTGACCAAAACAGTGAAAAAGCAATCGGACCTGCATATTTCCCCTTTAGTATCTATATAGGTAGAAGTTGTATAGTAGTGTTGGAACCACTAATTTAAAATTTTAAAAATCTAGACTGTTTTTCCTCAGTGGATGTGAGGGCCTAAGGGCAGATGATGTTATTATGATGCCATGTAAAGCCCTTAGAGACAAACTGTTTGTAAAAATGGGCTTTATACTGTAAATAAAATTGCCTTGCCTTGCCTAGACTAAGTGGCTGAAATTGTGAAAAATACAGCTTTTACTTACTGTTGATGCATGGATCATCCATCTTGGATTGCTAACTCCTGAGTTGTAATGAAACTCACTGATATAACATGATAAGAAACTGAATGTCAATCTGCTTAGCAATTGATTTTCCTCAAAGTGCTAGTGGCATGACTTCATGATGAGCCTTTACAGTAATATCTGTAAGAAAGTTCCTACATTTGTTTTGGAACTGAAGCTGAAACACATGCATTGTATTTCTTCCTCTACAACACAATATTGCTTGTTTAAAAGTACGGACCAAGTATAATGTATATTGACTGTAATATTCTCCCCTTTTTACCCCATTAGTTTCACAATGAGAACCAGGTTGTTAAGACTGGTATTGTTGGCCAATAGGATACCTGAATTTTTATAAACACACAATGTAATTCCACTTTCCACTTTCCTCTAAAATGTGCTATTGTTTTCTTTTGTTGAACTTACAAAATACCTATTACTGTAAAACCAGTAAGTATGCTGTCGGGTCCCTTTTCATATAACTGAATTACACTTCTGTAAATTATGGGCTGCATTATAAAGAGAAAAAAGAAAAGGAAACCATAGTAATGTAGAGTGAATTACGAGCTACTTTATATACCAACTGCCCTTGTTGATAAACTCGTCCCATAAAGCGTCTCATGGCCGTGACAGACACAGAGCAGCCAGGCCAGTTTTGTTAAGGCTCTGACATATCTCTGAATGCAATTATTCATTGTCACACCACACGCTATCTTCATTGTCATCTATTCCTCAGCCCGCATGTCATCTTATCGTCCCCGGTCCCTGTGAACCGTTTCCTTGGCCCAGCTTCCCAAGCGCAGCAGGGAGTGGATATCTCAAACGTGCCTTGTTAAACACCAAATAGAAGGCAGGCCACAGAAAGGCTGAGTGTCAGAGTCACTGGGTTTGTTCAGCAAACACCATCAGTTAGAAATCCATGTTTGTGTAGAGAAGACACTGATGGTAAGTGAAAAAGGAAAACAGGAGGAAGGAAATAGACAGACAGACAGACAGATAGATAGATAGACAGATAGATAGATAGATAGATAGATAGATAGATAGATAGATAGATAGATAGATAGATAGATAGATAGATAGATAGATAGATAGATAGATAGATAGATAGATAGATAGATAGATAGATAGATAGATGTTTTTGCTACTATGGTGATGAAAGGGAGTCTAAACTGGCTGTAGTGTGATGCATGATGGAAAATGGCTTTGAATTAGATTAATATATTCATGACTGTATTCTCTTCTAATGGAACTGCATGATATGCTAACCATTGGTGGCTTACATCATGGGAAAATCACTGCTTCTGCTGAAAAAGTTGATGACGGTTGACAGTGAATGATGTTCTTCTTTTCTTTTTTTTAACTACATGTAACATTGCAACTCCTGAATTTTTTATTTGAGTTGATTGCATCATTTACAGCCTGGTACAATGGACTCTCATGTGTGTACAGTGAAATGTCATCGCTGAATATGAGCAACTTCTCTGTTATGATGGCCTACATTTGCAAGGCGGTACTATCTATCTATCTATCTATCTATCTATCTATCTATCTATCTATCTATCTATCTATCTATCTATCTATCTATCTATCTATCTATCTATCTATCTATCTATCTATCTATCTATCCACACACAAACACATGAAATCTTATAATGTTTTTCTGTATATATTCATTACATCATTTTATTTATGTCTTTTCACATGCATTATGCCTGAGGCAAAGGATGATAATTCCATTCTGTTTTGTATCCAGACCGTAATATTACGTAATGAATTTGACTTAAACTTGAAGAATATGCACCACTGAAGTGTTTGCAGGCTCCTGAGGTTCTAACTTGAAGAAAGTGTGGTTCTTCCCTGTGCACCGTCCAGTTTCACTCCTCACGTCTGACTTTCTGCTGAAAGGGAGAGCATATGTTTTAAGGGCATTCTCCCTTTCTCTCATGTCTCTTCCCGTGTGTGTGGGCACATATACACATGTGCATACATATGTGGACCAGACAGGAGCATGGTGATTATCCTTAGGGAAGTTGGGAAGAGATAGCAGTGAAGCATGATGAGTGGGAGGTGTATGATGCTGGCGTGCCACTATCCATTCTTCTGGCTCTGCAGATGACATCAACCCCAGAGGCAAAGTCTTGACACTGGACCACACTGAGTCATGGGGCAGAGGGCCGCAGTGAGATGAGATCTCTTAGTTACTTCCTCACTATTACACACACACACACACACACACACACACAGGCTCACATACTGTACGTTTTCCATCATGCACCAAAGAAATACCGATGTTCAGGAGTGACTAAGAAATCTAAGGTGAGGTGAATGATCAGATCAGTGTTTTACAACAACTGCTGCAAACTCAAGCTTGTTTTAATATCACTGCAACAGTATATTACATCTAAGTAAACACTAAGCAAAACTAAAGTTGAGCACAAACTTTATGTATATTTATCATGTTCCATTCATCCTCCTTCTATTTTCCTTTCACACTACAGAAGAATTGTATTCTCACTGGAAAAAACAGACTGGAGGCTTTGTGTTGATGTTCAGTCTACACAAGTGGATCATGATTGTGTGAATGCAAAAGATGCAGGTTTTGGCAGAAAGGTTGAAGTGATAGTTTGGGTTATTTGATGTGGAGTTGTGTGAAGCAGCCTACTATGCGCAGTGTGTTATCGGCTGTAGATTGAGATCAGTTTGAAAGCCTTCTTTTCTTTTTCTTTTTTGGCTATTTAGCCCAAGCCAACATTTCTAATGCGGCTAAAATATGTTTTCTTTTTGTCTCCGCCCACAACTTGTTTCTCCCAACAGCTTCTCCAGATGGGAGCACACAGATTCATTTCTAATGCACGCAATACACTGACTACCTCACACAACCCCACGTCAAATAACCCAAACTTTAAATATTTAAATGTCTAGTGTGAGTTACACGATGAGCAGAAAAATGCAGTGTCTGCTGAGCTTTACCTAACTGTCTTCTGAACTTAAGTGATTTTCAATATGGCAAAGGAATAAAGCCTGCAATTATATATAATTGTATGCCTGGAGAAATGAACTCATTATCAAAAGCACCCTTTATATTCAGAGGCATTTTTACAGCTAAGTCATTTCTTGGTTTGGTCTCTGTGCTCTCCGAAAAGTCCCATTTCAGAAAGCTAATACGAAGCACCCCTAACCCTCACTTCTTGCTTTTGTTTGTATGTTTACCATCGCGCTCTACGACTGCCATGCTACCTATTGTGATGTATGATTGTGATTTCCAAGGTGCACATTGTATGAAATTCACCCAGTGATTGATTTCCCCTTGCTCAAGGGGAATGACAGTCTGAAGATTATCGGTTTGTTTTTCCTCTCCCTCTCTCTGTGCACAGGTAATTTTCATGTTGTGAATGGAGGTATCGATTTAGGCTCCATTCTGTTTGTCCTCAGCTCAGTTTATCATCTGAAGAGAAAACAGGAAGGGAAACTTGCACAACTTTGACTTCGTAGCATGGGGGAATGTGATCAATAGGTCCAACATAACATGCTGCATTCTGAGGTGTGTTTGTCAGACATGTATGATTTGACAGGAATTACACTTAACTGTTTTATGCCCTATTCACACGAATATGTATTACTTGTATGTATTACCCCCCCGAATACGGTGGTAGTCATCTTGGCAACTGTAAATAAAATGTCAAAGCAGCAACGTGACTTCGGAACAGTATGCAGTTGTTATCGGGATAACAAGGCTGGAGGCTAACGGGCCATCATGGCGTTTGTATTAAGCCTGTTGAAAGATAGAAAAATGTTCCTTACCGCATGCTGCTACACACGTCATCCATCTCAATATCCTCTGAAATGTTGCTCTTTTTATGGAGCTGAGCTGAGCTTGCTGTTTCTTCGAATGTGTCAGGTTTGAGTTTTGGACGGGACCCAGAATGCAGACAAAAACAAAACCGATAAGGTGAAACAAACAACACTTTATTAAACTCACAGAAGAACTCAGGAACACACAGATAATCAGGTACAGGGAACAGGAAAAAACTCTGGAAAAAAACTCTGGATAACCACAGAGATCACGACAAATGAACCAACAGGAGACGATGGGAAGCACAGAGGTTCAATACACGAGGAAACAAGACACAGGCGGTGCAATCACACACAGGTGAGTCACATGAGGTAATCACAGCAGGCAGGAAAATTAACAGGAGAACAGGAGTAATACACAAGCTGTGTACAAAATCGCCCCCCTATCACGGATGTAGCGCACACATAGTGTGTTCGCCATTTTGTAGTGTTGTTCGAATTCTCCATGATTAATTTCATCCACTATGTAGTGGACGACAAAACACCCACAATGCACCACAAAATTGAGTGAACAAGCGATGTACACTACTTTCTACTCCCGTATCCCACAATGCAATGCGGTCGTGTTTTGCCAGAGAAGAAGAGCAAGCTAATGAGCATGTTAGCTACGATTTCTTTAGGTTATTTACCAATAAACTCTTCAGACGTATTTGCAATTCGCTCTGTTAGCTCGCCTGAGGAGCAGGAGTTGGGCAGCAGCAATAACAGGCAGCATTAAATCAATCTAATAAAGAAACTGTAGTAGAATCTGGGCTGTAAAGTATACCCCCGCAACTGTCTCTTTTTTTTCTTTTACCGCAACATACCGTTCACATCATAGCTTATGTAGATTTTGTGACTACAAAAGTAGGAGTAGACACAGTCCATAGTTTCAAGAGACTTTGGTTAAGTAACAATGGACAGCTCCTAGACAGGCTCGTTCTGCTGCCCCCCCCCCCCCCCCCCCCCCCCGACACCAGAGGACGGCCCCGCACGATTACGTTACGGCGCAGAGTAGAATATGTAGTAAATACGAGTTTACGAGCTAAGCTATTAGCCACAGTTCACACGCGAGCCGTTACGGTTCACGGTCGGGACACAATGGTAGTTGACCAAACAAAACATCATATTTCAACAGTATATTGTCAGAGAAACACAACCACGCAGAATCACGTCCTCAAATGTTCCCACAAGTGTCCATTTTTTCTTATTTTATTTTGTGTCCGGTTTGTTTACATGATTCTTGGCGCGTCTGCTTACGTTACAGTAATACCTGGTGCATCTGCTGACGCAACCACATTCAAAAAATCACCGTGTAGTGTCTCCTCCCGTCGTTCCCTATTGATGTAGTGCACTACATGATGTAGGGGATAGGGAGTGAGTGAATGAGTGGATGATTTCGAACACAGCTCATGACACACAGGAAAAGAGTACACAGAACTTTAAAATAACACAGGAAATAACTACACAAAGAATATAACACAACATAACACTAAGACAAGCAACACAACAGGGACGCAGATCATGAAAGAATGGGTCTCCACTAACAAGACAAGGCTGTATTTGCACCTAAAATGGTGTCAACATTGCCACTCATAATTTCCACTGCAGCCTCCATGTTTCAACCGGGAAAGAAGTAGAAAAAGACGTCCAATAAAAACAACAAATATGCCCCAGTCACTGAGATGCAGGTTCGCACGGGACCATATTATCACGGGACATCTGTGTTTGGCGAAATATGGTAGGTAATTTGCGGTGGAACTTTTACTTTACAAATTACAGACATGGCGCATTAGTACAGGATCAAGATCACAGACATCCTCGGCAATTAATACCAATTACTAGTTGCCCGAGGTATCCCCTGCGAATAGGGCTTTAATTCACTTTTTTTGCCCTGTATATATGCCTACTTTCCTTTGGTCCTCCACAATAAAAAAAATACAGGATTTTTCCTTCATGTATTGATACAAATGCTCGAGGCAGGGTGACTGGGTGTGATTCATTTTGATGATCTGCTTTAATAGCTAAAGTTTGTGACAGACTTTCTATGACGCAGGAAATAAAATTGTTTCTTGTGACCCTGACAGGATCAGGTGGAGGAGGCGAGGCTGTCGATACGGCTGGTGCTAACACCTCTGTCTGTCAAAGCAAAGGAGGAAGCAGCTGCTAACCTATGATTTCTCAGTTCACTGAGCACCAAGTTTATATCGAAGTTTAATGAACATAGCACACATGTTCACTAATTATCATCTGATACAGTAACAACTGTTGTCTATTTATATATAATATATAGTATATGAATTATAAATTATACAAGGATGTATGTTCATTTTATATGGGATTGTCACTGTAGACGATACCTTTCACATAAACACCTATTTGTTAACATAAAGATATTGATTACGGCTGCTCTAGTAACTCCAGCAGGATACAAAATCAAGCTCTGCCGACGCGTCATCATCAATTATTTGTACATCCCCTACATGCAGATGCAACATTCACACCGTGCCAACATTGTTACAAAAACAGTCCTGACTGACTGTTTGCATTGTGCCAACTGTGTCTCCTTTGAGTCTTGTTCATATACAGCTCATTTCAATCAGCAAAACCATTTTAGAGGAAACAATGCTTGGATTAAGTGCAGCAGGGGACAGGTTGTCATCCTGATGTTTTCCATCTACCTCTGCTGCCCTTTAACTGGCAAATGACTCCTTGAACAAAACAGTCAAAACTTATCACCAACTTTCAACATGTTAGCGGGTTGTCCTCTGTCTCTTAGGTTGGATTAGGCAAAGTAAGGAACTGGCCCCAGAGGGCCTCAGAATCCCTGTCTCAATCTGAACAACCATGAAGGTTTGATACACAGCCCATATGGATAGCTAGTTGTCATGGATACAGTGAGTTTTATATCCATTCAGGTCTCTTTCAAAAATGAGATTCTTTCTTAATGGGACTCACCTGAATAAATAAATAAAGGTCAAATGAAGTGTACTGAGTGCAACGCACCTACCTTTATCGTCATGGTTACTATAATAATGCCCATGACTGGGTTTAGTTTGGAAATCATCATAATTGGGCTTAGAATAAGTGCTTCCTCAGCATTATAACATCTATGTTGTCATGGTTACAGTTTTAACAGTGTGGCTACCTTTGTGGAAGGGTCATGGATAATTAGAAACAACATAAACTGCTGCTTCCACATGGGAATCAAAAACTATTCTTCTGTGTCATGTGTGTTTTGTTGACTCATTCTTCCACCACAGCCACCTACTTAACCCCCTACCTCCAGAATTGCCATGGCCTATAAACCTAATAGTGGGTCATAATACCATGCTGCACAGATAACCTATCAAGGTCGGTTGTATACGAGGACTGCTTTGGTAATTTGAATAACAGGTAAATCCCACTCTGCACATACATCCATGTACATTTCACACTGGTTTCTCTACTTTAGCTGTTAAAATGAAATTCCCAGTTAACATTAATCAGAACTGCAAATAATGTCCATATATCTCTTTGAATTAACCAGCTAATAACAACAAGTAATAGGCTACATTAATTCAGAAGACATAGGGTTGCATAATTCCCCAGCACCCTGTTTCCCTAGGTTTTCCATTGTTGCAAACATCCTCAACCCACTGTTCATCAAGCATTACCTTTGACCTTGGTGTTCTTTATGTAATGCACTGTCTGTTTCTTCTGTTGCATGTCCTTTTCATCACGTGCCCTGTCCTGATCTATAACATAGCCCCATAGTGCTAGCTCAGGCTGACACTTGACTTCCTGCTCCCTGGCTTACACAAGCTCTTTGAAACAAAATGTCTCTTGCATTTGAATACCAGTGTTTGTCTCATCAGGTCTATCACATTCAGCAGCATCTTTGCTTTAGTATGCATTTGTATTAAAGTGAGAACAAACAATTGAACAGAAAAGGTTTTACAGAACATGTATGTTTTAAGCTGAGTTTGCAAACTGAGACAGCATATTTGATATAGCTACAGAATATGGAGCAATATAGGTAAGTGCTTAATTTCTTCTGGCAACCACTTTTGTGTATTTCAGTAGAGAGAGAGAGAGAGAGAGAGAGAGAGAGAGAGAGAGAGAGAGAGAGAGAGGAGTATTAAGGCCACATTGAGAAAAAAAAGACTTTGAGAATAAAGTCGTAAATTTACGAGAATAAAGTCATTACGAGAATAAGGTCATCATATTACAAGAATAAAGTCATAACTTTACAAGAATAAGGAATAAAGTCATAATTTTACAAGAATAAGGTCATCATATTGCAAGAATAAAGTCATAAATTTACAAGAATAAAGTCGTAAATTTATGAGAATAAAGTCATCTCGTAAATTTACCTGTTGTTTTAGAGGAACGTTGTTAAAATGTGGGCCGTGGAGTATTTTGTGAAGTTGTACTTCAGTAGATTTCACAAACAAGGAGAGCCCCACTATGTAGTTTTTCAACCCTAAAATAATGTTTCTAAACTCACTGTAGTTTCTCTAAGCTCCAGAGCCCGAGCTCAAGCCCAGTCTCCCTGCGCCCTGTGTTGGGCCGCACCGCCAACCAGATCCCCTCCAGAGCTCCAGCTTTGCTTGGCACCGCTACTGGCAACGGCCACAGCACTGACAGCAATTCACATGAATTGGTTGCCGACAGTTGCTCATCTCAACCATGGTACTACAGTACCAGTATGGATCCTACACTGGGGCTTGGCACATCAGCACCACATTGGGACCACATCAGGACTTTGAAAAGAATGTTCAAGAAAATGCATCTATTCCGCAGAAAGAACCAGGCGGACTTGGAGGAAGTCGCTGCTCTTTTCTCATGAAACTGCCACTTAGCCTAATTCTCGTAATATTATCACTTTATTCTCGTAAATTTACAACTTTATTCTAGTAAATTTATGACTTTATTCTCATAATATTATGACTTTATTCTCGTAAAATTACCACTTTATTCTCGTAAATTAATGACTTTATTGTCAAAATCTGATTCTTGTCAGTGTGGCCCTAATATTGCGTCGTAGCTACCTTCTTGAATTTGTGCTAAAAAAAAGTGTTAAAAATGAGAAATATGTCCAAAAAGCAGTGAACAAAAGCAGAGCTGGTATGGGTGTGGGGAGAGCGGTTAGCCAACAGACTGTAATGTCATGCTTCAGTAAAGCTGCTGTGGTCAGAGCAGTCAGCAGAGGACAAGAAAAGAAAAGCAGCACTGGTGACATTATTTGTTGAATCATTGATGTCTGCAAGATTTTGTGAAACTCTCCCCTCTCAGAATCCACCCAAGGTGGTTCACAGTTTAACTTTTACCTGAAATAATAAAATGATGTAAGTTTCGGTAACACTTTATTTGACGCCTATCTCTATAACGCATTATAACCATATAGTTATAATGCAGTTATAGCACTGTATAACTATACACTCATAAATGATCATAATGCTTTATAACAATAATCATGACACACTATAAAGCATTTTATCATTACTTATAAGTTCAGGTACTAAAATACGTTATAATTGTTAGTAACTCGCTGACAATGCCCATCGATAATGCATTATAAATATAGTAATAATGTGTTATAATTGGCTTATAAATGTGTATAACTATCATTATAAACACTCCTAAATTATCATAAGTATTTATAACAATAAGTATAACACACTTTAAAGCATTTTATAATGGCTTATAAGGTCAAGTATGATAATAGAGTTACAATGCTCTATAATGTGTTATGCTTATTGTTATAAATACTTATGATAATTTAGGAGTGCTTATAATGATAGTTATACATGTCTATAAGCCAATTATAACACATTATAACTATATTTATAATGCATTATCGATGTGGGCATTGTTAGTGAGTTACTAACAATTATAACCATATTATAATACCTGACCTTATAAGTCATGATAAAATGCTTTATAGTGTGTTATGATTATTGTTATAAAGCATTATGATCATTTATGAATGTTTATAACTATAGTTATACAGTGCTATAACTGCATTATAACCCATTATAAGTATGGTTACAATGCGTTATAGAGATAGGCGTCAAATAAAGTGTTACCTAAGTTTCTATTGTGGAATAAAAGAACAATGTAGAGGGAGATTCATAGTCACCCTCTGTGAACCACACAGTTGCAACATTCATCGATTCATTCAATGACTAAAACGGGTACTGACATCTATCTCTTCACTCAAATCAAACCATGAAGACTCATAATTCTGTGAAGTGAACTGCTCTGACTCTATATTTATGCTCAGGTGTTTAAATTTATTTAGCGTAATCTGGAGCTCTAACTGATCTGGGAGCTCGCAGCTCTATTGGATTTACTCAGTTAATTTGGGGAACCTGCAGGAGCTACAAACACACAATCCATCGGTGCAACACCCTTTCACAAAATTAGATTTGGCTTTCCCCTTTTTTTCCCTCTACACTTTTATTGTATATTTCACTAATGCTCAGCAGAGTGTAATAGGCTTTCGGCCCGGGCCGTGGCATAATCTTTATTACTGCAGCTACAGTGTGATGCGGCGTGGAGAATATCAGAAGACAAAAGGTGAAATAATTTGCTTCTGACTGTGTTTCTTGTGATGCTTTACATTTTCCATCCATTTAACATTAACCGTTGACTCCGATCAGATCTGTCCAGAGACAGAAATCAACAGTGTGTGAGAGAATGAGGGGGCAATGATTGCATTTCACATTAGCTGCATGAAAATGCCACTGTCTGTGACAGGGGCTTTTGTTCTTTGTCACCTCAGCGATCAAGATCTATCCTCCCCTGACAGGCAATCTGCTCTCAAAAGAGACTGAACTTCAGAAGTTTAAGCCAACACAAATATAATTTTTCTGTTTTGCAGCCTGATGCACAGAGAAAATCTTACATCTCTACAGTACAGACTAAGCTTGTGTAGATAAGATAATGAAGATGCTTCTTTATGATGCCACAGGTGGTGTGACATTAGAGCAAGATCTCAAAGGGATTAGATTGATTATATCTTATGGTAGCTGTATAAACAATGCATTTCTGCACAAATTAATATACGTGTGCACAAATACAAAACATGCTATAAATATACTTTAGCCTTCCATTCATACTAAAGTCACATTCGCATTTGCAGCAGAACACATGGTCCATCACAGCTGCATTTAACTGATAAGGCACTTAAGGAACAAACCTGATGGCAGCACTGAGACCAAAGACCAGTAAAATAGATTGACTGTATAAATCCCATGTGGAGCTTTCCATATCTTAATAGACCAGTGAGAGGGCAATGATTTACAACACAACAAGCTATGCTATGGTGGTAGGTTTGTGCTATACGTAAGTGTGTGTGTGTGTGTGTGTGTGTGTGTGTGTGTGTTGGGGGCTGAGTTGGTATGCGTTTGTGTGTTTGGCAAGCTCAGGATTTTTGTTTGCGGCACATCACATTACTTTTCCTGAGTTAAGAAATACAGCTTCTGCACGGCACATCTGCTCAGAGCCACAGAAGGACCTGGTGAGAAACCAAATGAAGCTGTCTCCACAGCCACTGCTCTCCACCCACTCACACATTTCCAACTTTCAACTGTCTACAAGCAACTCACTGTTTTTAGCCTCTAATCTACACCTGAAACCTGACAGCAAATGCAAGTGAAAGTGACGCTACAGTTGGATGGATCGCCTCTAGGCTGCACTTGATCTGCAAAGGCTCCAAACACACGCACAGATGGGGATTTAACCCATTTTGCCAAAGACTGCAAACAGCGGTGTTGGTCAAACGTCTCTCATCTGTTATCTGATGCCATTATTACCAGCATGAGCGCTGGAAGCTGCCCTGAGGGTTTGCAAGATACATCTGTGGGGTCAGGAAATGATCAACATGATTAGAGAGAAGAATAAAAGAAATATTTCTGCCACATTATCATTTGTGTTTTTCTGAAATTGTATCACAGTCACTTTGACATGAAGCACTCAAACTGGTTGATAGATAATACATTGCTTCAAAAGCAAAAGGAAAGTGCTCTGATATAGACAAATATACAATGAATCTGTCCATCCTGAGAGAGATATGGCTGTATAAGGGACACTTATAGACACTTTAACTGTCTCTCAAATATTAAATACTGGAATGATATCAGTCAATAATAATAATAATAATAATAATAATAAATACATAATTAACAATAAAAATGAAACATGATGAATGTCATTTTTAGCATGTCTAACAGTCTGGCTCTGTGGCTCTGTTAAATGGACTGTATGGAATGCTTTCCTCGTCTTAATGACCACTCAAAATGTTTTACACTATGAGCCACATTACCCATTAACTCAGTGCATATGCATGATGTGCTTTTCTACCACACACAACACACCATGATGCATCAGGGGCAATTGGGGGCTCAGCATTTTTCCTATGGGCACTTGAGCTGGGAAATCAAATCACTGACCTCCCGATTAGGGAACATTTGATTTATGGACAACTGGCGCTACCTCACTCCACCAGTTTGACCTATTCTCAACAGCTACTGGATGGAGTTTCCAGAAATGTGCACAGGAGATTGATGCTCCCCATGGAGACGAGGCTTTGTGACATCAGTGTTGTTCTGACACCACCAAAGTTTTCACACACAAAACAAACTGTCTCAGTAAGTAGATGATAGATTGGCACAGAACTCTGTGGAGGGCCCAGTTGGAACCTCTAACACCACCATGAGGTTCGCATTTTATTTTGAGTTAAGCCATGGACTGTTTCCTGTTCTCTGTTATTGTCCTGTCTTCCTGTGTCCACCCTCCCGTGATTACTTCATGTGTTGATTGCACCACGTGTGTCTGGTTTCGACCTTGTGTGTTTTCCTATTGTCCTCTGTTTGATCGTCTGCGTTTGTTCACTGTGCTTGTGCTCTGTGTTCCCATGTGTCTTCTCTGAGTTCTGTATTCACCGACGAGTTTGTTTGTTTCATTTTCAATAAATCCCACCGTACCTGATTCAGAGTCTTAGTCTCCATTTTGGGTCCTTCTACAAACCTACATCCAGACAAGTTATTCGTCTTGAGAGCTGTCACATGGTTTACAATGAAATGTTGTGCCAACGTCCACAGGAGAAATTCTAATACCTCAGGTGATCCCTTTTATTTAATGATGAAATCATGACAATTCAAGCAGCCTCATGTTGTAGCTACTTAGTGTTTAGGACAAATAGAACATGCTTACATGCTAATGAAACTGAACCAAGCTTAGAAGGTGATTACGGTAAAGACTCTGTCTGATATCAGCTTGTTGCCATTGTTGCCATTGTCAGTGTTTCGCTCAAAGCAAATAAAAGCCTTACAGAGATGCATCTATTTCTGTTTCATTAATACAGAAAGAAAACCATTAATTTGAAACATATTCAGAGGAATAGAATAAGAAGAACACAATCTAGTTTTTGAGTTGTCTGTGCCCTATAAGAGAGACAAAGAGACAGAAAAAAAACAAAAAAACAGTTGCAGCTGTCAGGCGCACCAGAAGCTACCATGTAAGAGATACAAACTCAGTTTCATATCACTCATGTGCTGTTCCCCAAGAGAATCTGTCCTGATTTTCTGAGACCTTTGATCTGGGATTACACAGGGACTGCTGAGGAGAGGACTAAGTGTTTGGCCTGGGAGAGCTTGTGGTGCAGCCTCAGGTGGTCCAGGCCTCTGAAGTCAATGCTGTTGAGTGCAGAAAAGATCTGGAGAACTGCCTCTTCACTGCCAGTGTGACTGAAATTAAATATTTAGACTTAAAGCAGAAGTGAGTGGTCCGGTCGTTTTCGCTAATGCTGCGTTCCAGGTAGGCTTTTGAAATCATAAATTACAGCTTCAAGTCACAACTTACGACTTTGTAGCGTTCCAGGCAACCCACTCGTGTTTTTCCGACCTGTTTTACCGATGAAAGTCACTATAATGGCCACTCGTAACTTCCGACCCGTGAAATCATACCAGTACGTCTCTATGTACCAGGTCGGAAAAAAACGAGTTTCCTTGAACGCACCATAACAGTCCTCGTCCCTACGTCGCCACATTCACGGCGTTCCTTGGCTGCACACACAGCCCTGCATGCCGTTCTCTCTCCTCATTGGATAAAAACTGTAGGATACGATAAATGTTTTCTCCTCGACTCAGAGCAGAGCAGAGGGACTGACAGACCCGTGTTTCAGTCCAAACACTCTATGTAAGTGACTGCTGTCGGAAGATATAACTATTTAAGACTTATATTAACACAAATATATCACTTACTCCTGCTTTAATGTGTGATACTGTACATTTAAACATGCAATGAAGGAATAATTAAGTGGATATAATAATAAAGCAGAGTCATTTATTATTCCTTGTTATTATTGTAAAGGCAATACAAATAACTATAGAGCAGGCAATTACAGTATAGATCAAATACTATTCTCAGTCTTAGATTTTTTTTTACCATAATTTTTATTCTCATCTCCAAGTGACTGACAGTTATGACGTTTAAATCAGTATTACTTGCGAAGAAAAATGTAAAAAGCAAAATTATCTCTCTAATATATGACTATATGTTTCAGATCTGGGCATGGGGTGTTGGATGGGGGGAAGGGTCTGAAACAGATGTAGCAGTAGCACCCATTGCCACATAGCCTTGGGCTTGACAGCTCACTGTACTTTAAGATGTCACCTCCCCTCAAACCAAAGGTGCTATATGAAGGAAGGAAAACTGCACAATATGTGTGTCATGCAGCCTGCCTGAGGTCTTGACACTGACAGGTGAAATGCCTGCTGGGATCACCTGCCATCAGTACACTCGCTAACCTCATCTTCATGGGGAAAATCCTCCCTGATGTAATTAAAGACGTTTATGTTTTCTACATCTCTCTCCAATTTCCTCTTCAGTCAGCCTGAAATGAACTTACAGTTGATTCTGTTTTACCTAAATGTGTTTTTTCCTCTTCCTTTCCTCTCTTTCCCCATCAAAAAGCTTTGAATCAATTTCATGCCCTACAAATGCTGTTTACCCTCTTGGGTGTGAAACATCTGCTGCTAGCTCCCACTGGTTTCTTGAGCTTTCCTTCCACACACACACACTATCTCTCTCTCTCTCTCTCTCTCATTCGCTGGCATTTTTCAAATGGTTTTATAAAGAAGCTTGTCTCAGCCAAGGCCCGCTGTGGAAATGGTCAATTGCTCATAATGTGCATTAAGAATGAGTGGGTTTGGTGCATTCATTTCCTGTATTCATCAATGAGGAAGGCTGCTACAGTCTACTGTTAAGTCACCCTATAGTGCAGTATAATTTGTGCTCCAATCTGTTCTTTGCATTCAGTACTTCCTCAGTGTGTCTATAATGAGCCTTCAAGTTACTGCTGAAAACTTATCTCCGGAATCCAAACCTTCCTTTACAGTGAATAAAAATACCCACTCTCTGCAAAAGTCTTTTTTTTAAATGAAAAATTTATATAAGTTGTATTTATGAACATTTAATAACTGCTGTAAAATGTTCTTACTCTTCCTCTCTCTCACTGTCTCTCTCATTCCTCCTCTTGTTAAATTTGCTGTTCCAGGGGCTGTCGGATTTGGAATGATTTTAAAAAGCCTATAATTACCGACACACCCCAGGGTTTCAATGCAATGCAACGCCAACAACTGAAAATCAACTGTTTATACCAGACTGAAGCCTTAGCAGGAGATTTTTGCATCTATGGTAGCTGGTTTTAACGTCCAGTAATCTATGCTGACATAGGAGGACTTGGTGTTGTTTGTGTCACAGCTCAAGAATTTGTTGACACATGCTGTGTGGCACTAAGGAACATAACATGAAATCCTGTGATTTATATCTCTCCACAGTTCTTTTCTTCCAGTAAAGAACAGCTATTTTTGGAGCCTATAGCCATGTAACATCTATCCACAATATCAAACTAGGATTGTAAGGCCTAACCTCTCAGTCTCTCTTCAAAGGTCCATGGAGTTTAAATTATGATATGTGAGGTTATATTCATTTACCCATTCACAACTCATATCTAGATCACAGATACAGAAGATCTCCAGCTTCATGCCTGCTCTAAGTGCATGCAGAACACATGGGTCAGAATCAAGGTTATTATCGTTAACGAAAACGAACGAAATGACGAAAACTAGAATTGAAAAAACATTTTCCTTAACTGAAATAAATAAAAACTATAATCAAATGAAAAAATGATAACTAACTGAAACTATATTGTGTGTTTACAAAACTAACTAAAAAGTACTGAAATTATAGATAAAATTCCCTTAGTTTTCGTCTTTGTCAATTTCAGATTGATATGAAATCGATTCAGGCATAGGCGTTTAGAAACTAAGCATTTAGAAAAAAATTAAAACTAACTAAAACTAGTAAACCCACTCTAAAAACTAATTACAACTAACTGAATTAGAGAAAAAGAAGTCAAAACTAAATAAAACTAAACTATAATTAAAAATCCAAAACTATTATAACCTTGGTCAGAATCAGAATGTGACTCAACTGTCCAGACCTTGTGGTGGGACTTGGGATTGCACTACTGTCAGCTCACAGTCTGGTGTAAATGCAATCTATACAGTGTGATATCCTTAAGGACAAGAGCTTCTCAGCAGGTTGGAAGCTCATCTATCTCCTGCCTTCCAAATCTAAACCAGTAGTAGTTATAATGTTAGCTACAGAAAGCAGCCAACCCTTCCAAACTATCTTTTATACTGAAATCCAAGATAATGAAGAAATGCATTTAAATTCAAAGATGTTGGTCAAGGAAAATTCAAGGTGTTGGCAGGTGGAACTTTTCAATTCACTTTTAGTGTTTTTTTCCAAGACTGTGACCAGGAAATGTCACCCTCCTTTCTCACTGAGGCCTGACCTTTTCTGCTCTCTACTCACACTTTTCTATTACCTCAGTTGGAGATTACCAGGGTTTCAAACCCAGAAGACAAACATTTCCACTCTTTGCACAGCCACTCCATACAGAGAAAGGTGAATGGGTGTCTTACTACAGAGCCAGGCTCCAGTATGTTGTGTTGTATGACAATAATAATATAAACAATTACAGCTAATCTGGATTTGATTTACATTAAATGTGATATTGAGTGATGCAGAGATGATGTATTGGCCAAACCAAGTGTAAGTGTCACATTGTTTTCCTCAATGAAAACCAATGGGATTTTTACATTTTTACATACTGCCGAGAATGGACGCCATGAAAACCAAGGTTATTTCTGATTCTCGCATATTATGATAATCTTAACTCCAAATTGAAGGCAAAATACAATACGAGAAGTAAACAGCTAATGTGAGACTACACACAAAGTACACCAAGGTCACATGACTTCAGCCTCACCAAAAAACATAGTTTGATTGTAGTTTGAGTTCTAACCTCCTCCACAAAGAATTGTAAAGATGGACCGTTGAGACCAGACATTCAACATCCTTGCCAGATTTGTAAAAGCTTGAAGAAATCAACTTGCATTGTTAGTTAATTATGTTGTAAAATAAAATATGAAAATGTCTCTCGACCTTGTGTAACACACTCATCTTACTTCAGCATATAACCAAAAACCCATTCAAAAAAGAAGGTCAGAGCTACTATAATATAATATCTAGGTTTTAGAGCTCATTCCTGCAACACTTTACTCTTTGGACATTCAAAAAAATGAATTCAATATTGCAATTAGCTCTACTGGTGATTTAGATTAGCAATGTTAAGTTTTGATAATTGAGATGGCAGTGAACCTGAACTGATTTGAACAGTTAAAAAGTAATGTAATTGTGCTATTTCAGTTATATGGTCATTTTCCATGTATTTCACATTATTCTGATTCATGTTATTGCCGGGAGGTCAATGCGTGATGTCATCGGTTGGCGCAAATGAATGACTGGAGTCGATGTCGAGTGATAATTTACCTGTGTTCCCCCCCGCCCCTGTCAGTCTGTGTATGCTTTGTGTTAAAACAAAAGTAGAGCCAGGAAGAATGAAGTTGCCAAACTGTGAGACGGAGTCATGTCTGTGTGAGAGGGCAACACATCCATTCATCCAGATGTAGATCCTGCTGCTCCAGAACAGACGGAAAACATAGTGAGAAAGAGAGAAACAAAGACAGAGAGGAGAAGAATATGCTACCCTACAAAGTTAATGACAAGAAGTGAATTCCGATGTAGATTATATCCATTCCATACATTTCCCAGACACAGCGTTTAATTCTGGACATTGTACAAGTCCCAGGGCCACTTCAGAATATCTCAGACTCACACATTCAAATTTAGCATCATGTTGTCACTCTCATTGGTCAAAGCTTCAGTTTATATCAGCTCTGTCTTACCGAGGTGCCCACAGCCATTCTCAGTTCTACCTCCTCCCACCTGCAGCTGTGCACCGTCGGCTGTACTTTGTCAGCTTCGGCTGCACTTCATCAGCCTCCACCTTCATTTTTCACCTTTGCGTCTAATTTTATTCAGCTTCATCTGTACTTCAGGAGCCTCAGCCTCATTTCATCATCTGCAGCAGCACTTCTTCACCTGCACAGCTTTGTTTGTACTTTCTCAGCCTTGGCCAGCGCTTGAATTACACAGCAGCCAGCCAGGTATAAGTCAGGAGGGGGCGGGGGGGTGTGAGCACCTCTCAAGTAGCTCCTGAAATCCAAAGAAAACAGCAACAGAGTTGCATTTCTGCCATAATTCAATTTCTATAGGTCACTGCACTTGTACCATTGCAGTCAATTATACCCTTTAAGAGCTAATCAAAGTCAGATAAAATGCCAGTGTCCCATTATTTAAAAGTGTGCGATCTGCTCTGTTTGTTTGACTTTAATCTGTTGTTTTGTGCAACTATGTGGAAATTATGCTTTGATTTGATGTCAGAGAGAGTGAAAGTGGCTACACACAGGTTCTTGGCCATTCACTGTTGGCTCTGGGTCCAGAAAGATGTTATCAGACACAAATGGGCATATCTGTGACCCACGCTTCCCCACCACCGCCTCCTGCCAAGCAATAAGTGAATCCCTCAGTTCTCGTCCTGACCAAACACGTCTGATCAGCCAAAACAATAACAATTTTGGAATAGATACAGTATGAACAATTGGCATGTCAGGAAAAAAATAAAAGCTAAAACTTTAGTCTTTGTCATAATAGAGAATGTCAGTAGCTTCTGTTTCTCACTTCCCCCCAGTGCCTGCTCAGGATTCTCACACATTTATATTTTTTCGAAAAAAAAAAACAACCTAACAAACAAAACAATGCAGAAACCACATTCACCACTGTTGTAGTATTTTAGAGGATTTAGTCTAAATTTTACAATATGATGCCGATTAAAAAAATGAAAAGAAGGAGAAACAATGAACACCATCACCCCCTCCCCCCTGTAAACCACCAATGAATGCACACATTTAATCTTAAAAGATGTATTCGATAAAAATGCTTACTGTAATCCCAGTGATCACAGCTGTATGACATACAGGCCATAATGCTCTTACCCAGTAGATTAAGGTCACACTATAGGCGTTAAAATGTGCCAATGTGCTGAAGTTACACAATCATCTAACACAAAAAATGTTACTAAATATCGTAACTGATAAGTGGGACTTAAGTATTTGATCCTGCTATTTGTTTGACAAGTGAATTTCTCCTTTGAACTTTTAAACCTTTCCATATGTCGAGGGACACAGAAATACCGACTTAATCTTTCCTCCTGTTTATGCTTTTCAGGGAATGTTTTACCATTGTCACTGATACAATTACAAAATGCTTACTGTGCTATGTGCTGCGGGTGTTGTGTTGCTACATCTAAGGTGGGCTGTTTCTGTTAACCCTTACCTGTGCCATAAACGGGTCACCACTCTGGGGAGGTGATTATTCTCCAGCCTGGTTAATGGTCCTTACTGACGGCGCTTAATGAAAATTAATGATCGGCTTTAGGACGCTGTGCACACAAACAGGGCAGCAACTATATTTTCCCTGCTTTAAGGTCCCATATTCAGAAAGCAACCATGCAATGGATTTATAGGGATGCATGGATACAGAGATAGATCTAGATAGATTAGAGGAGGGGTGGGGGGGGTGGGGGGGTGTTTACAAAATGTTGTAGCCAATGTGTCCCATCACAGAATAAATGTTCAAAAATAAATCACGCTGCTCTGCGGTAATACCCCCAAATTTACTTGATGAAATGAACTCCGGGATGTATTTCTGTCTAATAGTTACACATTTCAGATCTTGGCCAAGCCACTGATGAACTACCTTGGCAGTATTCTTGCTTCATCATCCACTCATTGGTCGGCCCAGCTGGCCGAGGAGAGAGGAAGCAACACCCACAAGAAGAGATCAGCCTCAGTCTTAAGCCTGTGAGAATCCCATTAATGAGTATTAATGGATGTCTTGGAATGCTGTGATCCCTGCAACATGGATTGGATCTGCAGCCTCTTAACCTGACTCAAGTCTCAAAGATTAGGTCTTACTGGACTTACAGGTGGATACGTTTCACTCACTGTCTTTGAGGTTTTATCTCCTTACCGTTTCCATGCACACGGCTGATAACCAAGTTGGACAAAGTCATTTACTGTCTTGGCCAGAAGAAAGTTGTCCCAACAGTGCAGCTCTTACTGCTTCTGATCCGTGACATTACCATTATTCCAACCAGGTGTGATTTTCATGATTACAATCAGGGACTGTTGACATCACACAAACAGAGGAAAATTGAAACATTTCACTGAAACCTGGATGAATCTGGTATATTTTGCAGAGTTCACCTTGCTCTGACTCTCTGCAGAATCCAAATGTGCCTTGTTATTCACTGTCTTTGCCTTTTTGCTGCAGGAGTCTCGGGTTAAGCGAGTAATGGAATGTCTGGTTTGTTTTTCATACGGGTGCGTGACAATTCGAGTTGTGCAGAGTCACAATGATCGTCTACCTGCTGTTGAGATTGCCGTCCACAGTATTCAGGTTTTGTTTGGGTTGTGCATCTCACTGTTTTGGAGGGTATGAATGTTTTAGTTGATCCAGCAGGTAGAGTTCTGGGATCAGTGCTGCAAAAAGCCAAACTATGTAGGCCTAAAGATGTAGGATTTTGTTTTTTTGTTACTCATGTACAACTGTATAAATCTTGTACGTGTTCTGTATTAGATGTAGAGACTGGTATACTTACAGGGCACATTGGTAGTTTTTGGGATTTCATAACCTCTAAATGTCAGACATAAATGCAACACCATTCAACTGTGGAACAGAATTGCTGATATGTCTGAGTAACAGCTCCCTAGGAAGATATCTAACTGAGACATTTTGCTTGGACACCCTTGGATTAGAGGTGAAATACTCATTTGTATGACAGGTTCCATTTTGTTTCTTCCTCTTTTCCAAAATAGTTCCATGATGTTCAGTGCAAGCTCCCTAAACCAGCAGGTACAAAACAGTACTCTGCTGCAGACATGTTTTCAACAGACTGGCCTGGTAGCAAACATCATTACTTGTTTCCCCCTTTATGAGTACAGTCTTCACTGCACATGATCTGCAATCCATCATTGCTCACACAAACTTTTACTTAAGCAGCTGTTGTATGGCTCTTTTAATTATGATTGATTTTTTTTTTTGTGTTATGCATTTTAAAACACCGCACAAGTGATTGAACAAATCTACCAAACATGCATATCATTAAGCATTCCCCAAAGTTTTCCTGTACCTGCAGAGTCAGAGGTGAATGTGCAGAATCGGTGAAAATGTAGTAAAAATGCAGAAAAACAATATGTCACTTTCAGCAAGACAAAGCCTTTCATTCATAAACAGCACATGCAAGCATGCAGGAACACACAGTGTGCAGCACATGCATGGACACACACGGTTGCATTGGGAGAATTTTATGTGATATGTGAAGGTGAGTGTATATAGATATATAACTGTGTAAATTAAAATGTGCTGTATGTATATTGTCTTCACACATGTGTCTGCATGTGGAATTACAGTGTCTTTCTGAAATAACAGATATGTTTCTGTGTGTCTAGTTTGTTCTCATGCTATTCCAGCCAAGATATTAACAGTCAATACTTGTGCAAGCAATCTGAAACCATTGCAATTTATAGGCCTTGTTTCTGCTGATACAGCCTGGCTGTCAAAATCATCAGCGTGTGCACACAAACACCCCGGTCCTTCTGGAGGCATAACAGAGCAGACACACACCACACACCCCGAGAACGAGAGGGGGGGGGGGATCCCTCCTCCCTCTTCCCTTCTCTTTCCACCCCTCCATACTTCATGCCATTCAGAGATTATCTTGTTTTCCTCTTCTTCCACAGCAGCAAACCCCATCAAGCCAGGGATTTGTGTGGAAAGCTGTCATTCAAAACCCCTCAGCCTTGTATTTACAAAGGAAAATGGCTGAGATTATTATAGGCATGCTGCATGGCACTAGTGAAGCATGTATTAAAAAATATATAATTCAATGAAAAAAATAATCTATTTTAATATTATAAAATATCCAACAGTGACAGCATGTGAGGCAATTTATTCAGAGCTGCACATTTCTTGCACTTGGAACAATCAATATTTGTGAACACCAGTGTCTTTATTATGGCCGACATGTTTCAGTTTAATGGGCACATTAATGTTTTTACTTTGCTCTCATATTCTGATATTAGCAACACTTTTTATTTTGTCCCAGTTCCCTTTTGTCAGCTAACCTTGTCCCTGTGGCTTAGTGCACACATCAAATCTGCTCTCAACATTTATAAATCATGCGTTTCAAATGGCCCGGTGGATATGCCAAAAAGCCTTTGGAGACAGATGAAGAGGGCTGTGTGATTTTAAAGCTATCAAGGACTGATAAGTCAAACTGATAAACCCCACTGTGGTTCCTCTAGTGGCCTGATCTAACATACCTGTTTGTATCAGGCTACACTGTCAATAGCACACAGTGATTTGATCTCTGCCTCTGGGTCCTGTGATAATTACACTGCTCAAGCATCAATGAGGATTTATTGGTCTTCACTCCACAGTGAATAAAAGAGCCTGCCTTTAATCTTTGTGGGGTGAGAGCCTTCGACTTCTTAGCAATGTGTGAAAAGCCCCATCGTTTCTTTATCCTTGACTTATCATTAGTGGAAATTAGCGTGTATGGGGTGTGAGGGGTGAGGGAAAAAAATAGTTAAAAAGTGTAGTGAGAGTTGCAGTAGCAAAGTGTGTGGTCGGAACAAATGAGCCACACACGGCCATGAGATGCCAAGGACGAGGCGGTCTGAGGGAAATGTTTCACTAATAATGAATAGATAACTCATTAGCTACAGTGTGAAAATGATTTCCATCATCTGATTCTCCTCTGCATCTTCCTGTGATTGTTATCTGTGTGTTATCGGTGCGTGTATTTCAGCCACCAGGTTCTGAATGTAAACCGTCTTTGCAGTATAAGTCATTGTCATGTTGTCAGCTTAATGGAGCAAACCTGAAGCATCTTCTCAGGCTCAAATGAATGAAGAGCTTCTTTTATTAACAGCCGTGGAGTCACCAGGAGGTGGTTGGGGTGGATGGCAGGGTACAAAGTGCACAACTGTCACACCAGAGAGACCGGGGTATCCCATCTGCTGTCAGGTTTAGGTTAAAGGACAATTCCGGGCAAATTCAACTCAGGGCTGTATTTTCCTATCATTTTAGGTCTAAAAGAAGGAATCTGAAGATTTTCAGTTTAATTGCACCTGTTTTGCGGTAGTCGCGTCTCTCCCCGCATCGCCATGCAGCAATGAATGGGAGTGGATGTAAGTTCCGCTGTTTAGGCTGTTTACCTAAAATGTTAGGAAAATACACCCACGAGTTGAATTTGCCTGGAATTGTCCTTTAAGGTTTAGGTAACACAGACACCAGTGGGATAACATGTTTCTTGTTTGAAGTCTAAACTTTTGTCCGTATTACCACAACAGAATCTTAACCTTACCTCAACCATGTGCCATGATAGTCTGAGCATGAGCATAGAAAAGCTTCACAACACTCCTGCTTTAATTGTCTAATTGAACAGCAAGATTGAATTTGTTGATGGTTAAATTATGATGTCTGTGAAAATTCCACTGATAAGATTAGTTTGGACAGGACTGGTCAAAATTAATGTGTCACGGTTTGCTCAGCCAAGTTTCTTTCTTTTTTTTTCAGGTGTCTGTATTTTGACACCATATGAGATTTGAAATTGAGTAATTTCTGGCTGATATGGCTGAGTGGGCATATGTGAATGAGAAGAAAATAAACCACTCACTGATATACATGGCTTTTTCAGTCATTTAACTGCGCTGCATTTGTTCTAAATCGTGTGAGGGGAAAACTCCTCTCAGAACATTGGGGCTTTCAACTGAGGCCGAATTTGTTGCACATGTAGCGGAATGAGCATGTTTTCCCTTTGTGTACCCCTGTTGCAATGACTTGCAACTGTTTGCAAGTCTCTGTTTTTCTCTGGGAATCAGCCAATCATTTAAGCTGCAACATAGAAAGCGGTTTACCTGACTCCAGACACCACAGTTGGGCTATGCAAGGTGTTTCTCCATTACTCATTGTTTAGGCAGTTAAAATGATCATTATAATCATTGTTCTTATTCCTGTGGACCAGTGGCGGCTGGTGCTAAAATAAATTGGGGGGGCGTCAGATAAATAAGATAAATAAAGAGCATTGCTAACTTCACATCCAGCAGTAAACAGCAGTCAGCAGCGGATCAGCTGATCTCTCCCTCCGTACAAACGCTCCGTTCTGATCCAGCTCCACTGGACTTTCAAAGTAAAGGTGACGCCAGCTGAAAATTAGTTAGGCTAAATAGTGAAACAGCGGCGCCTTTATAGCCGATTTTAGGATGAAACTCTGAACATAACCTGAAACAACAGATTTTTCTTTTGCTGCGGCCGCCATTGTCTCCTGTCTTGTTGTTGTTTTCTGTCTGCTCCGTGTGCACGCCATGGATGTATTATATTAACGGTGCACGCGGGTGAGTCTGTAGCTGTTTGAGTGACAGGCACGTCTCCGCTGCCAGGGGAGTGACTTTGATTGACAGGTCAGGTATCATGAATCAATCCGATTGGATGAAAAAATGACCCAAACGCGCTGATTGGCCATGGGCGCAGAGAGCTGCGCCCGGAGGAGAATCTTGAAGTGACCAATTAGAGACCAGCATGAAGTCACATGGAAGCCAAAAGTTTAAGAGCCCACATACACACTCATTAGGCCGGCGCCCCTCGCTATTGAAATGTATGAAACAACCCAGAAAAAACCCAATATGGAATGGAAAGGCTTACGAATTTCAAAGTAAAACCCATTGTATGAGTGAACACTGAACAGATATGGTAATTACTTTTTATTATATTTATGTTTACTGTGTCTACACTTTTTTCCTGAAATTTTGATGGGGGCGGCGCCCTAGCGCCCCCTATTGACCGGCCGCCACTGCTGTGGACTCTATACTTCTCTCTCCTCCTGTTAACGGATTGCTCCCCTTGCAGAAATACAACCTTGTGTTAATATTTTTTTGGTCGCTCAGGCGTACGTTAGTCGGCGTGCAGGCAGTAAACGAGTGTTTTGCTCCCTGTTGACGCAGATAGACACACGTTGGTTCCCTCTCCTCCTGGTGCCCAATAGATGCCACCACCCTGGTACTGTATGTAGAAGCTGTATTAGCATCTGTTTTATCTCATATTTAATTTATTTATTCTTATTTGTGTAAACCTTACTTGCTGTGAACCTTAGGACACAGGCCACAGGACATAGCCCCCACAGCTAGCTAATGCTTCATGTAGGCGTCAGGAGCGCTGCTGCTTTGTTGTCGTACTCTGATAGTTATTTTGAGTTTGCTTTGTCATATTTGATAGTGCTTTGTTACAGTGCATTGCTTAGTTGGGCTTGGTTTCTCTTTGTTTTACATCATTTTGTTTTGGTAGACTTTTTGGAGTGCATATTTTTTGAGTGTCGTAACCTCCCCCTCCAGCCCGGCATGTGCATTTGTTTTCAAGGAAGCTGCCGAGAAGGCAATCGGTGAAGCGATGTCTACCGAGGTGGGTAATGTTGACAAGAGATAACGGATTACTGGCTGTGTTTGTGTCGTAGTGCCGTAAAGCAGTCCATGTTTCTCGCAAGATGAGATCTGGGACATCGGGTTGGAGGCGCTGATGTTGCAAGGTTGGTTTTATGCCAAGAGACATTAGGTGGAAGGCAGAGAGCCTCCATTCTCCTCTTAGCAAGTCATTTAATCATCACAATAACTTGGAAACAGTTTAATTAGGGTGAAAATGTATAGTTCCTCTTTAATTTTCCTTTGTTGTAGTTTTGAATTATGTGGGTTTTTTTTTTCTAATTTTGCTTTACCCTGTGTTGATTTCATTGTTTTTTTTTGGTATTTTCTTGGTTTTGTGTAACGCGTGATTTACTTACTTACTGATTCAGGTTTCTTTATCTTGCTCTGCGTTACTTTACTTCACATTGCTTTGCTTTGCATACTCTGATAAACGGTGGCACTGATAGTCTCAAGTAGCATGCCGGTTTCCATGCTGGTGCAAGTGTAGTTTGTAGAGACTTGTATTGAATTGCCTTTTTAATACATCTGTATGAAGTGGGGTAATGATTGGGGAATTATTTCATTTCAATTAGTTTTGGTATTGTGTTTTTTTATTTTTTTTGCTCTGTTTTACTTTCTATTTTTTTCTTCTTCTTTTTTTAGGTTCTTTTGGTTATATTGAAAATAGTTTTTAACCCCCACTAACTGTTCTCTCTGCTGCTTCCAGGTGCTGAGGGCCTCATTGGTGGAGACTTGGCTCCTTTGATGGTGTCTCCTTGTGTGCAGTGCCCGCCCCTTCACCTCTTTTACTGGCTTCCACCACTGCGCGTGTGTGACCCACGCTGTGCCCCCTTCCGTGATACCTCCGCCCCTCACTCGCCATAACTTGGTAGGCCACAGTTCTAGTGTTTAAGTATTTATGTGGGAATCTGTTGGCTCTGTTATTTTTAAAATGTGAGAGCTTAAGCAGAGGACAACAGACATATCTCACAGTCAGGTGTACTGTAATGCTAATTTTACTATCTCTTGAATTATCTGACACAAATATATCTACCAGAATTTCACCAGAGTATCAGACTGTAACAAAACCTCCAAATATAATAAGTTAAGCTCATAGTTTATAAATGAAACTTTCAATTTATTCAGTACAGTAAGATAAAAGAATATTTGCTTGAAGGGGTATTTCATTGTTTTGTTTATTCGAGGATGGTGGTGACTGTCACTTGACAAGAGCTTCAGCCATAGCTGCATTTACAAGTGGTTATATTTTGACCTCTGATCAGTGGTATGTCTCTGGGGCAGACTGAAGTCTGTTGCTATCGGCAAGTCACAGACTGGATTTAGCTTGTTAGCACCCTGGCTTGTTGTGGAAAAGATGTGAAAGACAAGGTGGCGACAATGCTTTCCGTCATTTAAGACAGTTGAGTGAGTAAAGAAATAAAGTTTAATGCTTAACTCGTAACATTTCTTCTAGACTACTAGTAAACAGCTTTTAATGCCAACGTTGCCTAAAAGTAAAACTCACAAATGGCTCCTTTTTAAAGCATCAACATAAACAAAGGATCAAAGGGTCAGCTGAAGTGACAAACCAATAATTATCACCTGACTCTGCAGTGTCTCTCAGCTCTAGACCATTTTTGTGTTTTTATTTTACAGCCAGGAACTTCACTGTTGCATCATTTACAGATGCTTCTGGAAGTTGTCTTCAATCAGAAAAAAATAAATAAATAAGATGAACTCTAATGAACAACCAAAAATGAGTCCTTCATTGCCTGGTCCACATAGTAGTAGAACATTCAGCAGCTGAAGAGCCAGATATTTCCCGTAGGAGTTGGCAGAGACAGAACTAGCAGCAGAGTGAGTACTGAACTCACGTTCAGCAGGTAGCCAAGAACACACCTCCAACACTCTCTGCTGAGTGTTTACATAAGCAACCTTTTTCATACAAGTTCATCGTATCAGTTTAAAAGGTGATCACATTTGGGAGTTCTGTTTAGAGCTTGCCTGAAAGCATTTGGTTTTAAGAAAAGGTAATGTTTAGGAATGGGTAAAGGTTAGAATAAACTCCAGGGGATGAATGTAAGTCAAAGAATTGCCCTCTAAAGTAAGCTGAGATATCTGTGGTTGTGTACATCAATGCTGTGTATTCCCATACCATCCAAATCTAGGTCGCAGGTGCCAGTACGGTGTGCCCTTGGCCTAAGCAATGTGAACTCAGAGGTCTGAGGAAGGTGACTCCCACAGTGTGTAATTAAACAGCAAACTGCCTCACTAAACATGGACGCTGCCCCACTGAGCGCCTCCTCGCTCTGGCATCTGTGCCCCGACACCAGACTGGCTTCCTTCACCCATTTTTCATGGCACTCCTCGCGCTGTCAAAGAAGTCAACAAGCAAACGAGGGAAAAAGAGCTTTGCCACGCCGTCAGCATGACAGGTTATAAGTCAGGAACTCTGCAAAGACACAAAGGGAAGTTTGTTTAACCTGAAGTAACAAATCTCAAAGTGCCTCATTATACTGTAGCTGCCGGAGCGCAGAGGTGTCAGGCATTAGATAGTAGCACAGGACCACACTTTGAAGATGAGTTTTATGTATTCTTTAGGAAAAAATGTCACAAAATGTCAAAGACAACAGCATGTGAAAATGATATTCTCTCAGTTCTCCTACCTCCTTTACCTCAGAGTATCTCTGCTAAATGCCAACATATGTTTGATATATTATCTAGACATCCGAGAGAAATCCTAACATTTCATCTTTGTTTACATCACAAATCCAAGTGTAAAGCTTTGTTAATGTGGCAACTGGTTGTGAGACAGTTTGTAGATTTTAGCCATTTCATTTTTTGTTGTTTTTAGTCGACAGGAAACTAAAGACAGTTAAGATTTGATTGTCAGTCCATAGTTTTAAATTTTATGCCCTCAGCCCACTGTGAGGCTAAAGCTGTCGCCATTCTTGCGTACCGTTACTATGGTTACAGGTGTCTCCTTGGTCTTCATTCATCCAGACTGGCTTACCTCAGTAAATCTGTTTGATTGCTCTCACTAAATCCAATCTGGGACAAAGTTGTTCCTGTGAAACTAGCATCACTGCAGCTACCTGTGGAGTCACTCACCTGAACTGAAGGAGAGAGTTGTGTTACAGGAAACGACTGTCAGAAATGTCAACGTTACCTCCACACCCTCAGTAACTGATAGGTCCATTAGCTTAAACATATTGTTGCACTGCTTGAATGTTTTCATGGTTATGTCGCAGCTTATTTTTTTACATCTCAGTGGATTGTGGACTTAGCCTCGTAAACCAGCCTCTCGCGGAAATGCATTTCATTTCATTTCTCGGGAGAGTCTGGCCTCATCCCCCCTGCAAGCATTTGGGGTGGGCGGGAGCTGGGCGGGAGTAGTAGCAAAGACGGTTTAATATCTTTGGTAGTAGCGTTGACAGACAACCCCATTCAGCCAATCAGCAAGTTGGTGTAGTGACGGGGGCTTTGCACCAGTCGGTCCCTGATTGGCCAACGTGCTGTGTCAATCACAGCGGGCGACGCTGATTGGCTCGGCCTTCTGAGGGTTTCAGTCCAAACGCTTACAGCGGCAATGAGGCCAGACTCTCCCTCAGAATGAAATGAAATGCACTTCCGCGAGAGGCTGGTTTACGAGGCTATTGTGGACTCACTATAGTTTTTTATTTTTTATTTTTATTTTCAAGAACAGATATAACTGATAGGTACAGGTTCTTTCTTTAGTAGGTAGTACTGCTACATTGTGTGATTCATGACTTGTCTGTCTGCATTATTGTTACGTTTTTAATCTTTACTAAAAACTGTGATATATTTCATCATAGATATTGTGTGGGTGTGTGTGTGTGTTCAGTTTCAGTCGTATTTTATTTTTGTTGTAAAAAAGAAAAAAAAGTCACAGATGCATATTACTCCTCGTAAAATAAACTTTGATCGAGTAACTGCTTTGTTTGAGCGTATTGTAACTGCCTGGGCAGACAGACAGACAGACATAAATAGATAGATAGATAGATAGATAGATAGATAGATAGATAGATAGATAGATAGATAGATAGATAGATAGATAGATAGATATAGATCCCTCATTGAGGTTCTTTCTCACATGAAAGGAAGACAATATCAAAGTCTTTTTAGGAAAAAAAAGAGATATTCTGCATTCATTGATGGTTAATTAACCTCCACAGGAATTGTCTTTGAAGCTGAGCCAGAAAAGCAGAGGTACTGTGCATGTCACATGCTACAAGCACAGTGCACATTTGAATACAACAAAAGGCTATATTGCGCAAACTTGAAAATCAAATACTCTCTTGCCCTGCTACAAGTAATAAAACCTTATATTTGTGTGGGTTTGAAAATGATTCTGTGCATTGGTGTTTAACCACGGTCACCCGTATGAAATAGCCTGAGACCATCTGCGATTTATGATTCGCTCCCAGCCTCTGGCAAGCCAGGCTGAATAATTTACATTGTGCTGAGGCCTACGTGCCCAGAATTTCTGATGCCAAAAATAGAGGGATGAGGGGAGCGAGTGTGATGCGGGGACAGAGTCAGACAAGCTAGCACTACTGTTGGAATGTGGCGCAAAGTGGGTGTGTCGAGGGAAAGGGAGCGGGTGTAGCATGCTGGGTAATTGGGCAAACATGCTGAGTCACATGGAAGTGCTCTTGCTAATCTGTGTGCCTCCAGTGTGTCACCATGACACTATAAACACTATGTGGAGGGATCTTCGTCCCCTTCTTCTCCAGCACTAGAAGGAGAGTGATCCACGAGTCAACAATGAAATCGGTAGAAAGGATGTAAAGCCTTATTTCTCTTCAGCTGTCAAATACTATTCATTCGTCTCACATGACAGTCAGAAATGGGAAACATCAAACACACAGATGAATCCATAGTACATAAGCCTCAGAATAACAAATGTCCATGAAAGAAAGGTACAGAAAATGTGTTTTGGACTTTTCTGGGGAATAAGTAGAGTTGTGGTTTTTTTTGTGTGTGTGTGTGTGTGTATACAGTATATATTTTCTCCCCATGCACCCATTGACTATAACCTTGGCTAGCTCAGACTCTCTCACAGGTGAATGCTCTTTAACAAAGGTGCAGACCCACCGCTCACAGCACCTCCCAAAGGGCCCCCAAAAACTGCAAGATGGGGATAAAACCAAAAACATAACAGTGACCCTGTGTTTTATGGTTGTTGCATGTGTTCATTTAGCAAAGGTTATGAGTAAAAGCCTTGTTAACATTGCTCAAGTTATAGAAAATAATGAGATACAGTATGATAATGGCTAAATGATATCACCTCCACAGACAAAAAAAAAAAAAAAAAGCATACTTTTTGTCAGTGGCTACATAAAATGTGTCCTTGAGGATGCTTTTCTTGTGTCTCTGAACACAACAGTAAGCAGGAAAACAGCGATTGCATTTGGTGATAATCTTCAACTTGTGCCAATCAGCCAGCCTAATCACATTGGGGGATTTAATTGAAAGTGGAGGACCACGGAAAGCACAAAGTTAAACTGAAGCAGATAAGAAACTCCAGTGGCCTGTAATTGGACCTCATTGATCTGCTGGGTTTATAGATCCTTATCATCTCACATTATGTAAATTCTTCCATCTCACGAGAGCATTAGCAGACATCCCCTCTGACTTTAATTTTGACCCATATGGTTGTTAAAAGATTTCCTATAAAAGACATAGTCGCAATGAAATGCATAATATCAGGTAGTATTGACCACATGAGCTTATCATAGTGGTGGACATTTCCCTTTGAATCTCTGCAAGAAAACAAAAATAACACTGGCTGTTTTAAGGACTCTCTTGCTCTCTTTTTTGTCTTTCTTTTCTTTTCTTCTTGAATAAAATCAAAATAATTTGTGTCAAGTATTCCCTCAACTAAAATGAAGCCACACTGCCTACCCATGTTCTACCCATGTGAGCTTATGTCCACAGAGACCCCATGGGCAGTTGACAGATGGCAAGGCACTACCATACACAGATGCCCACCTCTTATCTCTTACGTCCCTGCCAAGACAAAACATGGAGCAGGCATGGAATCAAGCAGTTGGGATCAAAATCTGGGGAAAACGCTGAGGGACATAAGGGACACACTTTTACTAAAAATATATACAGTATGTCAAATCAGCAAAAAGTTATAGATTGCGTTCAGGAATGTGTTGCAAAGTGTAAACTGATTTTTTTTTTTACTATAGTGTTGGGCATTTTTCATTTCAGATCATAAAGTTTGAGAAGTTTTGCATGGATACAGGAAGACAGGGCAGGAAGTAGAAGCTTGTCAAACTCCCACAATGTACCCAGAGTTCCATTATTGGCTCAGTTATTCATGATATCATCCATAAATGTAAATCAGCTACAGAAAGTGAAAGAGAAATCTGAACTGACACCTACAAGGGGGGTAGTGCAAAAAAGAAAGAAAGAAAAAACTGAACTGAATTATTAGCAATATCACAAGCTTTACAGAGGGTGCGATTGCCTCTGACAGTAAATCAGTAATTTTATTATTCAAAGATAACAGATGAGATAAGAAAATTGGATTTCCCAAATCATTGAGTGATAGAAAAGAGAGTCTCTTCCTGAAATATAGATCCAATGCTTGATAAGGGTTGAGGGGGAAAAAAAGAATATTTCCAAAATTAAGAACTAACCAGTGAGATTAGATCCATAACAACATAGAGCACCATGAAGATTTCTTTCACTTGCAAGTAGCCTGCACATGAAGTATATTGTATGCTGAGTTTACAGTCAAAGATGAGTGCTGCCTACAGATGTACCTTGAGAAAACTGCCACAATGCCTCTATCAGATTTTGAAGTATATTTACTGTCATGTATGCTGAATATCAGCAGATGTCTTGGTTTCTGAAATACATACAGTGTATTGTAAAAACTGTCATATATTATGAGGTGTACCAGCAGTTCTGGTACAGGAGGTTGGAGCTGTGAATACAAGGCCAGGAACTGAAAAGAGAAAAGCACCATTACCTGCCTATAGTAGTGAATCGAACACTTCTCAAAATGGGTCATCACATAATGGGAATATGTACTGTAGGCAACACACTGCAACAGCAATCTGGAAATATGTATCAGCGCTACTGTATCTAATGAAGGACACAGAGCACTAGTATCAACACCAAACTTATCAGGTATTTGTGACAGTTCCAGCAGTAAAAACAAGTTTAATGTCTCACTACTGCCAGTTCAATAGATCAATAGCCAGTAACACTTTGCTAATTATGAATGAAAATGACTGAATGAAAACTCAAGTCTCACACAACCAATTTGTGTTGTAAAAAAAAATAACAATTAGTTGAAATGAATTAGTGGAACATGATTATGTAGTGCTGACTGATTTGAAAAGTCTGCAGTGGAAGTTGGACAAAATGTAATCAGTTACTCATTAAAGATTATGTGCTAATTGCATCATCTTACTAATTAGGTGCTTGGAAAGGTAAATGACTTTTGCTAAACAGTGTCTATGTGAGTGTCAGTGCAACATGTTAACAACTTCACTCTGAAGACGAGCAGGTGATCCCTCAGTGTTGCATGTCACCCTGTGGTAAAGACAGGGTGCCCTTTCACAGTACTAGTCGCTAAACACACTGAGACACAACTGATATCAGCTGTGATGAGCTTTTCTGCAGGAGCCTGATGGGTGGAGGCTGGTCGTGAGAGTGATTCAGTTCAGTGTACCTGTACAGTATATAGTATACAGTCTCCCCCTCCCCCTCTCTCCCTTCTGGCTTCCACCATGTTTAGTTTTTTTTTTTTTTTTACATATGAGTTCCCTCCTGAAGCCTTGAGTCAGGCTGTGACACAACCCCCAGTCAAACTAGTCAAACTGGTAAGTCAACAAACAAACCCATCTCCATAGTTTTAAAGTAACAAGGAATTACTCTGCTTTTACAATCTTAACCCTTACATACTGTTCAAATTTGATACCTTCACAGTATGGTTCGGGTCAATTTTGACCCGGACCAAGAATTCCCTCATAGTAAGTGTCTATATTGAATTTTAAACTACAGATCTATTTAGAATGTTTAAATAGCCTATGACACATAAATTAATGTATGATTAAGTGTTAAAAAAAAATTCAGAGAGCAGGGAGAGTGCATTTTTAAAATTTTACAACACTCGTTTTTGGAGAAAAACGTCTACTATTACACAGTATTACATCCTGTTCTACATAAGACATAAACACAAAAAGCCACAATGATTTAAATATATTTCATTGAATTTTAAAATGGCATGAACATTGTGGAACTGTTGGAATTCATAATATGACCATGTTTAACCATTGCAACCATTACGTGCTATATGTTATAAGCTAAATGCTATATCATAAGAAATCATAATTATCAATATTAATTCAACATTTACCACTTAGAACACAAAAACATTAAATAATAAAATGCTTATTATAAAAAAAAGCACTCTCCCTGCTTTATATATAATATGGTTTTCTTTGGCATTGTCTTCCTGCTCTGACACATCCTCCACCAAATCACTATCAACCTCCTCCTTTTGGAAGATCAGATAAAGGGCCTGTTGTACCAAGTCTCGCTGCCATGGTGTCAGTCACTGAAATGGCAGCTCAGGAACCTCTATGTCATGACCCCCCACCACCATCCCAACGCAAATTGATTCAAATTTGTTACTTTATAGATTATTTTATTACGTTGCGGGTGCAGGTGCAGATCTCGTGTCTGTGTCAAGGCACCCCTTGACCTCAGATGACCTCTGTTCCATTTGTGCACCATACTGTATGATCACCACTATGCTGTTTTACTATTTCACTGTTTTGAGGTTTCCCCATGCCCCCTCAAAGACCAGCAGGTGTCTGTCTCTGTGGGAACCTGGGCAAATGTGGTGGGAACACAGGCAGTTCTCGTGACAGTGTCGAAGTCCCCCTTGAACTCTGTTTCTGTCACCACTGTCCCATAAATTATACACACAAACATGGCCTGTACAGTTCCACAGTTTCAAGATTCCCTAAAACCACAATTTTCCTTGATTTGACCCACACTGGTGGATCTAAAATCCATCTAAACAGATACGGGTCAAATTTGACCCGAAACAGCCTCAGTGTTTAGAAATTTGTAGCACCTGTTCAAAAGTATACAATTTAAAAATATTTTCATTTTTGTGTATTTTGGGTCACTTTAGGAAAAGTCATAAAATTTCAGCCTAAAAGAATGATGTTTAGGGTATTTTTTCTGCTGTCAAATGTCAAAACGGGTCAAATTTGACCCAAACAGTATGTAAGGGTTAAAAAAAAATTAAAAAAAATGGTGACACATTGCTAATTAATATATTTCTACCTAACAATTGTAACAATGTGACATAAAAATGAATTTGAACTTGATGTTCGCTGCGATGGATTAAACAACTCAAGCACGTATCCAGTCTGCTAATAGATTTTCCTTTTGTACAGAATTTAATGGAAAAGAATGAATATCAGAAATGTGGGGCTGGGGTTGCGTTCACATTTCTAAAAGACAGTATTGTGGTCTGCAGAATGAGGATATTACTGTAGAGCCTGGGATAAAATATGGTAACACTTTATTTTAAGGGGTCCTTGTTCCTGTGTAGTTACCTAATTAATTACAGTGTAATTACCTATGTAACTGCATGTAATAGCATGTACTTACATTGTAAATACATTGTGTATTTTGGTGTACTTACAGGTCCTTGTTACACTTGTAATAAGAAATGCTTGTTACAATACCTGGTCAAAGTGGCCTCTCTCTTTGGGGAAGGGGTACATCTGCAAGAAAAATGGGTGAAACCACAACCCATGTTGCCTGGGCAACCTTTTCCATCAATCTTCCTCCTGCCTCTTGAGTCTTGGAACATGTATGCTGTTTCACAACTTAGTATATGTAACAGTTGTGTTAATACACCGTTGTTACACTTTGATACAGTGTAATAAGAACATTAAAGTGTACCTGCTGGGATACCTCAGTTCTTAACCATTAACTGCAATAACCAGTGTCTTCGATAGTGTACCACGTGTGCTGTTACACAACTTAGTATATGTAACAGTTGTGTTAGTACACCGTTGTTACTCTTTGATCCAGTGTAATAAGCACATTAAAATAAAGTGTACCTGGGATACCTCAGTCCTTAAACATTAACTGCAATAACCAATGTCTTCAGTCTTGTACCACGTGTGCTGTTTCACAACTTAGTCTATGTAACAGTTGTGTTACTACACCGTTGTTACTCTTTGATACAGTGTAATAAGAACATTAAAGTGTACCTGCTGGGATACCTCAGTCCTTAAACATTAACTGCAATAATCAGTGTCTTCGATCTTGTATCACTTGTGCTGTTACACAACTTAGTATATGTAATGATTGTGTTAATACACACTTGTTACTCTTTGATACAGTGGAATAAGCACATTAAAATAAAGTGTACCTGCTACATACTTACATGTAACATCATGCAGAAACTTGGTACTCAAGTATTTTTACAATGCTGGATAACTCAATTCATATGGAACTGAAAACATCATCAGCAATCTGTATGCATAAACCACACACTCAAAATCGTCCTTTATTTTTATTATCCCCAAAAAACCACAAGGCTTGATCTTTTCCTGTCCTTTAATGGAGTCCTCTATTACTCCTCCGTAAAACTGAAATGATCACAGAAACACAATTTACTTACAGTACTTACAGTAGCATTGCATGAATAGGTACACTTCAATTAGCATCCAGATTAACAAAATGAAAAGAGTTAGCATAGACTGAAAGCTAGCAAGGTATATTTACCGAAAACATAACTAATCATGTCTTAATTACAAAAATACACAATCATGTAACACTATTGACATATTCTACTCACAGATAGACATTCCCCAAGGCAAAAGCATCCAACAATATTATTTAGCAGTCTGTTTAGCCGTCTGTGCTCACTTTTACACCCGAGCATGAGAAGTGAGCATGCAACAGAAAAAACACAACATAGCTGGACTTGACGAGCCGAGCGCTCACTTCGATGCGGTTTCTCTGAACCAAAGAGAAGACCACTCACTCAGACATGGTTTCTTTGAACAAAAGCACACACTTTTTTAAACATTAACTGCAATAACCAGTGTCTTCGATAGTGTACCACATGTGCTGTTACACAACTTAGTATATGTAATAGTTGTGTTAGTACACACTAGTTACTCTTTGATACAGTGAAATAAGCACATTAAAATGAAGTGTACCTGGGTCGGGATACCTAAACTCTTATAAATTAACTGCAATAACCAGTGTCTTTGTACTGTCTTTGAGGGTTAAGGACTGAGGTATCCCAGCAGGTACACTTTATTTTAATGTGCTCATTCCACTGTATCAAAGAGTAACAACGGTGTACTAACACAACTGTTACATATACTAAGTTGTGTAACAGCACATGTGGTACACTATCGAAGACACTGGTTATTGCAGTTAATGGTTAAGAACTGAGGTATCCCAGCAGGTACACTTTAATGTTCTTATTACACTGTATCAAAGAGTAACAACGGTGTATTAACACAACTGTTACATATACTAAGTTGTGAAACAGCATAAATGTTCCAAGACTCAAGAGACAGGAGGAAGATTGATGGAAAAGGTTGCCCAGCCAACATGGGTTGTGGTTTCACCCATTTTTCTTGCAGATGTACCCCTTCCCCAAAGAGAGAGGCCACTTTGACAAAGTATTGTAACAAGCATTTCTTATTACAAGTGTAACAAGGACCTGTAAGTACACCAAAATACACTATGTAATTACAATGTAAGTACATGCTATTACATGCAGTTACATAGGTAATTACACTGTAATTAATTAGGTAACTACACAGGAACAAGGACCCCTTAAAATAAAGTGTTACCTAAAATATTTGAAGCCATTGGTGCAGTCCTCATGAAATAATATCATTCTGTAATCCTACTCCTACCCCATGTGGGGCATACAAATAGTGTGCATTATCATGCATGTTTAACATGATTCAGGCACTTTACATGTGTCTGCTCATGTACATCCAAACCCAAACAACTCATCCCCAACCTGAGCCGCAGTGTGTGGAACTCAGCTCTCCAGATTGGAGCTCAGCTTGGGGTAAAGGTTAATGGAAGCGACCTGCAAAACAGAGATTTACAACAAACACATCTGCTGAGGCAACCTTGGCATCATAACAATCTTTGTTCCAAAAACATCTTCATTTTTTTTTTTAAAGATAACACAGTAAAAAAAAAAAAAACGAGAAAAAGTTTGTTTGTTTTTTTTTTCAACTGATTCTGTGTTTACCGTATAAGCTGTCCCTGGATATTTGCTCAGTGATTCACATTCACAGGTGAACTCGAAAAACTCAGTGTCAGGTTGAAAATTGCCTTGAGGCAGGTTAAGATTATTCTGCCAGGCTTAAGATCAGAGGAAATGGAAAAAGAAAAGAACACTAGAGAGAACAAGTCCCAGTCTAATGTGAACATGGGAAGGACAGAACAGAGCTGTCTCTCACCCTGGAGATAGCCTGGAAATATCTTCTGGTGTCAGAATCACTTAGACAGAGCAGGTACACAAGGCCATACATTCACCTGTACAGTGTGACTATTGACCGAACCACATGGGCAATTGTGTGACCTGTAAATGGATCACAGCTGGCTCGTCCACCTTTATATCCACATATTCTTTTCTTTTTGAAAATCTTTAGAAATTACAGTAGTTTTCCACATAGGTTTTTTTTTGACCTGTGGTGGTGATTTGCAGTGATGTTTTTTTTTTTTTTTTGTTGGTTCCCAGCAGCTTCTAGCCTGGCTCTCGCCAGACCCTTGTAGTTCCGCAAAGCTCCACCAGAGGCGCTACGCTCAGCTTCACACAAGGGTCTGGACTCGAGGCCAATGCAAACTTCTTCCCCGGAGCAAAAAATAATGAACCAATCAGGATCGCCGGGCGGGACTTTCTGAGGTGTGACGTAGCGCTGAAGCGACTGTTTGAGTCAAACAACAATGGCGGCTCGCAGTGAGTGGCTGAAGTAGCACGTCATTCAAGATAACGGACAAGTGGTTTATCCAATCACATACAAGATTTTTTTACAAGGCCCCGCCTTCTGAAATGAATCGCCTATGGAGCAGTCCCAGACCCTTGTGTGGAGCTCAGCGTAGCTTTGCGGAACTACAAGGGTCTGGCGAGAGCCAGGCTAAGCAGCTTCATGAATTACTTTCAATAGGCAAAAGAGGTTACTTTGATTTTCCATCACTGAGTCGTACATTCAGACACTTACTGTATTGGACTTGTAAACTATTATCTGTTTCAATTCTCACAAGAATAAAGAGTGTATACACACATTAGTGTGTGCTACTTCCATTTCAGAATCATTTCTATTTCATTATGCATTGTGTTATGTTCACAGCCTGAATGTTATACCATGTGTAGACTTTTGTCAATCTTTAAAATGATACAACAATAAGAATTTGGAGGATGTTTCTTCCATTTGATCTATTAATCTCAAAAAGCAGTGCTATTGAAATCACTCAAGGCCTCAACATGTGCAACCTGAAAGGTTGTTGAGCATTGCCAGGCAACAGACAGCCCGGAGCAGGGGGACGTGTTTTTTTTTCTTTTCTGTAAGATACTTTATCCTTGTTCAAGGCTCCTAACTTTTTCTCTCTCTTTTTTTAATCCTGCATAATGAAAAAAAACTTACTCAACACACACTTAAACCAACAAGCAGATGCAATTCATTGGTGGTGTACAAAAAAAAAGTTGAAGGTAAACTATACAGTTATATTTCTTGAGAAGATAAATCACTGTTGTAGCCTGTGGGCTGGCACTGTCTGTGTCTCCATAACTTCACAGGGTATTAATTGTTTCAGCGCCGTCAGCAGAATGGCCTCTGCTTGTTGAACCAAATCCAGAAGTAAAGTCATCAGCCAAATTGCATGGGAGCAGATACTGAGGCTGAGTTACAGTGCAAGACACTGAATTTTAAAATGGTGTTGGAGGATGTCTGGCTTCATTTTGGGAAAAAAAGAGGGTGATGTGGAGACAGGTAACCAACACTGCGTAGATGAATGGGTAGATGACACGTCAGTTCGTGGCAATTAGAAGAACAAGGAGATGACAGTATTTATATCCTTAACACACTGATCTACAATACTGCTTTGCATTTTTGAAGACAATACCATAAGATCAAATGAAGAGGAGCATTTGGTGGCAGTCATACACCAATGATTGGCTTAGTGCATGATGCGCTGCAGGGAACCCTTATGCTCCTGGGGATGAATCTCATTTAAATAGTCTAAATTTTCACGGTAAAAAAGAGACAAATGTGTAAGACAGCACCACATTTTGTGGCAATTTAAATTTGTACCTGGCCCATTTTAATTGCCTGAGAGTTTAAACTATGTGTTAGTGTGTGTTTGGTGAGCAGGATGGGAAAAACATTCAAATACAGTAATCATATACTATATATGCAATAATAATGCTTGATGCTGAATTTAATGGAGTTTAAGTATACAAAATGGAAATGCCCTGTACCCTTACTAATAAGCTGTTTCATAAACAAATATTAAATTAACTTCATAAATTGTTAAACATCATTTTTCAAAAGCAAAACAAACAAAAAAAAAGACTCAGTGAAAAGAATATGGCTACTCATCGAGAACGTGGGTGTCAGTTTAAGGCCAGCAGTTGAAAGAAAAGTAGGCAGCATAGATTACTGAACCAGTGCCGACGCAATGCACATTAAAAATTCAGGTGCCCATTTCTTCCTTAAATACAGGCAGCTGGGGTGTCGCAGAGGGAGGCCGCTGTCGATTAAGTACCATTGCATTTCCAATACGGGTTAGTGTGGATATTAACTAGAGTTGTTTTTATGAGTCCTGGTTCAGTCGTTTTTCATAACCCGTTTACTCAGAAAGCAAACGCACCCCTGGAAGCATTCTGAGAACCGCTCCGCCTGCATCCACTGATTCCAATGCATGATTTCAGCACCACGGACAGCGTCCTGCAGCCTCTCGCATTGGCTCTCAGCGTGTGGTTACAGCTGCCTCCACAATGGACCTCATTCTTACACAATGGCTTTGTGCATGCTTGTGCAGGCAACTTGTGAGGACCTCCATGGAAATATGCATTCCATATAGCTTCCAACTACACACTGCAATCCAAATCTGACCCCTAAATGTAACCTCAAGCCACATTCCTACCTCCAACCTGAAGCTAAATATCAATCAGAATGTAACCTCTCTCCAGAGAATTAAACATCCAACAGTCAAGGTGGTCCTCACAAAGATAGAGAAGCTAACACACACGCAAACACACTACAGAAAACACTATTTTAATGTTAGCTACTTAATTCCCTAATATCCACCACTGCGTATACACTGTTGCATTTATAAATAGGCGACGTAATAATGAATAGTGATGGCATTTCTTCAGTAAACAGGTTTGGTTTTCTGTTCAAACATATAATAACGCAGGAGTCTCCAATGATAATACTTGGCAACCTTTAAAAATCGTGTCACCGGTAATGTTTAACTCACGACGCAGCCTCGGACGAGCTCACGGGGTCGCAGTCTCGCCAGAAGAGGGCATTCCGCTTCTGCCTGACAAAGTTGCTTTGACATGCAGACGTGATTAACAACAGCGTCATGCTGTATTTCAAACCGAGCTACGGCCACAATGAAAGGAACATTTGGACAGAAAGGTGGATAATTGGATATGTGGCGTTTCCGCGAGACTCGCTGACAGCGTTTCACAGAGACTTGTGGATAAGCCATCGTTACTTTTCCTCCACTGTGCGCCATGCGCGGATCACACTGAGCATCCTGTAGAATAGAGACGCCGGGGTTTTCCTTGGAAGAGGAATCTAAGGGCTGCTCGGCTGCTTTGGAAAATTATCACTTGTTTTTTTTCTGCATCGTGTCACTGTATCTGTGAAGTTTTGCGGCAGGATTTTCGCGGAATCTCGTTGCGCATGCAAGACTGACATGAATTACTTGGATGTGGCTTCGGTATTGTCTGCGCCTACTGCAGTACTCTTTTTGCCTGTAACTTGAAAAAAGAGAGCGATTCTTCTCTGCTGCGAAGACATGGAGAGGGAGTACTGAAAGCGGATTGCTTTTTATTTGCCTCCCCCTTTTTTAAATCTGGAATTGGAAGTAAATGACATTCGCCCCGCTTCAGTTTTACGGTTATAGATGCAGAACTAAACCGGATAGCACACCCTGGTCCGGGAGAGTAAAGGGCAGGTGCGCTTTGGAGTCGGCGGCTGCGCGGAGAAACCGGGCTAGTGGATTAGGACGGTACCTGTCTGAGGAGAGCGCGTCATGCGGACTCGGATGTCGCGCACCAGAAGCCATTAAAACCTGTAGGCTGGAGCTGACAGATACGCGGATATGGGTAAGTTGTGTTTCGTGTTCCCCTCTTCTTCTTCTCCATCTTTTTTCCTTTCTTTTTTTTCTGATGGCGTGGGTTGTTGAAAAACACACTCTAGTTGTCCTCCTTTCTCATAATACACCCCCAAAATGCCTTGACTCCTCCGTGCAGAATCTGCTCTGAATCTGATGTTTGCATTTTTTTTAAATGGTCGTCTATCTCAAACGCACTGTTGAAACAGCTAAAAAGGGGGTTTGGGTATCTTTTGTGAAGTGGTTCGGGGAGCTTGAGGAATGTGACAGAATCCTGTGCTGTAGCTTGTTAGTCGCAGAGCTGCAATATAATGTTTCCTCCATTTCCTGGTGCTATGGATTAGGAGACACTGATGATACTTGTGGTGTGTCTTTGGAAGACTGTGCGCTTAAAGGTTTTATCCAAAACCACGAGCAAATGAAAGAAGCCTGTTTGTCTAAGTGAGGACTGTCCATTTTATTTTATCCCCCCTTCCTCCTGACTAGTTAGAGTGGCTGGCTCATTGACATGGACTGGAATGCTAATCACAGGAAATGTTGGAAGCCAGTCAACTTTATAAAGCGTGGTCCTGCATAATCATTGATTGTCCTTAATCTGTACGCATGATGCCTATTGTCCAGTTCCAGCCCGCTGCTAACGCCTCCCCAAAAAAACTCCTGTGTGCTGAGGGCACCGCTCGTGCAGGTTTTGCTTAGCAGACTGATTCTCATTCAAGTAAGGCGTCGTGTTCTGCACCTGCCATCAAGAGGGACTATCCAAATCCAGCATATAACTGTGCATCCATGTAACCCTGCCACTGCTCTCTCTCCCTCTCACTGTGCGTCTCTCCTTGTAACGCACGATCATTTGGTGCCTGCGCGCGTTCACGTTTCTCTTTTCCTTCCTTTTTTTTTTTTAAACTCATCTTATTCTCAATTCTATATCGTTGATAATAATTTGCTATTTAGTCCCGCTCTGTTTCCCCTATGCCCGCGCTGTTACATACTCGTAACCCAGCTCTCACCCCCACCACCACCTTCTTGGCCCATCTTTCACTCCATCCCTCATTTCGCCCCCTTTCTCCCAACCTTTTTTTTTTTTTAACACTCTGGGCTTCTCTCACCTTTTGCACTCTCCTGGTCTGATATTCTTGTCTGAAGTAGCCTAATCTCCTCAGCCATTCTTAACTAGTATACAGATGGCCAAGTTCACTGGTGGTGCTGTGCCATTAATTGTAAGGCTGCATGATATATCGACCCACAGTGGGTTACTGCACCACATCAATATAAGCTACAACAGCATACAAAGCCTTACAGTACAGGCTGTAGGAGCTCAGATGGCAATTTATGTATACTGCAAAGCCGCCTTATATGGTTAAATCTAAAAGTCTGGTTTATGGACTACGTCTTATAGTTTAATGTCAGAGCATGTCAGAAATATCGTGGTGATTTTTGACTGGGACTCATGTGCAGGTGCAGATGCTCTACAGACATATTTTTGTCCAGGTGCACAAAACTGCCCCCCCAAAAAAATCTCAACTTTTTGTCAACCACACATATTCACGCTGCTGCCCACAATTATTTGATGATTACATGGGGCTGTAGGCTCAGTTATCCACCAATGTGGCTGACTGTGATGCTCTTCATTAACAGCATGGAATGCACTTATGTTTCATGGACCATATCATTAGAGATCTGCTCTGCAGAAAGCGAACAGTAGGGTAGGGACAGTTTAAAAAAAAAAAAAAAAAAGCCACAGCCTGAGGTGTAGATGCAGATTTGTAAGATAAACTGAGAGGCCCATATGACTTCTCACAGGTTCCTTATATAAAACATATAATCACAGTTAAAGCATATGCACCACCTGTCTGCATGATGCTTAAGTCAATAATTCAGTGGTGAAACTGAAATCAAAGCCATATCAGTCATACTGGCACGCCTCAGTATATTTCAGAGTAGCACAATACAGGCAGCAGATGACCTTCTGCTGGCCCTACAGCATCCAACAGGCAGCATCCTTGAAATGTCAGGTGAAGCAAGTGGAGAGGGGAGGATCAACTGGCCCTTTGAGGGCAATGTCCGGGCATTTGTTATTTACATCTGCTTATTTTCAAAGTAAAAAATCAATGGATTGTGAAGCACCGGGATCCAACATCCATTATCTACAGTATGCCTGCTTATCCTCCTCAGGATTGCAGCGGCCTGGTTGCACTGAGCTATGAGATCAGTGTGCACACTGGAATGAGTAACTCTTGGTATGGCTTGGTAAAATATTTCAGCAATGTTTTACAATGGCCCCAGTCAAAGAAAGACAATGTGGAAAAATAATTTACAGAGCACAAGTGAGCTCAGTGTAGCCGAGGTTGAAGTGATGCTCCAAGTGCCATTCTGGACTTTCCTAATGCTGGATGTGCATCTATACTCTTACTGACATGATGCATTTCTTAGCCTGACCATTTCTCTAATTCTGACTAAGATTGATTTCTTTCTCCTTGGAAAACTAAAGTCTCTTTTTGCTGTTCCTGCACTGTTGGATTCATTGGGTCGACTTGATTGGGCTCCATGTATGTCTTAATTTCTGCATGTCTAAGCTATTAGTGTTAGGTAGAAGATAGGTGGTAGAAGAAACAATTTACGGACATAGTTTCCCCTTCAAAATGTTTCATTAGGTAATAATTAAAGTAACATTATTAACCTTGTGGTTCTGCATCCACAACAGTTTTAGTGTGATAATGTGTTGTCTTTTCAGAGTAACCAAAGTAAAATCGCTCTACAGTTGTAATGTGACATTTACAATGGACTGCAAACGCCTGAGACCCCTTTCCCTTTAAACAGAATGGCCCACCACACATGTGATTGTGTATTCATCCATTTACTGTACCACACATCATTGTCTTCATCAACACTCCCAACATTAATCTTCTCTATTCTACCTGTAAAGTGCTACAGATACCAGACAGACACTTGTGTTTTCTGACCACTCCTGGAATGAGTCTTACTTGGCAGGCCTTGCTATCATCTCAAAGATAATTGGAGACTAATATAATGGCTGAGGCTGGTCTGGGGACGTCCTTCCCTGTGTGTTAGGCTGCTGTCCAGCCTCTATGTGCAGTCAAGACGAAGGCTGGTAGCAGTTTTGTCAATGACAGGCACCAAATAGCAATAAGCCACTTGTGTGCACTCAAAGTGCACCAGTTAGCGAGTCCATTTGCCAAGTTATTAAGCTACATTTGGTTTTATTTTAGGTCAGCAGTAAAGTGCACTTACTCTCTCTATGTGTTAGGGTTGAGAGGCAGAAATAGCTATCTTCTCGTGCTGAGGACAGCAGGGCTGTCTGCTACATAACTAAGCATTAGGCACATGTCTTTAGACAAACTTTAGCTCTGACTTATCCATCCATATTAGATGCAGACAGATAACTGCAGAGGGTGACAATGAAAAATGAGGAGCAAAGGTCTATGTATTATCAAGACTGAACACTGAACAAGCAACAAGGAAAAAACAACACTCAAAAACTGGAAGAAAGCAAGACAGTTGAGGAGTTAAAATGAAAATCAAAAGAGAAGTGAAGGGGCTGAGGTTTTACCACATAAAAATAGACTTCACATTATAAAAAAGGGGGCCTCTTGATGGCTGCAGGGTTCAAGGACATGCAGAAATTGCATATTTTCAGTGGGATGGAGAAGGAAATGGTGGAGAAATCATTCATCTAAGCAGATACAGCAGGAGAACAGTAATGGAGAGAGGTACGTCATGTAAGAGGTAATAGAGACGCAAACCCCATGAGTGACACCTCAGAGAGTGACTTGTGCTCCTTTGTGAATAAGATTAGAGGAGAAGTGCGGAAGGAGATGGCTTACAGAGGCATTAGCGCACAGAGCGCTCATTAAACCACATACAGTGTCAGTAAGGGGGAGAGAGGTGTCTTGTGAGGCAGGCTCTATCTGAAAGAGATGGTAGAGTCACTTCTAATAAAGCATGCATATTATGCACATGGGAAATAAAAGCAATAGGGGGTTGTTGCTGCGTCCTCCTGGGATACGAGTCAAACAGGGAATTTAGAAAACATGCATTCATGTTTAACAGCCCACACATTGTGTGCTGCATTCAAAGTTGTCTATTAAAATTCCCCCAAATGCACATGGAACATTACACACGTGCATTTCCCTGCATCAGTGTTCTCATGCTATCACTACCTTTATTTATTTTGTAAGGCTTTGAGGCACACACTTGTTGGCAAATTAGTTAAAGTCGCATCCACAAACCTGAGACCATAAGAAATTGGCTGCCTTTGGAAATACCGCATCTTGTGATCCCCATCTTTCTTTCCGCAGTATTAAAGTGAAAGTATCACAATGGTGGGATGTGGTATGAAGAAACATGATTGATGTATCTGTTGGTATAATCAATAGTCAGCAAAAATTATCTGTGCAGTTCCATGGTTCCCACCATCTGTAAGGAATGATGAAAGATTCCTCGGTAAACAAACAGTGGGTCTCGCTCGCCATCACACACACATAGGCTACACACAAACGGTAATACACACATACAATACCCATATGGGATCAGCAGATGCTTGGCAAGGAGTGAAATGGCTATGTTAGATAGCATATGCTGTATGATGCCTCTCAGGCACTCAATGTCAGGGAATTATTTCTGACAAATCCTGCAAAGATTACAGAAAATGTTAGACAATTGAAATTGTGTTTGTTGCCTCGAAGTAGTCCACAAGTCTCCCTAAAGTCTGGAGGATTTGTTCTTTAGCTCAAGTTCTTCATAGGTTTAGTAACATGCCAACATGTAACACATTAAAATTTAATAAATCCAAATAGCATGGCACCTGCCAAAACATTATTTTGTAAGCTAATTAAAGTTCAGACTGCTTCTGTCCTGACATAAGAATCTTATCACACAGTGATAATGGTAATAAAGTCCCAAACTTGATGATACCGCCTTGAGAAACACTCATATGAGTAGTGAACCCCCACTCTCCATCCCACCTCCTCAAGGGGAAATCAATGTATCTTAATGACAGATCATTAGTGGCTCTGTAAGGGGGAACGATTTTAATGGAAACAACTCTGTCTTACCTCAGAACAAGGAGTGATATAAGGAAGCTAGTGACCAGCGTTTCTTCACATTCAAAACAGCATTTGAAACACAGCAGCATCTCGTCCCAGAAAATTAATGAAATGTGCATCATGAATATGTCAGTTGGTCGTCCTCCAAAGACACATTTGGCATTCAGGTAGCTGATTTTCTGTAGCAGAGATGAGTTGTGTAATTCTATAGGGGTTATGGTGTTTTGTATTTTTCATGTTTTATTTTATTTTATTTAGACCATGGAAAGCAGAGGAGATGATTCATGCTGAACCAGTCCTGCTTTGGTTTGGTTAAACATAAAATGGCTGGAGTCTAAATTGAAACGCCTCCGGGATTGCACACTCCACCATCAGCTCTTGAATGTTAACTTGCTCTGTATAGGCTGCCTTTTACTTATCAGCTTCTGCTGTTGGTGGAATGATGGCTTATAGGATGACTAAACACAAACATAGATAAAAAATATGATTGACTGAATTGCAAGTTGCTTTGCTGCAACAGTCATTGTCAGTGTGTATTCACTGTAAACATGCAGATCAAATAACATCACTCCAAATAGCTACGACCTATTTGAGGTAATGAGTCCACAAAATGTGAACTTTGCTTTACACTGTGGCTCCAGAATGGTTTTGTGATTTACATAACGCTGTTTGTATAACCTAAGGACCACATCAAGTCCTAATTTGATCAAAACAAGTTTTTTTTTTTTTTTTTTTAACATTTTCATTTAACTTTTATTCAACCAGACAAATGAGCAAAGTTTCAGATTGGACAAAATAATATTGGAAACACAAACTGTAACCTGCTGAAAACTAAGTGAGGCTCAAATAAGCCTTTGAGCCAAAAAAAAAAAAAAGCCACAATTGAGAGAACAAAAATAAGCTAAAACAAATACAAATGCCAAAGGAATCACTCACCATACAGTTACCTGATTTCAGTCAGGGATTATCAAATTCTTTAGTTTAATTTCCCAGTCCCAAAACATTAAAGATTTCCTCATTTGATCTAAGATTACAGTTGGAAGATGTTTTTTTTTCTGACAGAAGGGAAGTTTGCCTGGAATGGTTATATAAATAGAAATATTCTGTACAAGTCCTACTAGATTCTAAAATTGGGAAACTAATGACAAGGTTCTTGCATGGTGGAGGTGAACAAGAGTGCAACATTGGTGGGACTTATACGGTTTACAAGCAAGTGCTTAATTCAAAGTAGCAGTCATTTTGTAAATTGCAGTGATTTGATCATGGTAAACCCCAAGACATGTATTTGACCTTCAAGCGAAGTTATGTTATATAATTAATTGCATTCCTGCAATTCCTAAAATGTACCACCACAGACTGTCAATTGTCCTCTGGATTCAATTTTTAAACTAGAAATATTAAGTTATGTGAAAAATGAACTGTAGCAGAAGCTTCCTTCTTTTGTACTAAAAAATACTTCACTGTGAGGATTGATGAGAAACAATATCCACAATCTCTAAAAACTAGGGATGCACGATAGTTATCGGTCCGATAATTATCGGCCCGATATCAGGAAATTATGACGTAATTTCGATAAATCCGATATCATAAACTTATCGGCCCGATAAGATTTATTATATATTTTTGTCAGCACTGTGGTATGGGTCGTTTTTTTTTTTTTTTACCAAGCGCTCTCACTCAGAGCGCTCTGCTCTACTCCTACATGAGACCTGCGGCCTGCAGTGAATGCTGCGTTCAGGTGGCCTCCCTATAATCCGAAAAACAATTTTCTGACTGAAATCAGAATAGTCCCTCATTTCGGAAAACAACTCGTCAACTCGGTCATAATTTTGGTAGTTGCCGACTTGACTTGATTTATCCCAATTACCCTTATTACACATAAACCATAGAAATATGAACATAAAAAGGTCTGAAGAACGGCTTGCAAAACGGGAACAGGGAACTTCTGTCAACACGTGAACGCAGCACAACGTGCGTACTGGATTTGTAAACACAACATGACGGCGCTAATGTGGGACGGTAATAAAGAAGACAGCTCGGTGGATATCTGTAATAAATGTTCCAAGGAAGCTCCACGAGGAGGGAAAAATAGCGCGAGCAAACCTGGTCAGTCACCTGAAACATGACCGTCACTCCGACGGAGTTTTTAAAGCTACGAGGACGATGCTAACAACGCTAGCAACATAAAGCTAACTGTAAGAAGCCACCGGGACACAAACTTAGAGACACAGGCCCAATTCTGATTCTATTTTTCATCCCTAGCCCTACCCCTAGCCCTTAACCCTTGCCCTTGAAACGGAGCTACAAGGAGTAGGGTTGAAAGTCAACGGGACACCACTTCAACAATCACATACGTCATCAGTCGTCTCTGCTGGCTTTCACATAAGCAGACGTGACGAGCTTTTGCCACAAATCCTCTATTCAGAACCACGTTAACTTAATAAAATTAAATTAAATTTAATGAAGAATGATCGGTTCATCGTAAAACATTTATTTATTGATGTAAATGTGGTGATTTCTGTATGTAGGCTACAGATCCCCCAGGCAGTGCTGCTCCTGTGTCCAAAACACATAAGCTTCACTTTTAATTCAAACAAATTAATGCGACAATTGTTACATTTCATCAATGAGACCAGCATTTATCTCCTAAAAAGAATGTAACTACGCGGCGGCAAACCTTTAAAACCCTGCGGGTAAGTTAATTAGCGGTCGTCTTTTCTACCGTGACGAGGTCGGGAGGTTGGCCGGCTGACAAGCTCTCCGGACGGGGTGGTGTCTCCGTGACGAGCCGTTGATCTGCTCCACAGGTGGAGCTTCACTTCTCCGAAAAACATGGGAGCAAACGTCTAAACAGCCGTCATTTGGATAAACCGACCGCACATTGGGGATCTAAACAGCTACTTTCTCGCATGAAAGAATATTAAAACTTAACAAAATGACGTAATAACAGCGCTACAGTGAGAAATAAAACAGCTGCTGGTTGCCGCAAGATGCATTCTGGGAAACTTGTAGTGTTGTGACGTTAACGAACGAACCGATTCTATTGAACGGCTCGTTAACATGAACGATGGGAACCGAGTCACAGCTGGGAACTGTTCTTTTTTTTTTGAACATCTCTGTGTGTTCATAACAGTCAATTGAAGCTGCTCCATTGTCTACGTAAGTGGCGTGCAAACTCAGATATTAGTGGGATATCTAATTTTGTATTATTTTGTTCCAAATCTCACCCCATTTTTTCCAAGATAAAATGAGTTACCACCAGGCTGGCTTCTTAAAACTTAATAAATATTTTAAAAAATCAGTCAAATGAGCCAGTTTTTTGAACGGCTCTTTGAAAGGAACGGCTCACCAAGATCCGGCTCCCCTCAAAGAGCCATAAATCCCATCTCTAGAAACTTGCCATAGCCCTCGGTCCGTAGTGTGCCCCTGAAAAATCTCCGTTTCGAGGGCGAGATAGCCCTACCACTTCCCCCTAACCCTCGTCTGAACCAGAATTGGGACACCCCTACCACTTCACGTGAACGCGCAAAACGAAGGGTTAGGGCCAAGGGCTAGGGCTAAGGGGAGAATCGGAATTCGGCCACACTCTCCCTCTCTCTCCCCCTCAACCACACACACACACACCCCTGCACCCCCCCACCCCCTCTCACACAGACACCCTGTCTGTCTGTCTGTCTGTCTGTGTGTGTCTCTCTCTCCCCCTCTCTGAAAAGTTATTCATTTGTATGGAACCAGCCAAGCTTTTTTAACTTGTGGGATGCACTTTTCCCACTTTGTATTTATTTTAAATGAGTAAAATAATTAAATAAAATAATGCAAAGTATTTGCATCAGTTCTAGAGTATTTTATTGTTATATCAATAAGTAGCTAATGCAGCTTATTTAAATAGATGTTCATTTGAGATATCAAATAGTTTTGTCTGATATCTTTTAGCAAATGTTTGAAAGGCTTGTTAATAGAATATCTTCATTTAAAGAGTCAAAACTGTTTTTGGTTTGTTTATAGTATTGATGTCATGATATATGTTAGGTCCTCACTAGTCTTTTTTTAATCTCCAAGTAGGCTATGTTATCGGTTATCGGTATCGGTATCGGCCTTCGGAAGCAGAAAGTTATCGGTTATCGGTATCGGTTTCAAAAAAATGTTATCGTGCATCCCTACTAAAAACACTTCTTAGATGGTTTTTAGACTAAAATTGTACAAACCTCCTGAGTTGGGCTTTGACAAATACCGATTACATTTTTTTTTTTTTTTACTTCTATGGACCTCAGGATTTATATGTCTATCCATAGCTGTAAATATTGTCTATGGAAAATCCACTTAAGAATATGAGTCTGATCTTCAATGCTGGTTGGAGGAGTAATTACTTAACTGTTGCAATAGTAAGAATTAATCTCTAAAAAGCAAGATGAAGGACAGTTTGGTAACACTTTACTTGACACCTGTAACGCATTATAGCCATACTTATAATGAGTTATAATGCAGTTATAGCGCCGTATAACTATAGTTATAAACACTCATAAATGATCATAATGCTTTATGATAATCATAACACACTATAAAGCATTTTATCATGATTTAAAAGGTCAGGTATTATAATATGTTATAATTCTTAGTAACTTACTGACTATGCCCACATCGATAATGCATTATAAATATAGTTATGTGTTATAATTGGCTTAAAAATGTGTACAACTATCATTATGAACACTCATAAATTACCATAAGGATTTGTAACCATAAGCATAACACATAGAGCATTTTATAATGATTTTTTTGGCAAAGAGGGTTAGTGTTAGCAAAAATTAATATGGTAGGTAGGTTATTGAAACACATAAAAACAAGCCAATGTTCAGCAGAAATTTGTTTACTAAAGTAAAATTGTAAATTATGAATTAAATGTTAAAATCTTAACATTCTTCTCTTTTCTTCCCCCTTTTTTCTTAGGCTCTGCTCTGCGGCGTCGCTGGCTAGTGGTCCAACTACTGATGCAGGTGTGGCTGGCGGCAAATCCATCTCTGAGTGAGCGCCCATGCCCCAAAAGCTGTCGCTGTGATGGAAAAATTGTCTACTGTGAGTCAAGCGCCTTTCGCGATGTTCCCAAGAATCTCTCAGGAGGCTGTGAAGGCCTGTCTTTACGCTACAACAGCCTCGCCGGCCTTCGCGCTGGCCAGTTCGCTGGTCTCAACCACCTCATCTGGCTGTACTTGGACCACAATTACATTGCCTCTGTGGATGGAATTGCCTTCCAGGGGGTCCGCAGGCTCAAAGAGTTGATCCTGAGCTCCAACAAGATCACATCACTCCACAACACCACATTCCACCCTGTCCCTAATTTGCGTAATCTGGACCTGTCATACAACAAACTGCAAGCCTTGCAGCCTGGGCAGTTCCAGGGCCTACGGAAGCTTCTCAGCCTTCACATACGGTCAAACTCTCTCAAAATCATCCCAGTGCGTCTTTTCCAAGATTGCAGAAATCTTGAGTTCCTGGATCTCGGTTACAACCGCTTGCGCAGTATTACTCGAAATGCATTTTCTGGTCTGGTCAAGCTCACTGAGCTGCATCTGGAGCATAATCAATTCTCAAAGATCAATTTCTCTCACTTTCCTCGCCTCTACAATCTGCGGGCACTTTATCTGCAGTGGAATCGGATTCGGTCAATGAGCCAGGGCCTCACCTGGACCTGGACCTCCATCCAGAAACTGGACCTGTCTGGAAATGATCTGGCGGAAGTTGATGCGGTAGTTTATCAATGCCTGCCCAACCTGCAGACCCTCAACCTGGACTCCAACAAGCTGACCAATGTTTCCCAGGAGGTGGTTGATGCCTGGATCTCGCTTACTACAATAAGCTTAGCTGGGAATGTATGGGACTGTGGCCCTGCCATCTGCCCTTTGGTGATCTGGCTGAGAAACTTCAGAGGAGCAAAGGAGACCTCCATGATCTGTGCCTCCCCCAAGAAAGCTCAGGGGGAAAAAGTGATGGATGCCGTTGAAGCTTTTGGTGTTTGCCAATCAAACCCAGTGACAACGCTGACTGTGAATATTCCTCCAACCCCATCCAACGTCCCTGTGCAGACTGAGCTTCGCCCGGCCATTCTGGCTTCACCTACTGGTTCTGGAAAAAGGGGAGAGGGATCTGTTCGAGGGTCCACGTCATCTGCTGTCACCCCCCCTGTGGCACCCCCAGAGCAAGACTTGGAGCCTGTGTCCTTCCATAAGATTGTGGCTGGAAGTGTTGCCCTTTTTCTTTCTGTTGCCATGATTCTGTTGGTAATCTACGTGTCTTGGAAGCGCTATCCAAGCAGTGTCAAGCAGCTGCAGGAGCATTCGGCAGCAGCCCGCAAGCGTCGCAAGAAATCTAGAGAGACGGAGCGCACCCTGAGCTCTCCGCTGCAGGAGTACTATGTGGACTACAAGCCTACCAACTCTGAGGCCATGGATGTGCTTGTGAATGGGACCGGACCCTGCACCTATACCATCTCAGGCTCCCGAGAATGCGAGGTATGACCCACACCACCTCCACTCCTCCTAAACAAAACTCTGTCCGCAGCGAAGCGACCAGAGGTAATTATTTACACTGCTTTGATAGATGATAAGTCTGCCACTTGATTACTCACCCTTGCACAGCAGGTTAGTCAAATACATGGCGTACCTATTAAAGGGAGCAGAGATAGTTTTAGGACCACTTTGTTTATAACAAGATATCTCTTGTTTTCGGTTGGGTGTTTGCATATTCGCTTAAATCCTAATCTCTGTTGAGATGCAAATGTTTGTTTTGCTGCAGAATTGTACAGAAATACAGATAAATGAGACTGATTACATTTCCTGCTCTGCATAATCTTGAGCTTAAGCTATGTTGTTTGTGACAAGACATTTGTGCTTGTTTAGGTACTCGTTTGCTTTTTTTTTGTGCTTTTTTTTGCTTGCACATCACGGGCTTTGCGCTTTGTGTTTGCTCTACTGCTATTCAGGTTTTTGATGAGGGGGAGAGTAGCTGCATAGAAGATAAGAGGATTCACTTATGGACACTGGATGTGAATGCTAATAGAGACTATTGTCACTGAGCTGAGCTTCCACTGAACTGATGACTTGACATCTTCCTGACATAGCTTTGATTCAATATACTTGTTGGAAAATAGCTAATGTCCATAGTCTCCCATAGCACTCACTTTCTGATTTTTTCTCTCTCTCTTTGCAAACTGACTTGCTGAACCTATTCACTTGTTTACTCACTAGCTCTATTGATTAGTCACACATTCACTGGCTATCCACACTTGAACTCACTCAGGGAGTGAAAAAGGTACACAGTTTGTGACACACACACACACACACACACACACACACACACACACACACACACACACACACACACAATAAGTAGTGTTTGATAGTCCCGTAAGGATTGGGAATCCTTTGAAATATTTTGTATACAGGCAAGTTCATTTTTTCAAAACAGTATGACTGCAGCATAGTGGGAATATTTTTTTCTCCTTTCATGCTCCCAGTTGCTGCACTCTTGTGTATCTTACATACTGTACATTGCTTACTTAAACCTCTTACTCTACTGTAGAAGAAAATCCATTACTCATCATTGATTAAACAGGCACGGTTGTAACAAGGGGACCAGGGATAGGTCTGAGGCCACCTAGGTCATCAGATAACCCATTCTCCAAACACATATTGCACATTGTATATTCTCAGCCCATAGCAGCCCACTCATAGTCTACTTCCCTAGACCTTCTCTGCATTTCCATGGCATGCATTTCTAGCAGGTTCTCTCTGGAGGTATGTGTACAAATCCAGCAGTTTAAACAGCAAGGAGGAGGAGGTGGAGGATGGCTTGATCCTCCACCCTTTTTTCCCCATTTCTGTTACTGACTGCCTCATCGAGAGGCAGGTCGCCTGGTAATAACACTGGCAGGTTGCTCACAAAGTTTTGAGGTTCAAGTGGGAACACTAATCACAGTTGCCACTTTGTTTGCCTTGCCCTGACCTTCAGAGGGCTAGACTGATGTGTACTGTGCTTTGTTATTTATTTATTATGTTCTGTAGGGTAGTGCAAATAGAGGATTCTGTAGGTGCTGTCAGCAGTTATTTCATTATTCACTGTTTCATTCTTGCCAAAGAACCTTCCATTGACTTATGGCATTTTTCACATTTTTGGTCTTTTGTTGCTTCAGCACATCATGCCCTGCTGTTGTCTAGTCAATGCAATGCATGCAGTGACATTTTATTTTCAGATCATGAAGGGTCTTCTTATATAAATTCAGCCTTTTTACGCCTTACCATTTACTGATACAGAAAAAGGAAAACGGGAAATGTAATATACACGATTACAAGGGCAAGAACATAATATCTATTCATGTAAATATGTTTCATGTTCTTATCCATCCCCTATAATGTAAATGATTAACAAGTAATTTTCAAAGTATACAGCAGCTTCCCTTAAGAATCGTATTAATATGAAAAAGGCATGCTTGTAGATGCACTACGGATGAACTCTCAGATCTGCAGTCATGCCCTGTGGATTGGTCAGTTCATTTCAAGTTCATGTAACATTTTTTCATTAATTATTTCTTTAAGAGGTCTCATGGTGTTGATGGTAAGCTCACCTGCGTGTTGGACCTATACACTGTATGGTTTAGTACTGTATGGTAGTTGTTTGTTCTGGGATTTTTAATTTCAACACTAAAATAATAGTAGGTAAACAATGGAAGACTATTGCAGTGAGGATCATGAGGAATTAACAGAGCTATGGAGGAGGAGAGGCTGTCACACTAGGTGAAGTCAAACAAAGAACGCCCTGGTTACATTCCAGTATTTCACATTACAATAGATACTAGGGATTCTCAGCTCTCTCTCTCTTTTTAATTCCTGTCACCCCATGCCAGTGGTATTTGATTATTCTCAGATACATAATGACGTAGCTGAGCTGGCCCTATATGAGGCCTTATCTATTAAAAGTACCCTACACCTCCACTTAAAGGGACCACACCCAAATTACTCTCCATCAGTGTGAACTAGAGGTGGACTTGAAATCCTTGCATCTATCATTAAGCCTTTTTTTATCCTGACTTGACTGAACTTAACAATTTAGCGGACTCTTTTATCTAGTGAACCGAATGAAGTGTGAGTTAACCCATTCTAAAAGGAGCATGGGCTAAATCAACAATACAGAGCCAGTCAAGTGTAATAACTTGGAGGCATTTGAGAATCATCAACAAACATAGAATGAACTGTCGGCAAAGATATACAAGCTGGAGGAAAGTGAAGACTTTTTGTTCTTTCGGAAGTGAGGGCAGAAGCTGAATGGATCCAGAGCAATATAAAGGAAGGTTGTTAAAGGAGAGAGTGAAGACAGCCCTTCCTTAAACAATATATCTTCACAACTACAGGGTTCCCAATAAAGTGTTTGAAACTGCAGCATTTCATCAATTTATCATGAACTGGTTTCTTCCTATAAACTGTCTGGTTGCTAGACCAATCTGGTACCTGACCGGTACACAGATGATGTATGTCAGGTTAAAGGTGAAGTGTGCTCATGCATACACTTTATGTGTAAACTATAGTAGCCTACTGCAAGGGATCATTGTTGATCCGTGATCCGTGCAGATCGGCATGCAAGTGGTCCACTGATCATTTGAAGGAAAAAAGTTGTACGTGTAGTGTGGGAACACCGAATAAACGGGCAATTAAAAAAAAAGATCTGCTCGAATCGGCAGCTGTACCACCACCACCACAACAACAACAACAATTTGTCTGTGCTTGATCCGATCCGTGACTCGAAAACTGTGATCTGATCCAATCTGATCCGTGCAGGTTATGTTGCCCCATAGTGAACAATAAAGGAGAATGTGAACAAAACTATGTCATATGTACGATAGGTTGAATTATTTATTTGCAAGTCATGGTATTGCTATAGCTGTTAGCATGTAGCTGTTGACTAACCAGTCTCAAAGAAATCCCATGAGTTCAGCCTCAACTTTAATTTCTTTTCTCGCTAAGAGCTGTCTGAAATTCGGAAAGCACCGGTAATGTTAACTTTTCCCCGTCTTGTCTTTGACTCATGTTAGCATTTGTAACCTGCCCTGCCTCGTTACGTCTCTTTCCGAAACTCGCTGTAGCTTCCAATCTGCCCTGAAGATGTAACCAGGCTCGGAGGGTGTGTTGTAACCTCTTGTCTTATAAATGCACCAACGGCTTGTCAAGTGACAATCACCACCACCCGCTCCTGGCAAGAAACTGTCAGTGAAAACTTCCAAATAGCCCCTTTGAGGCTATAGCTGTGAAATCATATGTTGGAAATGCTTCATTTAAAGTATGTTAAACTGGAATGTCTTGGATTTATTTCTGCGAGGAAGATGATGTCATATATCTGAGGTACAGGAGCAGTATGGACTTCTAGTTGTGCAGCTTGTGGTTAATGTCCATGGGCTGATTTGTTTTCATTAAAGGCCGCAGGCTAACTCTGCCCCTCCCTCCACAGCTTTCTGGAAATTGCTAATTAACTCAATATACCTGTAGGGGATTGTTATTGCTGCAGTATTACATTCTGGCCTCAGGTATCTTATAGGACCATCTGTAAAGCTATATTCATGTTATGTAGAATTATGCATGGGAACTACTACAGCCAAAGGAAAAGTGAATGAAGGTCCAGCGCTCTGCTGGTTCCTCTCACATTAACAGGTCCATGTCCATGAGCCTCTTTCTCAACACTCTCCTCCATTTTGTTCCTTAAGATATCCTTGGAAATGCATTATCTCTGGCCTTATCCGTCCCTCTGTCTCATCTTAAAGCATTGTAGAGGAGAGACGGGAACTATCAGTCAGCAGTCGCCAAAGTCCTGAGTTCATCTCGGAACGTGCTCCGATCTTGTTTCTACATTTTGTTGCTCTCGCACCGACATAAATCACTCGGCGGTACGTGGCAGCACCTGCTGCACTCTCCCCGTCCCTCTCCTCCTCGCTGTCTCTCCTCAGACACCAGGCCGTAGAGCTGCTCAGGTCTGCTCATCTCTCCTGAGTGGGAATTGCTTATTCCTCCAGTGTCACTCTTAGCCTTTCTTTCATTTGGATTCTGTGCCATCACTATAACTCACCCTGGACCTCTCCACATGATTGTCCTCTATCAGCCCGCCTGTCCACTTGATATGAATGTGAGGTTTGGCAGCCTTTTTAGTGAATTACCTGAAGATGGTGCAATCCTCATTTTCCTATATCACTTCAACCGTCCAACAGTGAGGATTATTTTGATCTTCCTTTGATCTTTTTTTTTTTTCTTTAGCCTTACACCTGATGCAGACAGTGGACCTGATCTGATCTTGAGTCTGTGCCACTTATGGCCTCTGTCACCGTTTTATGTAACAGAACATCCTTGGCCATTTTTGTCTAACCCAGTTTGTTGCATGTCCACACCATATTGCCACATTTTCTTTCCTTGTCTTGTCTCTTCTCATCTGCTTTGACTTCCTACAGTTCACTCGTGTCTAGAATTCAGTCTTCATCCTTTCGACCTCCACCACCTTCCACACGGATCTGCTCATCTGTTGCATGTTGCTGCTTCTCAGTCTGAAGCCGAGGTAACTGGGCAGACATCATTCTTTGCTGCTGACATAAAGTGGCTCAAATCTCTTTTTTTTTCCTCTCTTTTTGATAATGATGCCGGTGATATGCCAGGCCTGCTCTGCCACTAGCACTGCACATAATTCAACGCGTGTCTTCCTTTTGTTAGATAGACCTGGAGATCATTCCTGCCTGCAGGACTGCTACATGGCCTCTTGACGTCAAGTCCTCGCGTCTTCTGATACTGCGTCTGACCTTTTCCAAACTACAATCATCCACTTACTATAATGTCACACCGCATATGGCTGCGTTTGAATTAATTATCCTGTTCCTGTGTTTAAGAACCCCAGACTCGTCTAATGCTAAAACTAGACTATTATACCTACTTCTCTTTGAATGCAGTGCCCTTTAGCCAAGCAAAAGAATTACAGAGCAGCATCCTGAGGTTGTTTTCATCCTTGTCACTCACTGTAGTGTACAAATAAATCTATCTCTCTTTCTCTCTTTCTCTCTCTTACTCACTCTTTTCTTTTACCACTCTGGCCCTGATACAGCAAACCATGAAGTTACTAAGATGTCACCACACATTTTCTGTTCCACTTTCACAAGATTCCAGTTAAAATAGTTGTGACAGATAATTAAGCAACAACAATGTTAACAATTTATGTCGTTTCAAGCATGAATGCCAATTTACACAAAATGAAAAGCTTCTTAAAATATGGGGATTTTTCTGCTTTTCACTTTCATGTGACTGTGCAGTAGATTTAAATTCTCTCTGATTTGAACAGTGGATCAGACAAAAAACAAACAATTTGAAGACATCACCACAGGCTCTGAGAAGTCACAAACTGCATTTTTCACAACATTCAGACATACATAGAGAGAATAGTTAATCAACGAGTAGGAGAAAAGTGAACAAACAAAACTTACTAATTAATAATTGAAATAATTGCTAGCTGTAGCCTTAATCATCTGCACTGGATGATTAAACTTAATGTTTATTTCAGCGCTAAATACCATAGTTTCTATAATTACACCGTCTGTTTTCCTTAGACTGATGACTCACAATTTGACAAAAAAAATTCCAAATTGTTGCAGAGAAATTATGCATAAACTTTATGATGAAGGACAACGTTGAATTGAGCTATGTTTAATGCCCCGGGTATAACAAAACAACATCAAATATATGGTAGGATGATGTTTAGTGTTGCAGTAGTCACCACGGCAATTTCTCTCGGCAGCTGTACAACACCAAGCTCTGTATACACTCCATATTTCACACACACAGAGAAGGATGTCATTATTTGCACGATCACAGCATGTTGCAACATGGAAACATATTTTAATATTTTAAGCAGCTGAACACAGACCCAGTGGTGTTTTTTTTTCTCTTTCTTTCTCAAATTGATGCATGCATCACTGTGTACATTATGTATTTGCTCGCTGGATTTACATCCACAGTGTGGATCCTACAGTATGTCTCTGTTTTTACAGATTTTCCACAGTCTGGCCATTTGGAAAAGGTATTTTGTTGGGTTGGCATTTGTTGTATCAGTATATTGTATTTTGTTGGACGTGCCAATGGGTTTTGTTGCTTTGGCATCACTCAGGAACCCAGGAGATGAAAAGGTGCACAGTTTTTTTTTGTAAGATGTCCAAATTTGAGGTAGAAATATATTGTTGCTCTTTTGTGCTGCACCATTGTTCAGCAGTAGCTTCTTTTTTTTTTTAAGTATGAGGCAGTTTCTCTCCTCTCTCCCTGTTTCTCTCTCCCTCTCTCTACAGTCCAAGGTCATGGTGTCAGATTGTTAATTGCTCAGAAAAAATCAACACAAACACCGGGAGGCTAGCCAAGGGCAAGTAAGCTATCTGTAATTCAGTGGGGAGGCTGAACTTCTCAATGCTAGTGTCTACTGTCGACAATTAGCCATGTTGGAGACTTCAAACATGCACTGCGCGTGAGAGACCAGGTCTGTCATCCTCTAATCCTGTCTGTTTCACACTCCAGTTCCATGCCGCTGCTTTCTGCACTCCCATTTGATCCATGCTTAATGAGGGTGTTAGATCACCAATATAGCAATTACATTACCTGGAAAAGAGGGAAGAGTCTTTTCTGTTTCTCCCGGTTTTCACAGTGCAAACCCAAGTACATCATTAATGCTAAGCTTCCTGATGCACTGCCTCTGTTATCTTTTCTCCTCGTCTGCGATACTCATCCTAAAATCTTTTACAATTGGCATCTCATGCACTTGCTTTGTACTGACTTTCTCTGCAATCTTTTTTTTTTTCCCCTCCCTGGTCTGTACACTTTCAAAGCCATTGTTCAAAGCTGTGCATCATTTGTTTTACAGAGGCCCTCCATCTGTTTTTATTACCCCTTATTTGCGTTACCTACTGGTACAAGTATTGCTACTCCATGCAGTCTACGCCTGTTCAGATCCACACAACGATGAAGGAAAAAAAAAACAGACATATTGTAACTGCATGTAACTGGACAAACCAACAACAACAACAACAAAAAACAGCTTGTGAAAAAAACAACAACAACTGACAGTACAAATGCTGGGAGGCCAATATCACATTATAGCTGTATCTGCCTAAACTGCCAAACTAGCACGTGTCCTACAGCTACAGCTATTGCAGCATGAAATATACAATCCTGTCAGAGAAACTGTGTAGCCATGGTGCAACAAGCACATCACAAACATCACCATCCTATTAAGCTAACATAAAAAGAGAGAGAGAGGGACTCCTATATATTCTTTGCAACAACGATATACGCTGTGTGAGTGTGCCAGCGGGGTGTACTGGATGTTTGTTGTCATGGTAGCAGGAATGGCACAGTGAAGATTTAGGAAAGGCCAAAGTTTGGTTGGGTTCATGAATTTATCATTGAACAAATATTGTTGATCTTTACTCAACATCATGTGTCATAATTGTGACGACTGCAACCTGAATAAGTATACGTTGTAATGAGCTTCTTTGTACAGGTGAAGTCTGAGTTTTGTCCTTGCAGGCAGAATTATCCCTTGTAATGATGTTGCACTATACGATTAAGAATACAATCTTGATTTCACGTATACTTGAGAGACTGATTCCTGAACAATTTACCCAATTTACATATTCACAGCTGTCTTAAATGCTTGACAGTTGTGTGGACTTGCAGGAAGGTTCGAGGACATTAGCACCCCAATGAAGCACTCATTCTTTTCTCATTAACTATAAGATCATTTTCAGTAAGGTTGGACAGCCTCACCATCACCCTGCCCATTAGTCACTAAATTCAAATACTTGTAAATCAGTAAGTATGGGGGAAGATGGAGATGAGTCATCCATGGACCTGCATCTAAGTACAGCGCTAAGTACCTGCAACAGTACATCTGTTCAAGCCTAAAGTGCTATAAAAGGAAGAAAGTAAAAGGCGACCCAGCCATCCCAATGATGGGCATTTTTAATCACTTTTTTTTTCATCCACACTTACTGTTGAATAAAGCACTTCTGCTGAAGTTGTGCCGGCTAGTTCACATTTACCAGAAAATGATGTGCTATTTAATGAATTGACAATGAGTCAAGTATAATTAGCCTGTCATCCTTGCATAACGCCGCTGTCAAATATTTTAGCTTTCCAAAGTCAATTTTATATTTCTATTTAATAGGTTTCATGGGGCCTAGTGTCAAGAAACTTACTCAGAGTTAAAGACTGCTTTCAAGGAACTAAACAGTTCATTACCTCTAAGGAGACTTGTTATCTGATTATATAGCTTGTCTTAATTAACTAACTACTGTAATTTAGAGGAATATTCTACCAAAAAAAAAAAAAAAGTTAAGAAAAAAATGCTAAAGAGTGAAGTACATGATCTTCTCACTGATGTTTATGTCTTAAAATAGTGCTTTTCATAGAGTAAGACAGAAAGTGAAATGAAATAACCATAAGGAAAAAAACAAACAAACAAATATTATATCTGGATATATCAAGATTTAAATTTATGAAATGCCTAAATTAAAACCTTCACATACTTTACAGTATCTATAATAGGTATACCCTATATATATATATATATATATATATATATATATATATATATATATATATATATTATTTGTGTCATGTTGCACGGAAAAAAAAAGTTTATCAGAACAACATTCTTGAAACAAATCTATATATTTAGTTTCATGCTCTTCTTCTGGAAGCATGTGCTTTACTAGTTGTCCTTCTATCAATCTGTCTGTACTTTCATGTCTGTTTCACTCTTGTGGACCAAATATCACTGTACTTCATATTAGGCACAAACTTTTAGGCTTACATAATGTGATTATATTTTGGTGGTTTATAGTTTAATGGTCAAGGTCATGATGACCCCAGAAAACACTTTTCAGCGGTTGCAGAAGACACAACAACTGCAATGATCTGTATTTTCTATGACTATAAACTCTGTCAATGCAGAGGTGTAAATAGAATTCAGCATACCTGATACAATTGTCCCAGTCAACCTTTTAAAAAAAATACCCTGTATTGTATAAATTCTAAATCTATTATGTAATCGAATGATTAAATATTCCTTCCACCCCCATCCCAGAGAACTGAGCTGAATTTAGTGATTGTATTGCTAGTGACAGCGTTTAAGTCATCCTGCTCAGTGGATTCAACAGGCAGAAAAGATAGACTGGCACTCTGAGTTGAAGTGGACTGAGACAGGTAGGCAAGTGAACCTGGCAGAGCAGTGCGTTCAACAGGACGGAAGAGTCGACAGGCAGACAGGAGAGGCAGTTAGAAAGCCAGAGAAATCAGGCAGTCATCCAGACTCGACAGCTAGATTGGCAGGCATCCGTCCACAAAGACACACAGGCCTTTGTCCACGGACAGCTGTCCATCCTCTGATCGGTGATGTCTCAAAGCTTTTTTTTTTTCCTCTTTTTTTTGAAGTAAGATAATAAGTCTGAGGCAGATTGGCATGTTTTCCTCTGTGGTCAGATCAAAACCATCATACACTGAGGATGGTGTGTGTGTCCGCGGAATTAAGGGGCACATTTGATCAATGCTGCATCTAACTTGTCTGATTAATGAAGAGACTTGGTCTGAAAAAATACAGCAGTGATGACAACGCAATGGTGTAGCTGCATTTACTGCTACACAAGCTGATAGTCTATGTAAATCATATATAGGCTGCTCTAGTTAATTAATATGACAGAACCTTCACTGCAGGGCCAAATAAGCACATAGTTCATTTTCAGTAATGGGCGCATTAGAAATTTGGGGCCAAGTTCAGGTCGTTGTGGTTTGAAACAATTAGTTGATTGAGTGCAGTCAATGGAAAATGGATCAGCAACACATATTTTGGGGGTTTTAGACTTTTTGTCAGAGCATACACAAAACAGCAAGTTAATGAGCCAATCAGAAGAGAGGCTCTGAGCCACTCTTTTGATTGGCCGGCATGTTTTTGGGTGAAAACACTGCAGATTTCTGGTAAACATTCAGAGACTGCAAAAATACTGCAAGACTGGACAGTGGGTCTGGATGGACCAGGCCTGAGGCATGACTTAGGGCTCTGATGGATTTGTTGTGACATCACAAAGTTACAGAAGTCCTGACGGCTTATTTTAAGGCGTACAAGCTGTGTGCATTTCTCTGTTGATTAGACACTTTTATACTTCAACTGTATTAATGTAGAACCTAGACCTATAATACAAAATCTCACTTTTTACAATATGGGGTTTGTGCTGCATAATCGCAACCATATTGAAAAGTACAGGGGAACACTGTCAGTCGAATGAAAGCAATCAAGTTTGACATTTCTTCCAGCGCCATGGGTGAAATAGTCTACAAGGTTTGTTAGTTTGTTGCGGGTCCCTCTGGTTTTTGCTTAGTTCCTGCAGCGTTTTGGGAGACTTTTATCCAGGTATTCAAATTATGCACACACAATTTAACTTAGATTCCATTCAAATAAAAATTTTACATTGTTTAAATCAAAGTGCATGTAAAGCTCATCCCCAGCACTTGTACATTTCACATCAGTCTGGCAAGAATCAAAGCGCTGCAACAAAACCAATCACACATCAATTTCCAATGCTTCTGTGATGTACTGCCAGTCTTTTATGTTGTGTGTGTGTGTGTGTGTGTGTGAATTCACATGAAGGGGTGTCGGTGAAGGAAATACACTGATGCCGAAAATCCAATGAAATTTCCCATAGTCCTCAAGTTTGATCCCTTCTACAGCGCGTAGGTGTCGGAGCAGGCCGGCTGCATGTTCTGCATCCACTCATGCTGGCATACAAAGCAACCTTCATCTCCCCAGCTGGGTTATTCTCAGAGGTTTCATTCCATTGTGTCTCCTGTTCCTTTTTCAAGCCCTTTTTCTCTGCTGTGTCAAGCACATATTATTTTTAGTTAATTACCTGTCTCTGCCAACCTGCAGCATCCCACTCTGTGGCCTGACTGCATCAGCCCGATGCAGGTTGTCTTCCACTGCAGGAAAAATGTACTACCCCACATGATTGATGACTTCTGTTGTCCCACTGCTTCACTTTAGTGCTCCAGCCTCACATATCCAAGCTGCAAAATCACTTAATATAAACACATGTTCTTAGAGCAAGCCCCAGCCTGTGGTCCACTTGGTCCATTTTTTTTTCTCCTTTCATGAATGGATCTCCAACACAAACAGGAACGACATCCCAAGACATTTGTGAAAGAGAAGGAGAGAACAAGTGGCTACATTGTCATTGCTCTCCAGTACACATACTCAAGCAATATCTGTCCCATGATGCAACACACTCCTTGTAGGAAATGTCATGTATTTGTGGGCCATCTTTCACAGTAAAATATAATGGTCCCTCTTATTGATTGGATTAGCAGGGTAATAAAAGCTCTGTATTGATAAAACTGACAATAGGTACGTTGGGGATTGATTGTGCCATGAAGCCAGTGACGCTACTTAGGGACCAGAAGCCCTCTCTGTATTCATCACCTGTGTCGCGAAAGAAGGAAAACATCACAGCTAATGATGATCATAAAGTGATAGAATGAGGGAGAATGCAAACCCACCTGAGCCTCATGTCTGTCATAAATTATTTCAAAATCCTTCAACAGTTAAATATATATCCATATAAAGCTGTTACTACAAGCTAATCAAGTAAACAGCTGACTCTACGTTGTGTATCAAGTTGCCTTTTTAAAAAAAAAAATAATTAGGGGCGTCGCGTGGCGTAGTGGTCAGAGCGGGCGCCCCATGTATAGAGGCACAGTCCTCGCTGCAGTCGGCCCTGGTTCGAGTCCCGCGTCGGGCGCCATTTACTGCATGTCATTCCCCCTCTCTCTGCCTCCCCGTTTCCTGTCTGTCTCAACTGTACTATCTATAAAGGCATAAATGCCCAAAAAATATACTTAAAAAAAAAAATAAAATAAATAATAATAATAATAATTAGTCCCTGCCTTTCAGCTTGTACCAATCTAAATTAATCAAATTCATATTTTAGGTGTCAGGGGGGATGGTTATGTACAAGGATACAGAAAGTGCCATAGACAGATGCAGAAGCCACTCTTCCAGTGTTGTCTCCCTTTTAGATCTCTCAAAATTCTTCCAGCTTTGCAGCAGTGGTTGAATTTGTACCCTGGTTACAAAGCATCTACCTACAATTACTGTAGATTAATTTCAAAGAGGTCAGTGATAGACTCACATAAGCCTATTAGTGCAGAAATGTGTTAAGGGTGCAACTAAACAAACAAACAAACAAAGACATCTACTACATGTGCCTTTAATTTGTGCATGAAGAACATTGCACAGAACAGATTAGAACCAACCTGCTACTTGGCTGGAAAAGCTGTCCCAGGTTTACTGTGTGTTAATTAGTTTGAAGTAATTTGCTTGAACACATGTTTATTTAAAAATGTTTACCAGCTGAGCGTGGGACCAGGTATTACATTTAGACTTTGGCGCAGGGCCTTGGTACTAGATAGAGATGCACAGATAGGAGAGAAACTCACTGATTGACTATAATGTGCTTAAGAAGCACTATTCACCTCATCTCATTTAATCAGTTTATCGCTCTTGATTACTGCTGCATATGGCTTGACTTATGAATTGATTCAAGTAACATAACTTGAGATATTGTCAGTTGGTGTTGAAGACCAATGGTCTTCTTGGAATAAGGACAGTGACATACAGTAGTAGTGAATCGTAGTAGCTAAGGACTGGAGGCTACATAAGTTGACAAATTTATGACTGAATTGTCAGCGCTTGTTCTGCATTATGGGTAATGTAGCAAGATTTTGTAAATCATGTCAAAAAGATGTCTGGTTTGGCCACATCAGTTCATTTTATTTATCTATGTTTACCTTTCTGCCCTGATCTTTCTTATAGTTGGCAATGTTGCAGCAGACATACTGTAAGTCGGCCAACTTCCTTCAAGGTGCTAGTCAGTTAGTTAAGGTTAGTTAGTAGACCTAATACTGCTACATAGCCAGTGCTAGCATGAACAGCTGTTTACTCACAGTCAAAATTAATTATTTTTCTCACCAAGATCTGTAAAACTGCTGTCATTTCCGATATGTAGCCTCCAATCTGCTCTGAGGAGGTAGTGCTGCTCAGAGGCTGCGTTCTATCCTGACTTGTCTTTTAAATGTAACCATGGCTGATGCTTTTGTCAAGCGTCAATGACCACCACCTGCTCCCGGCAAGAAGCCATGTTCTGCAGCAGAAAAGACTTCCAGGTAGCCCCTTCACACGCTACCTTCTTGGTGTCACAGTAAAAAAAAAAAGAAGTAGTGTGTCATGTAATTTGTGCAGTCATTACCAGTGAATGTTGCACCGTTTGAGAGTTTTATTCAGTTTTGTGCAAATACAATGAAATAATAATGGAATATTTGAATTCCAAGATAGATACTGAACAACATGTACCCATGTAATCACTTCACAGTGAAAGAGTGGCTGTTGTGTCAGGCTTCTTAAAGGGTAGTTGTACACACCTTCTCCCACTGTCTAGTACTACTACTAATTGTGTTTTAGAGTGTTAATCAATAATATAAACTAATCCTTTTGGTATATCGCTTATTGCACCTGCTCGTCCCAGCTGTTGGTGGATCCAGTAGGTGCCACCATCATCAGACTGCCTCTTTTATCTGCAGTCTGTCTGATCTTTCATTCATCCATCTTACCTGATGTGCAGCCTTTGAGATATGATCCCCAGTGCTATTTTGCCACTGATTATAACCATTAACAAGCAGTCTGTCTGCAAATGGATGGGGTCACTACCCCCAACATTAAAACATTCATCAGGGAATTTGATTTACTGGGGTGCTCTCACTCCAGCGGGTGGGGGGGATATGCTCCTTTTGTAACATTGGGCATTTAAAATGGGATGTATTCCAAAGTGCATCACAATCAATGCAAATAGAAAATTTTAATCAGCTCAGCCATTCTGCTTCACCTCTTGTCTGTCTATTCTGATCAGTTAAACTGTTCACTTCTGCAGCAAATGCACGTCTGATTTGACAATGCAGCTTCTCTCATGTGACATGACTGAGCTCAGATACGACTAAGAAAGATTCCAACCTTTAATAACAGCCTGTTCTATTTTCAGAGCAGAGAACCATAATGAAGTAGATGTGTATTGACCCATGATAATGAAATTCTGCATTCACATATTTTTCTAAAGAGATCAACTGCCCGCAAGTTAAACAGTTAGGCAATTTCTTCTCACCTTTTTAATCAAGGCAGGTTGAGTGTTTTTTTTTTCCTTTTTTCTATAAATTTACTCATAATAAGATCCAGTTCAGGGCAGTAATCAACATCAGGCTAACCAGAGTTGGGTTAACACATTTGGTTAGATTAAAACCCTGGGTGTGTATATGGTTATCCATACATTTGAATTAAAATCACCTGCAAATAGATCTGCATGCATGCAGAACAATTCAGAGGATAAGGAGAAAGACACAAAAGGAACAATGACGTGTTCTCCCAGAGTACAGAGGACCTAACTTTATATCTCAGACTTTTTATTTTATTTATATATTTATTTTTTTGAGGGGAACATTTTACGCTGTCACCTAAATTTATCAAGTCAGCTTCAAAGGACGGTGTGGTATGGAAAGGGCACGGCAAAGGAATGGAAAATTACAAGTTGAGCCAAAAGACAGGAGGAGACAAAAGGAGAGGAGAGAGGCAGAAATGGGTAGGTGGACCTGCAGTAATGTAGGATTTGAGGACAGAGAGAAATTGATAGTTGGAAGGGAGCGCGGGGAAGAGCACACGCAGTCACTCTCTCAGCTCTCCTGACCTGAGAGGCACAGCCTGTTTGATTTAGTGCCAATCAGAGTTTTTAATGTCTGTGCAGCGCATCATAATTTATTAGGATTATCATAAACTTGTGCTGAGAGACGGAGCAGGGGCACTTGTGCCTCCTCTCAGAATGAATTACTCGCTGCGAGCTGGGGCGTCAGTCAGGCCAGAAATGGCGATACCAGCTTTTTCCCACTTTGTTTTTCTCCAATCTTTCAGTGTGGCCCATCAAAGCCAGGACCCACAATAAATATTCATCCCATCATATTCCACCCTGGCCAGAGCCAAGGATATTAGATGAAGGAGAGCTAAAGGCAGATTTGAATTACATTCTGGCTGTGGAAGGGGTGCCTGTCACGAGTAGCCGGGGTGTGGACTTTATAAGGGAATTATTTGCTTTGGACTTACCATCATAGCCTAACCAACAAATCCTCTATCCAAACTTTACAAAATATATACTAGAGAATGACGACTTATGTCACAAAATATGTAGCATTGCATTAATTATCACCACGTTTATTTATATATATATATTTTTCACCCACCCCCCCAATCGAGGCCCATATTCTCTCCTATTGATTTCTGTGGGTCTCTTTGGTGGCAGCTGAGCTCCCTGCTTAATGTGAACACCGGGTAAAAGGGACACTCGGTTCTTTGCCTGTTTTTGTTGAGACTGGAATGGAGACGCTGATCTCTCATCTATCTGCTGAGCCCTTTTCACTCCGTTTTGATCTCACAGAAGGAAAGAGCCATCGAAAGGATCGTTTTCAATGTGGTGGTGAAGCTCCATTGTATCTGTCCAAGACTGAGAGCACTCTTAACCTACTTCATCCCCTGCAACATGACGGACTGGTGCTGATTTAATTTACCCAGGCCAACAAATGAGCAACTGGGAGGAGAAACAAGGGTAAAAGTGGAGGCCGGGTGAAGATCACTAGCTTTTTTTCCCTTCTCTTTTGCATTGTGTCCACATTTGAAGTATACACTCAATATCAGCTCATTTGGAGTTTATTCATGCTCTCTGCAAAAACCCTCAAGACATTTTTTTCCCTCTAATTGACTCATGTAAGTTTTATTTCTTTAAAAACGCTAACAAAAAAAAAAGACTCACAAATTTGTCTATGGAATGAGAATATTTCAGCCTGTTTCTATTCCATATTTATTTTCTAAGGAGGTCTCATTTATTCTTGTCTCAAAATGCAGACACTCATTACTTTTTTTTTTTTACTGAATTATTCAAATATTAAAGTTTTTTTTTTTCAAAACTGCGAAAGTTGTCCTTTTGAAAACAAATGCTGAACACAACACAACCTGAGTAGGTAGCCTTACAAAGTAAAGGCCAGGTCTCTCAACTAGAGAATATTTCACTTCATTGCAAATTTAAGCATCATTAACCAAATGTGGCTCATGGTAAATTTCCTGCACACGGGCAAGTGTGGGCTTATCTGTGCAAGGTTATGTCTGTCCTCTCTAGGTCTTTACTATACAGTAATTTAGGGCATTTACAGCGCAGCTTTAAACCCTATGGTGGCCTGCATTGATAGTGAAAACACACATTCCAATGAATGAATGGAAAATCTGGGGAACAATAGATGGGCTGGCTTCTGGGACTTGGTTTGGGGCCTGTACTGGCATGAAGCTCAGTGGGAGTATGAGAGGCAGGCAGACTGGAAGCCTAATTAATCCAGCCTTCCTTAATTAGTCTCTCTTCCGTCCATGACGCACTCGCCAATCTTCTGATGCTTCTCCCCTGCTCTCCCTGTGTCTCCCACACGCTCCCCCCCTCTTTCCCTCCATCCATATTTCTCTGTGACTTTCTCCCTTTCTCTCCCGCTGTCTAGTTTGCCATCTTTCCGGGCTTGACCGAGTGGTGACAATATGTTCTGAGGTGATAAACAAGCGCATGCAGCTTCAGAGGGCAGCTTAGGCAAAGCTATGCCTGTCTGTGTGTGCTTGCCTGTGCTGCCACTAGAGGACCAAACAAAAGCCCAGCTGTAGGTCTGCACCGCATTGTCTTTAGAGATATACGGTGTGTCTCACAATGCAGGTGGTCACTGCGCGACTGGATGGCGCGGCGCTCCCCTCTCCCCCTCCCCAACGCTTCACCTCCTGCGTGCAGATCATGGCAGAAATCTGCAAACACTGGCACAGGGAAAACACTGGATGCATCCCTCCCTCCAGCATGGCAGGATAACAGGCCATGGCAGTAGCTGTAAGCGGGGCCAAGCCTGTTATGCTCAAAGATGCTGACTTTAATGACGCTGTGCAACACTGAGGCCCAGCCCACTCACTCTGTGCCCAGAATAATGAGGCAGTTATTCCACCAGTGGCCACGGCCATTCAAAACGACTGCACTGTGAATACTGATCAAGACTAACTGTTGACATTCTCATGCACCATGCTGGCTTTATAATGAGCCGCATGATTAACTCATCAGGGTTTGCTTGTCTTTCTTGTGGGAAAGGTAATATACTCCGCTTCAGATGTTGAGATTTATTATTGTAGAATCAAAAATTTGCCCCGTTTATTAATGAATGAGGGTTAAACTATGAAAAAAAATATGAACAGGATTTTCCTTTAACCATTTATTCAGTTTTTCAATATATATTTATTCAAAGTGAAAATGTGGGATATTTTATGGTCCTGCATTCGTAAAGCTGCACTACAGCAACCTTGCTGTTTGCTGCCCTTTATTCAATCATACAAGTATTGCAGCCTATCATCACACATTCTGCACCTTTATATTGAGCCTTTCAGCCTTTTTGAGGTGATTGTTTTGGTTTCGCAGCAGATTTATTCAGTTATTCATTTAAATTCACACAAAATTGCATCAGCTAAGTGAAGATGGAGTAGGTAGCAGCAGCTACACAAAGGCGTGGGAGTGGTAAGTCATAACAAAATGTCAAACTGCTCCTTTAAAAGCAGTGCATATTCATGCACCACCATTGGCTAAATGCTCATTTTGCTAACAATTTTACTTATTTTCACCAAAGTTTCTAAATGGAAACAAACTTGAAATGGGTTAGGGGGTTAGCTAATATATAATTCAATATTTGAGACAAATTAATGAATGGCTTTAATGGTGTACGTGTATCTTAAGAGTCAGGTCTTACTCTACCTGTAATCCATCAGCTTCATGAAGTAGTTGATAAAAATGACAGAATAAAAATAGGTAGTAATTATGTAAAAAAAAAAAGAAAAAAGATCTGCCTTACTGCCACTGGACCGTAATGTGATAAATATCTTAAGGCGTGATTTTCATCTTTCTCCATCTTTTTTTTGCCTGTAAAGATGGGCTATTTGTGTATCAAGGTCATCTTGTATCCCCGCTGCATTTCTACAGAACACTTGCCAGTTTTTTTCTTTCTCTCTCTCTCTCTGTCATACACACACCCTCTCTCTCTCTCTTTCATCGTCACCCTTTTTTTTTCATTTCTGACCTCTTATTTCCATCAGGGGAGGAAACACACTGAAATAGAGACTAGTGGAGGGGTTGAGGTGAAGTTGTCTTTTACACTCCACAAGGTAAAAAATCCCCTTGTCTCCATGCTCCCACTCTGTAATAATGCCTCAAATGTCAAACCTTAGTCGTGATTGCCTTCACCATATTATATGAGGCTTTGGTGGCATTTCGCTGACTTGGTTCCAGATGAGATTAGAAAAAAAATCCTTTGGGTTATTTCAGATGGCATGGTATTTCTTTAGGTTTTCAAGAGGAAACTTAAAGGTTTACGATTGATGAGTTATACTGTACTTTTATTTTTATTTTTTTAAAGTTTGGTCATATCATGCAGCTCAGCTTCAGGAAACCCAAAGATCTAGCTCTTCCTCTAAAGAAAAGAACGCAGCCAAACCACAAGTGAGCATTGTTAACTTTCTTTGTAACACCTTGGCAAGTGTGTCTCTAACTCCTTACCCCCTCCTGTAATCCCAGGTTACTCTAAGGCTGTGTGGGTCTAAGATCTGGGAGGCTTTCAAGGTCCTGCACTCTAACTGGTGTAGAAAGTGACTCACCACTACACTGCAGTCTGCACACTTACCCATCACTGTCCCTCAGCACACAGCATTTCTGTTTAGTCTGCTCCAGTTTACAGTTTCTTTCTCCTACATTTCTTGTTTCTTTGACGCTATGAATCACTCACTTTGAATATCCTCTTTGAGAATATCAGAATTTTTTTGGTGCAAAAAAAAAAAGACATTCGGCCTCTTCAGTATGGCCCATTTCCTCAGTGTGGGTTTCTTGGTTCTATCTGTGTCTTTATTTCTATAGCTCTCCCTTTCCCAGGGCCTCCATGGCATCATTTGCATGGCCTACTTTCTGTATGTGGTTTGGTTAATACCCACAAGCAGACACTTGAGCAGTAAACACTTCCCTCGCCGTGACTAGCAGTGGGCTTTCCTGAATGAACTGATCCACTTAAGGCCTGATCTGTATAATGCCTGTTCCACCATTCAGGACCAGACTCTCTTTGGAGATCTTGACCAAGCAATCGCACACCTTTACAGGGTCAAAGGAACTCACTCCTTTCTTAAAGAGAGACACTTAATGCAATAATTATATCAACTCGGTTCTTCTCAAGTGGTGATATATAATCTGTACGCTGTAATTACCGCACTCCTACCCTTTATATCATGCCACTGCTAATTTTAAAGCTTCACCCGTGCTGTGAGTGACAAGTCAAAGTACAGAGGCCTTTGTGAAATTTGAGTTACCCTCTCGGAGAATAATGAAAACCTGCCGAATTGTTTCAGAGAGTCAGGGAGTGAACCGTGTAAGCACCTCATGACTGACACAGCAAAGCTTTATCAACATACTCCGTGGGGAAAAAGGGAAAAGAAAATCCCTCCAAGGCATCTGCTGCTAATTAAAGTTATTGATCCCACCTGACACTTTTTAAGCAAGAGAGAGCCCGCGCGCGCGACGTGCCGAGTTTGTCCATGTTCCCCGAACGTCTCGCAACAGTCGCTAGCGTAAGGTGTGATGCGATTATTTCCACCTGTCACAGTTCCTTTCAAATTCGGTTTCAGATGTGCTACAGCTCAATACAGCCGAGAACAGACAGCTGTGCCTCTCTCTCACATGAGGAGGAGTCGGCGTCCCAGCTCGTGAATCCATTATTTGTTTTCCTCCGCGCTTATTATGAAGTTAAGATTCCTCAAAACATATTGAAAAGATTTGACTGAGAGGCAATTTGGCAATTCATCCTGTTACATAGACTTTCTTACTTCAATCTACCTTTTGTGTGTGTGTGTGCGCTTTAAGTATTCCTGCATTTTCGACTCTTACGTAAGCCTGCATTTGCGCACTTACACTCAGACACACATGTACCGTATCACTACAGCATAGACGCATGATAAAGTATGAGCATGTAAAACCCACACATCTGTTACAGCCTTCACCTGTCAGCATGGGTGCTGCTCTTCATTTACCTCTGGGGGCATTTCCCCTTCAAATGAAAATAGATCAATAAGAAAAACAAAAGTATCAAATGATGAGCGGCGTTCTCACATTAGCATGCATTTCTTCTGTATTCCGGGGGGAGGGTGGGGTGGGGATTTCAGAAAGCTAATCTCCCACTGCATTTGCACGGCTTTCTGGGACACCAGAACCCCAGGAGGAGGGGGGGGGGGGCGCGTGCGCACTATAAACAACTTTTTCTCAGAGTTTGCGTTAGACTTTCTTTGAGAGACGTGGAGGTTTGTCTTTGTAAGATGGGAGCTGTGAATAAAAGATGGGAGAGGGATGAGAAGAGAGGGAGGGGCGGTGTTGTAGGGGCGGGTGGTTTGGAGATGGGTGGTGGTGGTGGTGGTGGTGGGTGGGGGGGGGGGGGTCGGTTCGTATATAATGGCTGACTGGTAGAGAATGAGAATTGGCTGTTTTTCATTTCACCTGTCGTCGTAAAAGAAGCGCCTGTCACAATGAGGGCAATGTCACCAGGACAGACAATGTTTCCATGACAACCCGATTTTTCTTTTTTTTTCCTTCCCCCCTTTCGTCTTTCTGATTTGTGTTGAGCTGTTGCATGGGTTAAGGACTTTAAGCAGGGATGTGCTACTTCTCTAGAAAACATAAATGAGTGGAGCATTTTTCCTCCCCTGTGCGTGCTGTGAGGGATGTTGCATCTCTCCCTCTTCATTGTCCCTCTGCTCCTCAGATCTTTTTTCCTGCGTGCTGCTGTTTAATTCTGCTCAAATCAAGCTGCGCCTTTTGATCGTTACTCTGCTTGTTCTGCATCAAATACCGGCAGTGAGAGTTAATTTATAGTCTGTGCTGCCGCTAATGTCTTACATCTGTGTTTAACATCTTGGCCAAAGACAAAACAACCAAGTTGTCATTTTTTACATTATCAGACGCTCTGAGTTTTCTTTTTCTTTTTTTTTTTCTTTTTTGGGGGCAGGGGCAATTGTGTTTTTGTGAAAAAAAAAGGTGCTAGAGATTCCACTTTGTCCAACAGAACAAAGAGTGCACAAGGTTAAGATCCCAAGGCAGTCTATAAAGATAACAACAACCCATCGGGTTCAGGACGTTTCCTGCGCTATCCATGAAATCCCCAGGATGAAATGTATCAGCGCTGTGATCAAGGATAAGGCGCTGCTGCATACTGACACACAGCAGTGATTCAGCTCATCCAAGTGGTTTAATAAGTGTTGCTGGAAAAAAAAGAAAAGGGAACGTCCTAAACCTCCGGCTCACGGTTATTATTATAGCGAGAATGTGCGTGATGGGAGGCTTCACCAAGATCACACACACACAAACACACAAAATATGTTGCCACTTACCTTTTTTGTGCTATCTGGAAGTGTTACCTGTGTCTAAGATGTCTCTGAGATTTATGCCACCACCAAGCTACAGTATAATGAAGGTGACTCAGGTTTCTGGTCCCAGTAAAACATCATCACTGCAACCTGGATGTTTCTCAGCAAAAGATGCAATAATGTAGAGTTTGTGTTAATTGTGTATATTTTTGAGTGCTGTGAAAAAGAAATACAACTCCACTGAGAGAGATCTGTATATCTCAAAACCTCAGCAGTTAAAAACAAGAAACTCTCAGCAGGTAGGGACAGCACTATAGTTACAAGTGGCAGAGCAAAGATAAAATCTGTTTTCTTTTGTAATTTGGGCGAATCAACACTTTCCTAATAAGAAGGAGCTGTTGGCATTGATTCTGATGAGATGTAACATAAAGCACCATACAAAAGGGATTTTTTTTTTCTTTTTCTTTTTTTCTCTTTTTGGCGGTTTGTATTGCTGAGGCATTGTTGGCTTTGAGCACAATCAGACCTGATGTGGAAAGAAGAAATGAGTTTGAGCAGAATCAGAGGCCACTTTTCCATTGTCACGCAGTTGGAAAATGATGAGGCCAATCTGTTCCATGCGGGGAGAGACAGTCCCCTGTAGACTCGCTGATTTTAAGGCAGTGCGTTTACGTTATGTTCCACCATCTCTCATTTTAGAAGCGGCAGGTGGGCTTTTTTCTGGAGCAAAGATTCTACTGCCCCCCCCCCCCTCTTCACCCTCCCTCCCCTCCCCCCACCCTCTGGCATTGAGTCACTTTCTCAAGGTAGAGGCAGACCGGCGTTTGCACCGCGCTGCTTCTCGAGGTGTATTTACTTTGGGTGACGGTTATAATCGAGGTCCATTTCACCTTCAGTGAAGCAGATTATTATGCCGTATCAATATATTGTGTTTCAATCATTTCTTGGATATCACATATATATATATATTTTCGATAGTAAATAACATTTCTAAATGTCAGTGAGGCAATCAAATCATGGTGAATTTAATGGTATGAAACCAGTGATGAATGACGTCTCAGGCCTCCACGGAGACGTTTGGAGTTTGCAGCCGTTGCAGAAAACAAGGATGGTGGGGACGAATGGAGAAGTGAGGCTAAGCACTTACAGTATGCTACATATTGATTCCCATTTGAGCCACATATTATTAATCATCTGTGATCCAAATCTTTACCACAGAGTTTGATTAGCAGTCTGGCAAAGGCAGCTTAAATAGTTATGTTAATCTCTTCTTCATCGTTGAAGTGTCTCTAAATTTTATTGCCACAAATCTGATTTGTTCAAATCAAGACATTAACATGCTGCTCTTTAAAAAAAAACACTGCAGAACTTTTAGTGGTGCAGTCAGACTGCGTTTTCAATCAAAGGCACAGATCTCAGATATTCTCCACCAAGAGACTTTAGATCCTTGTTCTAGCAATCAAGTCCAGGCTCAAACTAGGCCAGAACATTAGTCATTCTCAAAATCAATCAGTTAATTTTGTCTTTTTTTTTCTATTTGACTTTTTTTTTCTGTTGCCACTTTCTTGATCAGTTTCTCTTTTAATCAATATGTGCATAGATTTCTAACTGAAAGGACGTCACCTTATTGATTGTATAATGTGTTTCTGATACAATCATTATTACAAGCACTGGGTTTTTACCTGAAATACCGGTAATGCAAATTTCTATTGACTGCATTGGATGCTTAATGCCAATCAAGAGGTTAGAGTCACTTGAAAGGAACACAGGTCAGATGACACTGTTGAGTCAACCTTCATAAATATAAGGTTAATAAGTAAAACACCTTAAAACAGTGGTATGCATAATATTTAAACTTGTGTAAATTATGCATACATTTGTGCATTGACTCAAGGTCCCCTAACTACCCATGTGCCTAAAGTCTTGTTAATGTATGGTCAAAATGATGAGTTATGATTCTTTATTCATGTTTGAGATACTTGGCTGTTGAGAGAAACACACAAACACGCTGGTTCTGCCACCTCTCTGAGTCACGCATAGCTCAGCCAGACTCATTCCAATCTTGAGCTAGGTTGTCAGATGGACGGGTCGGAGTTCAGACAAAACTCTTCATGACTCCCAGCAGAGACAACATTAGGCTGTGGTCCCTCAATTCAGCACGATGCAAATACACTGGAAGTGCGCATTGATTTTCCCATCATGTCAGGACCATTCAGCGACGCCAAATCCTTCTCCAGTCCCTCCCAATTAGCTTTCGGCCTGGGGAACGCTGTCGATCCCCATCTGCCCATCTGCCTGTCAGTGGCTTGGTTCCACCGAAGGAGAGAGAGGGACAGAGATAGGAAAGGGGGAAGTTATCGAAGGAAATGAAGGAGAGAGCAAGCAAGAAATGGATAATTCTGTGTTTGGCGGCTACGGGCAAGAAGGCTTGGCAGATCTGTCCACAGCCGTAGCCAGTAGGAGTGGTTTGGAAGCGGATGGACTCCCTGAGAGAGATACTGTTGTTTGGATGATAGAGTGAGGCACAATGCCCACTCACTCTCTCCGCAGCCATTTCTCAATGAAAACACAGGACTTGCTCCGCGTACGGCTCCTGCCAGCGAGGGATGCAGATTTCCTACTAGTTTTTGTCTGTCTCCGTTTATTTTTCTATCTTCTTATCTCCCCTTGGGGTGGAGATATCACTGCTCTGCCCTGAAGGTTAGAGAAACAGGTCCAGATAATGGCCTGTCTAAGAGGACGTCCGCTGAGTCTTTCACTCTCCCAAAAGGCCCCGGCGCTTAACGCCGGCCGAGCCAGGTAGACGTTCTCTATGATTGCTGCCTCATCGTTCTCCTATGGCTTCTTCTGCTCCTCCCCGCCGCCCCGCGGAACAGAAGATAGATCCCCTCTGAACCGAATGAATGACAGAATATAGCCAGTCCCCCCCCGCACGCAACGTCTGTCCTTATCCTCAACTGCCAAAAATTGGCCGCATGCCACAATTGTCAGTTTGGGGAGCCGGAATGAGAAATCTGTGCAGAGTAAATGAGATAAAAGAATATTCCTGTCTGTCAAATTTAATTTGACATCCAGTTTTCTCCTCACGGGGTTCTTTTGCCTTGCCCACCTCCCACAGCTGAACAGTGTGTAATTGCATTTGTATGGAATAGCTGTTGTATTCCATTGACCATGAGTGGTTTCATCGTTCGGAATTGGCTCCTTGCTCATGACGAGGCTTTGTCCACGTACATATAAATCGGGGCCCATGCTGTTGTGGCAGCTTTGTTGTCCTCACTCGTCTCACTCATTGGTATTCGTCTTCACTCGTCAACCTGATGGGTGGTGTAATTACTGAAACCGCAGGAAGGCGGCTGGATTTTATAGTTTGCGGAAATCCTGCTGGGAGCGGCCCACTAGCGGGGATGAGGAGAAATACACCGAGTCCTCCCGTAACCTCATCAACCGGTGTGCTAAAACTGATTAAACCAAAACTTTGATGAAAAAAGAAAATGCATGTACACGCACCGATATTGGGACGTGAGTGAGACGCTATCGTCAATGCGCACACAAAACACCCACTGAAAAACACTCATATAAATGCATGCTCACACTGCAGGGCCGTGTAGACATTGTGGGAATGTAGCTGTCCGCCCCTGCACACAAACAGATAAAGTCACCATTGCCCCGGGTTGCTGGCCGATGAATTTTTCCCTCCCGCATCCCTTTATGGGTTGTATTTTTTTATTTTTTTATTTTGCTGCCGGGGTTTTATCTGGGGGCAGCAGTAGCTGAATCCACATATCCTGGCCCTGGCACAGTCGGGACTTCGCCTACAGTGCATTAGTTCTCACATGAGGAATGAGTTTTTTGATGAAACGGCCCACCATTCTCAGGCCTGATGGAACACCACTATGGGTTTACCCACAGTGATCTAATCCACAGCAGGGCCCAGATACTGGCTGATATAGCAGGGAGAGGGCAGAGAGACAGAGAGAGATTGAAGGAGCTGAGTAGAAGAGATGTGGAGTAAGAGCAGGGGATTGAACCAGAATGAAAAGGATATACTCTGTGAGGAGAAACAGCGTGAGAGGATCCTCCATTAGAGAGTCCATATTTGGCATGTGGACGCGCGCGCACGTGTGTGTGTGTGTATCTCACCCATCTTTCTGGCAGATAAACAACGCCTTGCATGACTGCAGGCACACTGGTGGGTCAGTGCGGTGTGTTTGAGGGGGGAAGAATGACAGAATAAACATCAATAACAGTAGCTGCGGTAAGGATCAACAGCAAGCGGTGGCGGCGGTGGCGGCTGCAGCGGCTGCGGCAGCAGAGTTGCACAGCGGCGGCCCCTCGAGGAGCACAGGCTGCATTCAGAAGCGTGGCTATGACTCATTGCGGGGATATAATGACCACAGATGGCCATTAGCGAGGTGTGAGGTGAACAGCATAGGCCCCGGGCCCCTTGCACCACAGAGGTGTATACACTGCTCGGCTATGACAGGCTTAGACTTGATGTGCATCTAACGAGCCCCCTGGTAAATCATGCCTCCCCCTCCTCACCTGCCGAAAGAAAAATATTCTAACAACACGGTGACTGCAGGCAGATTCCACATCGCCCGGTATCATTTACCAACCTGAAACGTCTAGACTACATTTTTTAAACTGATCCTCTGGCTTCTAACCAATTATAAATTAAATTTGTCACTGTATTCTAGCCTCTAAGTCAAAGTCTGGGTTTTGAGTGGGATAAGCACTTCTCTCCAGGGCACACAATAATCCTTCACTCTCAAATTCCTATCAAACTCACATTCTTTTGGCATATTTTAATCAATTTGAAACTTTAAACTGGTTAAAAATATCAATTTCCATTTTAACAAAAGGAAATTTAAAGGTTTTTGTAATGCACAATAACTTTCTTCTCCTTGTATTCTAAGAGTTGTTTTCATGGATGGTGAAGGATAGAAACTCAACAATAACACGGTTGGTTAAATAAATGGTAGATTCTGCAGGGAAATACACAAAATCTAGTTCTGGGGAACTTTTCTAACAACAAGCGACTTAGCATATATTAGAATGACCCCTCTTCTCGCTCTTTCTCACTCTCCTTGCATCGTTCCCCTCTCCCTCATACCCTCCACTGCATAAGGAGAGTCTCAATATGCCACTCAGCCCGCGCCCGGTCTCAGAGGCGCTCTTATTCCCCAGGTGTATCCTGTGTTACAGTGCGGCAGGTGCTAAGCCCCTCTCCAGGGGGAGTGGGTGCTCAAATGCTTCAAGGAGTTTGGGCCGAGTTTGCCGTCTTGCAGCTCCTCCCCTCTCCCCGTCTCCCTCTGTCTCCTATCTTCCTCTCTAAGCTTGTTTAGATTCCCTGCCACGTTCTGTCGTGGCTAAGCTGAATAAATCCCTGCATATTTTCCCCAAAATTGCCTGATGGAAGTAGGGCTGGGAAATTTGGGCTTTATTTCTTTTGAAAGGAGTTGTTGAAGGAGGAGAGGGGAACAGATTTATCGTTTGATTTAAAGGAGCATTGACATACTGATATGTTTTTTTATTTATTTATTTTTTATATACAATCAGTGTTGGGCAAGCTATTTGGAAAATGTAGTGAGCTAAGCTACAAGTTACTCTACATGAAATGAAGCTTCACTACACTGAAGCTACCCACCAGAGAAATGTAGCAAGCTACGCTACAATAAAATGACAAAAGTAGCTTAGCTACATCAAAGCTATTTTTTTTTTTTTTTTTTTACATCAAACCAACTTCATTCCAAGTCATTGCTCTCTAGTGATCAAAAAAACTTTAAGACAAACAGATTGGCAAAAAATGTTCATTTTAATAGTTTAGGCTATTAAAAAAAAAAAAATAATAATAATAATAATAATAATATTTGAGTAACAGCTTCTCCTCTTGTCATTTGTCCTACCTCTTCCTGCCTAAATGCCCTTCTACACACACACACGCACACACGTTTGATGTTTTCTGACTGAATTGTGTGCTTAGCTGGCGATTGTTGTGTTAGCTTTGGGAAAATACCTTAATGTGAATGTGTATCCTCAAACCCCTGTTTGACGTGTTGGACGTTGAGCGCAGCTTCATTTTTGGGTTGCAGAGGAAGCGTGCAAACGTGTAACGTTAGGACTCGATTAGAAACATAAAGTTGTCCAGCTACGGCCCTGATTCACTCTCTCCTCCCCGCTGCAGCAGACGGGCATCAGCAGATACGTACATGACGTCACATGGAAGCGGTGCGTTTAAGGTCTAGAAATGCCTGGGAAAATGTAGCTTCTGTGGACGCTACTGCGCTACTGATCAATAAAATAGCTTAACTACTGAAAAGCTATTTGATGTAGAAAATAGCGACGCTATGACCACGCTACTGAGAAATGTAGTTAAGTTACTAACGCCGCTACTTGTAACGACGCTACTGCCCAACAATGTATACAATCTACCATAAAGGTTTTAGATTCTATTGCACTTGCCTGTCCACCTGTTTTCTATATGCAAACAGGTGACACCTTGCGTGCACCCATATGGCCTCAGTGAGAGAATAACCCACTCGTATTAAGAAACAACCCTTTTTTGTGAATGCCAGTCCCCTGCTCTGCCACGTACTGGGTGAAGCCATGTATTATTAATAGGGTACATTGCACTAAGCCAGGGACAGCCAGAATGAGAAATGTTACACGTTCAAGCAGGAGCGTGGACACTGCTGTCCCACATGCTGCTGCTGCTGCTGCTGCTGCTGCTGGAGCACTTCCCTCTTTTTCAGCTTTGTTAGGTTTTTAGTTTGACACATTTTTTTTTTTTTTTTTTTCAGTTTTACTTGCGATTTAAACTGGGACCCAGTTACGCTGCCCAGTATAGTTACCAGGAGTTTGGTACTTTCTCGCATCAGCTTACCTTATTGCATACCACATAATTTAGATTATATATGTGAAAAAAATGATATGCATTCACAGATATTAGGTAAACATAAGTGAAAAAATAAATGTCTATGTAGGCAGCATAACACTGGATACATTATATCATTACAATGCAGATGTCTAAATATATAGAGAGGTATATATATGCCCAGCAGGAGGTAGGCTATACAGGAATGAACAATCCTGAACATACCATGATTCAGACGCTACAAGTTAAGATTTATTTTACACAAGACAATACAATTCAATGCACTTTTTTTGTATCTTGGAAAATGTAGGTGGCAGGAATAAATGGATAGCAGCTTTACCTCCCAGGACACTGTTCTATTTATCCTGAACAAGTCACTCACTCAAGAGCATTGCTGCTTTTTGAGTACTCAGTCACCAGAAATAGAAGTTGATGGTTAAACTGGGCAGCACTGAGGTAGGAGGGTTCAACGATGCACTTTAAAAAAGTGAAGTAGCTGTGTAGTCAAAGAACGAGGGTGTCCATTCATATTCTTCTGCCTAAGTCATGTTTGCTGACATAGGCAATATTTCTAATTTTCCAGCACAGCTACAAGTCAGTTTAACAACTAAGTCCATTAGCGTCTAGCATGACTAAACCCGGTGTGCACCTTGTGAAGGATCAAACACTTTTCATCTGCAGCATCCTTTTTCCTAAAGCTCAAAACTTCTTCAAACAAAAGCATTGCAAAGCAAGACTGTTTTCAACTCTTTCCACTTTGAATTTTTTTCTACGCTGTCCTTTCTTGTTAGTCAAAACAACAAAGTGCGATCCCTGGGAGACTGCTATAGGTTCTGGGCGTCCTTTGTTGGTCCTTTATGGTGCATCAGGCCGGTGATGGAGCAGCTTTGCTTGACTCAGCAGGTATTCGTCTCCAACTCCTTCCACTCGGAGGGAGCTGGACACCAAAACAGGCAGAAGCACACATGCCTGTGGCAGGGCTGGAGAAAATGGATCACATAAAAAAAAACAACACAGGCTGACTGTAAATGAGCATGAGAACAGACAGCGGGGAGTTGGAGGAAGAGGGAGGGAAGGAAGGAAGGTGGTTGGGCGCGGGGGGGACAACAGGACTCAGACCAGACGCGCCAATTCAACATCTCTAATCATTCACACCGCCCTTTATCCACAGCAGGGGTATTATGGGATTCCTTAGGATTCCTTTTTCCCCGCATTGACTCTCTCTGTGATTGACAGCTATCTACATTGATTGACACTTAGGGAACTAGCAGCGTGCTGAGAGGAGGGGGGCGCCAAGCTAATTGACTGTCCTCCAGCTGGTTGATGGCTGGCTCGGGAAGAAACGGCAGTGCCCGCAGCCCGCCGCCATTTTTCCTCCCTCAATATCCTGGAAACCATGAATCCTGCTGGAATATTTTGGCAGAGATGCGTGGACCCGACTCGTCGATTCTCACTTTGTCTTTTTTCCATAAACATGTGGGTGTGTGGATGTTTGTGAGTCACCATCGCCGCCACCACCACCACTCTGGATGTGGGGAGTTTTCTTTTGCCGTTATAAATGCTGTCTCTCCACGCTCCAAAGGCAGAAATTAGAATTAGATGGGGCTGAGGGGCTCTACTAAATAAAGTATTTCGGTGGTTGAATTATTGAACAAATAGAGATGTATACCTGCAGCAAAACAGCAGGGCCTGATGGTCTTTTTGAACACAGCAGCAGAATCAGTCATGTATTAAATTATGTGTTCCAATTATTTGCTTCAGTCTACTACGTCGGACATGCTGATTTTTTTTTTTTTTCCCTAAAAGTCACATGATTAGTAAATAATGGATACTCCACACGGAACACATGCATGCTCTGGAAATGAAGACAGAGATCTTGGAGAACTCAACAGGACAGAAGACACAGTTCTTGTGAAGTCTGCTGTAGTTGACCACACTGCTCCAAGCCAAACAGGGGAAAAAATATGCATTGTCATGTATGATTTATTTCTCATGATATAAATTTATAATTTGTCCGCCAAAAATAAAATATGGTTCTGCCCATATGATCTAAAATGATTAAGAAAGTGACAACTTTGAAAACTGAATCATTCCTTCCCCAGTTACCTAACGCCAGTGAATAGAAAATACTTTTACTGTATTACTATACAACAGGGTCCATAAAAAAAAAAATATATATATATATATATTTTTTTTTTTTTCACTTAGAAGGGTCTATAAGATTTAATGGTTGTTCTAAAATTTGAAAAAATAAGTCACCAATAAAAACATGTACAGGGGTCACCTGTTTAGTCAAAATTGTTACATACATTTACTAGTGGAAAATAGATACTAACTCCCCTCCAAAAAGTTGGTGAAGTGTGTTGACATATATTTTCTAAACACATAATTTTCAAGGCATCTAGTAATTAATTTGCAAATATATATTTTTTTGGTGTGCTCAAAGAATGAATAAACATTTTGAAGGCAATTGACCAGCGGGTTAACACTGCATAGGAATAAACATACATATCCATCGGCTTTGTTTCATAGTTTCTACTTTGCTCCTTTAAGTTTCACTTTGAGTCAGATAGTTTGGATCCATAATAATAACAGCAGATCTAATCCTGATTGCCCATATTGCTCTTATACGATACGTCCAAATCAGAAGAGTGATGCTGACACACACACTTTCATCGTCTATACTGTTATGTACAGGGTCCCCAAAGCCACTCCCAGCTGACATAGGGCACAGACAACTATCACAGACAATCAATACACTATAGCCAATTTACAGTCTCCAATTATCCTATTGTGCATGTTTTCAGGCTGTGCGGGGGAACCGGAGTGAATCAACATAGGCGCAGGGATAACATGCAAACTCCACTGAGAGAACTGAACCCTTAACCTTCTTGCTGAGCAGCGACAGTGCTCACCGGAGTACCACCGTGCCACCCACACACATACACACACACACACACACTTATTTGGATGCAAATTTTGTGTCATGCACAATGCATTATACACGACATGCACACTCTTTACTGCACATTTGTGATATCTGCATAATGATAACCAGGAGAAACATGCAAATTCAGTCGGCCTTCATCACTACACTACCACAAATGACACAGAATACACATGATTTGGATATTTCCATATTTTGGGGATTAAATGGGTTAATGTTTGACAAAGTGAAATATGTTCTGATCATTCATTGGTACACCCTCCTGTCTATTCTTTATGCAGAGCTCTAAAACAAACTTTCTGAGCCAGTGGATAAGAGCAACAACACACTTTCAATATGTTCTAGATATCCTCTTGAGTAACGCAGATAAACAACATCGGATCCAAAGCTAATATCCATTTTAATTTGCAGTAGCTACACAATGTCTACACAGAGGTCATCCCATTGATTTAATGTAAGCCCCCCTCAATGGGAAAAATGGCATTTATTGAACCCATGCACAGAGGGTTGCATTTTGAAATGGATCTTGTAAGAGGCTCAGTCATTGTTGTGTTTCTGCAGAATCCCACTACAGAATCTTCAAGATGAATGAATATATTTGATTTAACAACAGCCGCGAAGGACTAATCGTTAAGGTGAAGGCTTCATGAACCGTAAAAGCATCCTAGTCAACTCTTATGCAAGCCACTTGTCACTGTAACTATCAAATGGAGAGGCAGGTGGACCTCTGCTAATGCACAGAGAGTGCTTCTTTTGCTACAAAAAAAATGGGAAAGTGTCCAGCGTGGAATTTGGATGGGCCATCCAATTTTCTGCTTCAGTAGATGTCTGTGGGTGTTAGCTGTACGTATGGAGGGCCATGCTTTGGCAATAACAGGTATGGGACTGGAGTCAGCAAAGAAAACAATGATTTACTGTAACAGATAGATAGATAGATGGATAGATAGATAGATAGATAGATAGATAGATAGATAGATAGATAGATAGATAGATAGATAGATAGATAGATAGATAGATAGATAGATAGATAGATAGATAGATAGATAGATAGATAGATAGATAGATAGAGGGTCTGACTTATAGCATGAGGGCTTTGGGCTTATAAAAAGAGGGTGGTGTGTGTGGTGTTGCTCCACAGCTCTGGCTCAGGCCTTGGCATTGACAAGCTGTCCACATCTCACTGTAATTTAGAGACCTTACCCCAGAGAGTAGGTCTGAGTTATAACATTTCTCTCTACCCACTCTTCCTCCTCTCTTGCTCCTTCCTCTTCCCTCCACCCATCCTCCTACCGACTCCATCCTTCTTATTTCCTTTTTTTCCAATCTGATTTTTTTTTTTTTGTCCCCACCGGTATACAACTTTGATCTTAGTTTCATAGTCATAGCCCCCCTCCCCTGCTGATAGCAACATCACCACACTCAGCAGATTGCAAATCAACCCTCGATCCGCACAGGGAGATCATATATGTTGAAAATATATGCTGATGTAGATGGTGATAGAGTTTGCAGACTTCCTGAATCCACCTTGACTTACTGTAGCAGTTGTGGGCATACACAGTTTATCTAGATTATTACCGCAGATAGACCGCATTTGAGCGTCTATCTGTGGCAGTACCGCTGTGTTCCCAGCACTCAATTAAATAAGAGCCAAGTTGTAATAAGACGGAATTATCCATCATTACCTCCTTCCCTCCTCTGTATGGGTAGCGTCTTACCATTTGATTACACAACTTAGTCCCCGCCAACTAATTTGGACTGTTTACAAAAGACACCATGACCTGCTGTTACCATCACTGGTTGTGATATGAAACCCATTATCAGCCATTTAGTGCCACTCTGGTTACCAAACCCTGACCCTGTAACCCTAACCCAAACCTAACCCTATAACAACATCAATGGATTCCAGTGGAAGTTTTATATGTTGATTTAATGAAAAACTGATTGGATTTCCTCTACTGGTCTTTGCATCTTCTTGACGATGCACCCCACAGAATGGTACTGTAGCTTATATTGGAATGACCCATTCCTTGTTGCAGCACTGCAGAGGTTAGTAGCTGCAAGAGCTTTTTACCCCATTTTTTTTTCAACTGAATCTATCCTCAGTGATGTAAACCTTCCTTTTAAAAGGATATGTAATCAAACAGCCTGTAGTCCTTGATCAAGTGTCCCCCAAGACTGGTGAGAAGTTATTTTCTTTACACACGACTGAGAAACAATTACACTAAATGAAAATGGACATCCCTCTGGACTCTCAAAAGCCAGTTTATCAAAACTCTAATTTTGTACCAGCAAATTAGAATGTAAATTTGTCCCCGCTTACAAAACAGATGTCTGTGATCAGCTTAACAACAATTCAAAGAAATGCTATAGTATTCAAAGTAGGCAAGGAATTCCACCGAGGTTCCCCGTACCTCTTCGCTGTTGACATTTCCATCTGACTGTGAGAAATTAAGACCGTCCACTTTAGATGCTAATTTAACGGCTTAGCACATGATTTCCCTTTCTCAGTAAAGCTTTACTCCCGCCATAAAGCTGTCGCACTGGCTTCACATCCCACTTCCTCGCGAGCATGAGGTGCAGAGGTACACAGCAGTCCTCTTCCCCCACCAAGAGGAACAGCAACCTTCATTATGTTTAGTTTTAATCACTTAATCCGTGCTTTAATACAGAAGTAAACAAATAAAAGCACATCTAAGTAAATGAACAGTTGGAGTCATTCTGTAATAGCTCGTAAATCTTTCAGAGGTCGTAATGAGCTCCTTTCTCCTCTGGGCTCAGCAGCAAGAAATCAGCACTTCACACATGAGTGAGAGGCGGCGTGCAAGCAAACTCCCATTCTAAATATGTAGCATTGAGAGACTTGCGGGAAGATTGGATTGTTTGTTTGGGGGAAGTTGTGTTAATCCGTATCAGCATCCCACACTTCGTTTTGATGCACAATGAACATCTTGAGAAAATGGTTGTGGTAAATATAGATTTATACAGCCGAGCAGTTGAGATGTTGCACATTTTATTTACCCAACTGTCTCATTTATGAGGAAATGCAATGTCATATGTTTTTTTACAAACTTCTCTCAGCCTGAAAACATGTATGGGGATTGCGTGCTTCGAAAATATTATGTGGATTTCAATTTAAATACAAATACCTAACAATAAGATGAGATGACCACCCTTTTTTCCCTGTATCTAGGCAACAAGGACACCATGTTACATTTCCCTTCCTCTCTTTACTTCTGCGTCTGACTCTTTTTCCTCTTTCACTGTAGGGATCACCTCATCTTACCTTTGAAATTAAAGGTTTGCATATTTTTTTATGTTTTATTCTTCTTTCTGTTGAAATATGGACTCATCCATTCCCAACTATGTGCCGGTGGATTCCTGGTGCATCATCCACTGAGCTGTGACTGTGTTTTATGGCTCTCCTTGAGGAGTGATGAAATGTTTACCAGTGGGTGCGGAGCAAACAGGGCAAGAGAGGAAGGAGGGAGGGATAGAGAGAGGGAGGTGAGGTGAGGTGGGGTGAGATGGAGGGGGGGGGGTGTTGATGTGTGGGAGGACCGGCTCACTTCTACTACAGGAAGGATGGGAATGGAGGAGGAAGAGGATGAGATATAGGAGGAGTTTGATGTCATCGAGGCACAACCCCCACAGCAATAAATAATGACTGCAAAGTTAGTTAGAGCAGAGTATGTGTGTGTGTGTGTGTACCACATCAAAGTTTCCACAGTCGCCCCCTTTGTGTCATTGGAGCATTTTGCACCCCCCTCCCCCCTCCCCAAGCTTAAACGTTTCTGTTTGCTGCCCACCAGTCTTCAATTTGCAATAATTTCTGAACATCAGACTTACATAACCTTCGTTTACCCAGTGATGTCTGGCATTCACTGCTGATGCTTTGAAATCAAGTTGCCAGAGAAACAGAGCTGGATTTTTTTTTCTTTTTTTTTTTTTTAGTTTCTTTTTTTCTTTTTTTTTACAGCTGAAAGAAAAAAAAGACAGCTTCGAGAAATAATTGTTTTTAAAGGCACAAGGGGCTATTAATTGTCCCTACTATTATAATTAAATTCTCAGTTGCCCCTAAGTAGTTATCAGTTATTTGCAATTAATTTCTTCATTGGGGTGTAACACGTCAGCCTTGAATACACATGTGATAAAATAATTCCATGTGATTTATACTCCTCCGCTTTCAACTTCGTAAGATGTAATTTATTTCTTTTAATTAGCCGGTGATGATATGAGACATGCCTCTTCCAGTAATATTTCTTCTAACAGCATTTCCCATTTATAACTCGATTATCAAGATTTCTGTACTGATGTATTATTTTCCCCCCCCTGACTTTCAGAAAAATATGTAAACAAACTTGTTGGATGAGCTTGTACAAGAGCTCCTGGAACATTATGTATTTTTGTCTGACTTTAATCTTCTTGTGGCTGAAGCTTTTAAAAGTTTAATTTGATGCATTGTTGGAGTTGGTACTGTATGTTGAGAAATTATGGAGGTTTTTTTGTGTCTTCTGTTTTTTCTCTTACAACTGCATTCCTCTGTGTGCATATCAAAGTGCTAAGTGACAGTCTATTGTTGCAAATAATTACACCACCAAGGATATTATATAACAGCTCACACACCCACAAAGCTATTTTAGGCCCAGGTTGGTGTTGTTAATGCAGGTAAATGCAGGTACTCATCACTTTAGTTTTAACTGACTAGTTATATTATATTGTGGTATTGGCTCTAGCTGCCATAGTAACCATCTGGAGCAGGAAGAAGGATGTAAGGTGATGTAATTCATAGAGAAGCAACATAGCAACACTATGATTTATGGTGCTACACAAATAAAGTACCATTTTAATTGCACTGGCGTTAGTGGGAGGCTCGCAAAAATGTTTAGATGTTTATCAATATAACCATGGCGACGGAAGTTCCTCTAACCTTGAGGAAGTGCTTTCAGACTTAACTTTTACCAAATCAAACATATTTTTTTGGTCTCGAAACCGAACAAAACTGTGACCCTTCCACAACCCTCACTGCATGTTTATTATTGTTATCATTACACCCCTGCCACTGGCACAGTCTTATTATGGGCTGCATTTTCCTCTTACATACTTTTCTAAGTTTCTTCTGCTATATTCAGCTTTTTTACTGAATATGGCAATGAACCTCGGGGTGGATGTGCATAGAAACCAAAACAACGAGCTAAAAAGTTTGGTGACGAGCAAACCATTTCACTTTTTCACAATTTTAATATGAATAATTAATTATGAGCCAAAAATGACTTTACCTGCACTTGTTTTTTTTCTCCTCGTCATCCTCAGAGAAGCAGTTGAGCAGCTCGGGAAGCTGACTAGAGAAGGAGATGAGACATTGACTCTAGCAGATACAGTAGTTCCACATGATGGATGCGGCTCACAGGTGACGGTTCATGCTGACACCTCCAATGACAAAGCCGTGCTTTATAGTGGCCGACAGACTTACTACCTGCAGCCTGGATGAGGCTTGGTATCCTCTGCTGTGTAAAAATCACTTGTGGCGGCATGCCAGTGATTCCGTGCAGCGATGCTATTGACAAGTACCATGTAGAGGTAAAGTGGAGTGATTTCTAAAAATGTCCCATATCCAGCCGGTGCTGTCTCATGGTTTGATTCCATCTAAGTTGGAGGAGTAGTGTGCCTGGTGGGCAGACTTGCAGGGGAGCATTACTAGGCCAGTTGTTAATTATAACTATGCTGCACTGCACAAGTGCATCTGGGCACCCTGGGGCTGGGAGTGTTTGCGTTATTGTAAAGGTGAGTGTGTTTGTGTGTGTGTATAATGCGCGGGTCATGTCAGGTACACATTAAAAATGTCTTTTCATCAAGTTTCCCAGGCGCTAGCATCAGCATTAACACCAGGATGCAATAATGCAGGGAACAAAGACAGAGAGGGTCTCAGAAATTAAAATACACTAACATTAAAGACATATTGCATATGGGAAATACTATAAGAGAAAGCTTCCTGTTCAATCTTGCCTTTTGTAGACTCGTGCCATGACCTTATTTTTTTTCCTCTGAAAACATCCTTTCAAGAGAAGAACCTTCAGGGGAGAAAACAAAACGTCAACACCTTGTAGTCTACTTTTCTGTTGTTTGACTCCCTTTTTTTCTTCTTCCTCTTTGTTTTGTGTGAACCATACTCTCTGGCAAACTGAGACTTGCTGTAGAGGGCACAAGAAGAACTGGGTAAGGAAGATAAGCTAAGACTCCCCTTTAAGTACCTCTCCACCTATTAAGATGGAGATTATAGCTCCAAAGCTAATTGTTTTCCTTTTTTTCTTTTCTCTCTTTCTTATTCTTTTCCTGGAGAATGTGCAAGAAATCAAGAAGTATGACCCTTTCTTTTCAATTTCCCTTACTAATAAATTCCCCCCGCTTTTATCCCTTGTCCTAATATAACGGCAAATTAAAATTCATTGAATTTCAACATGTTCATTAGGCTCTGAAGGTGAGCTCTGTGAGAGGATGTGGTGCTGCAGAGGTACTTGCCTTCCTCAGTCTAAGTGAATGACAAATAGGCTAGAGATAGAGTGTCAGAAGTGAATGCAGAACAAGTGCGGAGGAGCTTGTGGCAGGCATCCCATTTGCTGACGGATCTTCACTTAATGCACAGCATCCTGTATGAGCGGTAGCGTTCATGCTGTGTACGCTCATGAGCATGCGTTGCAGAAAGACGACAGAAAGGGGGTCGGAGTCGTGCAGATCAGTTTAAACTGCACTGGCCACATGCGTGTAGACACATCATGAGACGGAGGAGAGAGGATGCTTAGTTACTTATTTAACATGACTACAGACAGTTCAAGAAATAATGATGAAAAGTGGTGCTGGCAGCTGTTGGGGATTCATGTGCAGTGCAAACAATGGTGTCACTAACCCTGACTTCCTCACAGAGACAACCTGCCAGCAAATAGTCACAGGATCCACTGGGGAAACTAAATACCAGGCTGTGAAAGCCTTGCTCTATATGAAAACATCATGATCAGTGTCAGTTACAGAAATGGTAGAACTGAGCTTATTTGATAAAACACCATCAGAGAAATAAACTGGGTATGATAAGACAATAATACATTGTGATTGAGTTGCTGTGTACCTTGCTGTGTACCTATTCTTTGACATTTTGCTATTTAGCCTCACACCAGAAACGAATGATTGTTTGCAAAACAAAATGGAAGTTGTTTTATTAATATATCAGAGTAACTTTAATTCAGTTTTCTACTGAAGTGCGTCCTCTTGGGTTTCCAGTATGAAATGTCTTAAGATGTCTGTCTGATAATACGTAAACTCATTATGGCTGCTATCCACTCAATTAAAGTGCAGGACCGGCTAGAAACAACTAGAATGTAAAGATGTTACCTCTGTCAGACTTATACATGTTGCCAAGGAGATGGCCATACTTTGAATGACTGTATGAGAAGAATAATGTATTTTGAATAACTGCAGCCATCAGTGAGGTTACGTTTACGTAAGTGGAGTCATTACTGCAAAAATGATTTGCTCTTAATGAAACTCCAAAGGTGAAAGGCAACAACAACAAAAAAAGAGAAAAAAAGTTCTGTTTCATTACAAGCAATTTGCTAAAGCTGAGGTCGTGTACCCATACATGAATATAAATGCTTTCTGAATGTGATTATTAGTACATTTAAAGGCCAGTAACACTTAAAATAATATCAATACATTAATATAAATGTAAAATAAGCCGCTCTTTCTGCAGGATTTACCCTAAGTACTCCTAGCTAAAGACACCCTGGTGGACTTATATTAAATTTAACACTCATGATATGAATTAAGTATGTTGGAATCCCAGTAGGATATCACATCTAGGCTATAATACATCTAAGCAGGGTCATTAATTCCCCGCTGCAAGCTTTTCACCTTCTTGTTTTGTGCTGAGGGAGAGACAATGACAGAGAGAAAGATGGAGACAGAGAGGGACGGACAGAGAAAACAACATAGTTCATCAGGTCTTGGCCTACTGTGAAGTGAACGAGGGGGTGAGCAGCGTGTGTGTGTGTAAGTGTGAAGGTTGGGTGCATGCGGATGTGTGTGTGTGTGTGTTAGGGGTTGGAGGGTTGATGAGAAAAATCAAGGACAGCCGCCTGTGCCTTCCCTAACTCTGTTAGGCCAGACTGGCATTTTAATAAGGGCTGGTGAATACCACTGCTTCATCCTCCCGGGGAAGCCAAACGCACACACTCAAATTCACACATCTTTGGCCTCGTGCACACAAAGTATACAGAGGGAGGTAGAGGCACAGATCATGCGTACGTAGGTGTGTATGCATGCTAGTGTACACAGAATGAGACTGCATGTGTGGATATATATTAAAAAAAAGAAGAAAGAAAGAAAAAAAAACACCTGCTCCACGGCTACATATAATAAAGATGTAAAGGCACACTAGTGTATGTGTTCTAGATATTAAATTACTTCAAAAGTAAATCTATAAATGGTAAATTAAGTGTCTGGCAGAGATAGCCACTGGGGGAAAACCTTGCCCACATTGTAATGCCATTACTGTCCATACAAGAGCAGCAAGGGTGGCCCAGCTGAATACAAGAGAGCTTTCACATTCTCTCATGTCAAGCACAGAGCCCACTGACAATAAGGAGTGGGAGTGAGCAGAGAGATTGCGGCGCTGGTGAAACACTGCATGGGGCTTATATTAGTGTTTGGCTGCCTATCAGCTGCCGACTGGAGCAAGATGTGTCGCAATCCAGAGGTGGTGCATCAGGCAACGGGGGACTCATCTCGCGGTGAGTAATGCAGATAGATGAACGCCGGCTCATATTGACCAATGTTGATAAAAGCAAGAGTCATACATAATGTTCACACATACCGCGCAGGCTTCTGCTATCGATCTGAATGTGTGGAAAGTGGCGGGGATGCTGGCGTGCTGCGATGCACTCATTGGATTGCTTCTGTCACACTCTTTACTCTCAGCAACATCCTGTGTCAGTATTTATGTAATGTGTCTCTGCATGGAGGCCCAGCCCGGGTTGTGTTACCACCCTCCCACCCCCCGCCAACGCCACCAACACCACCCCCACTGCAGAAGATGCTTTGATCAAAAACTGAAAATACAGCCACATGTCACCATCTTCATATAGAAAACGCAGAATATTTCTATATAATTTGTTTCTTTTAAGCGGGAGTGAAAAAACACGAGCGCTGAGTTTGTATGACAACTTGAGTGAAGCAACTTGCAAATGCAGTTGGGACCAAACTAATATGTTGACCTTTTAAGCTGACAAGTGTGTAATGTGATTGCACGCGCGCGGTTCTGTTTCTATTTTCTTTAGATTTCTTTTTTTTTTTTTTTTTCATTTTTTCCGATGTGAGTGGCCTGCGAGAGGGATCAGAGTGGGTGTGATACCACTCGGCCTCTTTTAAACAAGGAAGAGATGAAACAGGGCAACATCTTGATTGAAGATAAATCAGGCCTGATTAGCTTTGCCATGCTCTTTATGTTGTTGTTTCTACTTCTGCTTTTCTTCGCCCCGCTTCTTTTAGCTGCCACTCCAGCTGAAATATAAAGTCTGTCATGAAACGCTGACATGCTTGCATAATTGTTCGCTCTATAGTTCTTTTTTTTTTTAAGACTAAAGCTGTTTTCCAGATCTGTCTGTATTTTCGCTTTGCTTGTCTGAAACCAACAAATGATTTCATCTTCATCTGTGGTGCGCAGCTACAGAAGGTGTGTGACTCATCAAGCATACATGGAAGCCGGCACATGCATGAAACATTCTGAATTACCATATGTATTACTTCAATTCAATTATTGGTCTCCCCTTAAGTTAGAAGAAAATATTATTGGATTTCCATTTTACATCTTGATTTATTCATTTTCCTTTTCCCACCAAGAGTCATGGGGGCATCTGTGCGTCCATGCTTTATCTTTTTATATTTTTCTTACATGCCTGCAATTATAACTACCAGATGGTCCTTATACACACACCTATGCATAACCCCAACATGTATAGGCTCTGGCTCGTCCCTTTACATTATTGGAATTGCCCAATGGGCATTGCCAGCAAGGGTTTAATGAATTAAAGTGGACATAGCTGACTCAGTTCAATCGATAACCGGTCCCCAGTGGAGCCCTCTGCTCCAAGCGCCAGAGACAGAAGAGAAGGGGGAGATGGAAAGACAGAGATAGAGTGACAAAGAGAACAAGAGAGAAAAATGAAAGAGAGAGCAGAAAAGAGAACACAAAGGGGGGAAAATAGACGAAGCAACCCTCGAGAGAAAGAGAGAGATGATGTGAGGGGAGAGGAGCCGGGATGGGGGCTGAATACGAAAATGGATGGAGGCGATGAATGAGGTCCGGCTGATGAAAGGGTTAAGTGTTTTGCAGTTCCTCACCCTAATGGCTCCTCAAGAGGGCTAGTTTGTGCTATATTTCCACGAGCTCCTCCGAGATACACACTTGATTCCTGTTTTCTTTCTTTTTTTTTTCTTCTTCTTCCTCTTCTTCTTCCTCTTCCCATCCCTACAGCAGCTTGTTTGTACTTTACAGCACAAACAAACTGGGACTTTATAACACATGTGGCCTCATTCAGTCCAGCGCTCATAGAAACAACATTTGTCTTGCTCCTCATCTCGGTGCTGAAATCATAATTGTTGTGGCCTTTGGAGCAATAAACACTTTCCAGTGGTGTGCTTTGTTCCAGCATGGCGCCTGGCAGTAAGAAAAAGCGAGTTTTGTTTTACTTTGCATGAAGAACAGATTAAAGAAAACCGTTGGCCTTGAAAAGAATTACATAAGATGAAATGCAAAGTATAACCATTTTACAAGGCTGAATGATCCCCCTCTCTCTCCAGGGTCCACACTGGCTTACATCAGGGATTCCAAACACCCACTATTTAATGGATTTTGGCTGTTTTATGAGTGTTTTCCACTGGTGTGTGCGAGAATAGATGGTACACAGCCATCCAACAGAGCTGCTCTAAATGACAACACTGGCTGGTCATTGGCTCACACCACTCGAAACAAGCTGTTTTGGTTGAATACTGAATCAGGAAATAGTCTGACACTCCAAAGTGGGTGTTCAGAGAGGATAAAAAATGTTATTGCTAATGGGTAAGCAAACAAATTACCTACACATCCAACAGCCAGGAGGCAACACAAGCTTTCATCGAGGGTCACGGTTCAGATGACTAATAGCTTTTCCAATATGCACTCATAGTCTTTTTGCTCGGCTTTAGCCCCCACCAAATCCTCAAGACAAAAGACATCAAAACAACAATGGCAACAATATGCTGCTATGTTCAGCTGTCTTCACTCCCTAGCTGCTAACTTTGCATTTTTGCTGTGTGGTACTACAGGGCTGGTAGCATAGAGCTATTTTCCTGCACATTAGTTTGTGACACACACAAAAAAACAATGAGCTATAGGAATCACATGGTGTAAATTGTTGATAATCATTTGACATTAGTGGTGTTTTGATCATTTAAGTGTGAATACACAAATAATAGATTTCATAAAGTTGCTTTATTTCTATTAGAAGTGTTAATATTCATAAGTTGATATGTTTGTGGCAAGCATTAAACTGTCAAAATAAATAACACATAGTTTTACATCTCCTCTCTGAGGAGCTCTATAATAACAAGTCAGTCAGCCAATCCTTATTGTTGATACTTTCACAGCATTGAAGGAATATTTTGGTTATTTGACATGAGGTTGTGTTAGATATGCACAGTCAGTGCATTACCTGCAGTAGATCCAGTGGGCGTCTTTTCAAAGCGCCTAAAACAGATTTGTTTGTTTTTTTTCTGCTGACCTAATCCACAGCAGCACAACACTCTGCCTCTGTGCTGGTGCTCCCAGCTGTGTCTCTCTACTGCAGGTAACACACCATGTGACTTACCCCATCTATCTCTTCAATATAGAACCAAGACCTGCTTTAGGGGAGACGCTACAGGTGAATAGGGTAAAAAGATTAACTAACACTTATCACCATGAAACTTCCCAAGTGTATCACTTACATTAAGACAAATATTTTGTGTATTACAAGTTTTGTCAAATTATATGTTTAAATATGTAAATGAGGCAATATCTGATGAAATATGCACTAATTTGCTCCAGAACTGAAATCTGAACAATGGATAAAGTCCCTTTCAAAAGGGGATTTTGGATGTCTCTTTTTATCACTCTGTAAATGAGAAAATACTGTCACCAGCCCTAAAAAAATCAAATTTTGCCCTGGTTTTAAGAATAAAACGTTGTATAAATCAGGCTTTAAATGATATATCAACAATCCCCTCTGTAAAAACCTTCAGAATATAGACAGGAATACAACTGGAAGGTTTGGTGTCTGTAAGTGCTGCTGAAGTGGAGATTTTGGGCCCAGAGTCTGAGGAAAAACTCATTTTGAGAAAACGGCCTTTAAAGACTTGTACTGTAAAATCCCATGGATTGTTAATGTAATGTAATGTACTTTTAAGATTGGTTGTGGATACGGAGGAAATTATAATTTTTGGAGCCTAGATCATTGTTCAGGAGAGAGAGAGCTTTACAATGACACCTGACATGACATGGGTCAGATAACAAGCACAGCACAGTCTGTCACAGTAGCTGCTAACTTTTGGTGAATTTAGGAGAAATCTACTGACGGTAGAAGAAAAAATGAAGTAAAATAACCTTAATGTGGATTTTCTACCGTTTCCCAAAAAAATAGCCCAAAATCTCAAAATTGATCAGTGCATGAAAAAACAGTGTTTTTGCCTGTAGTGTCTCTGTCTCACCTTTATAATTAAAAAAAACAATCAATCAAACAAACAACAACAACAACAACAGCAACAAAAAAACACCAGTTCTTACTTCTTACAATATAGGATAATACCATGGATTTATTTCCAATTGTGTGAGACTTACATGAGCATTAACACATTTCCTTCCTATCTGAAATGGCTGCCTCCATCTTACTGTACCTGTTCTTAGCAGCGCTGCATTTTCTCACATTCTATTATTTTTGTTTTTTAGCCTACCCCCGGCCAGCGCTCTCTTTTCATATTTTTTCTGTCTTGACAGGGAACGGGTCCGCCTGTCATGTCACACTTGTGACTGACTGCGTGATGGATGGTATTCTGGTTCGAGCGCTGGTCTGTTTAAGGCACACAGCGGGGCAGAAGCAGCCAGCCACCTCCCACTCTACCTGTCACGCACCGCGCCCTGCTCACGTCACCCCGTATTACTTGAGATTTTTCCCTCACAACCTCGCTCTGCCTCTCCATCCATTCGTTGGCTTTTCACTCTCGCCTGGCACTATTTGTCTTTCCGCTGTGTATCTGTCAGCTGCACACAGTCCATCATTGTCTAGTGTTTTGCAGTGATTCATTCCACATTAGCATTTTGTCTTCATTTTAGTATAAGATAATACCATAATAACACTGTCTTCTCCAGAAAACCTGCCGTCTGGCGTTTAGTTGCAGGCTTTTTCCATTTTGTCTTCACGCCTAAACTTCTCTGCGGTTTAATATTCCTCCCTCTACACCACTGTCGTTCAACAAAGACAATGTAATCTAATGCTACCCTCCTTTTTTCCATTAGGCTCTCTGTTCCACCATCTTTTTGCTCCCAATTATTTCCTTGCAATTTCCCATCCCACTAATCATGGTGTGCGCAGATGGACAAAGTGTTAAAATTTAGTTACGTTAGCAAGGAGCAGGGCAATTCCTTTTTTTTCTTTTTTTTCAGGCGCTACTGCGGTAATGGGTCCTTGACTGATTGACAGGCCTATTCTCTGCTCCTCCTGAGTGACAAGTCTGCAGTCGCCGCTGCAACGTAGGAAATGAGAGTGGAATTACAATACCAACCATGTCACCTCCTCAGGGGACAGGGGAAAAGAAAATACAATCACAGTCTCCATCAAACACACACGCACAAACACACAAACACACACACACACACACACACACACACACACACACACACACATACACAATGGTGCAGTCTCCCTTTAGCTTTACTCTCATGGAGGAATGCACACATGCATGCTCATGCACAACTAGACTCCAGCAGTGTTTTCGCCCGCTATCATGTGAGCATGTACTTGCACTTAACATGGCATTGAGTCAAGCTGTTTGGGCTGTGTAAGCTGCATGTATGCAGACCAAACACCATTTGACCGTGTAGGTATTTTTAGGGAAAGCCTAAAATGCAGTTAAATAATAAAAAAGGACCAAATCCCTCCCTATTATCCTTTATACAGTATATTGACAATGTAGATACAGTATTATTCTGCTTAGGGGACCTTTGAGACCTCAGCTTAAACAGTTTTACTTTGAACGAACTGACAATGTGATTACAAGGGGAAGCTAATTTTTCCATCCTTGTGAAAGAAAATGTGTGAAGCAAGTGTGGTTTTCCTGGAGTACTGAAAACTCCCTTTATATTTTAGGGTATCCCTGGGATTTGTTTCTAGAGACTATGAGAAAGACAGAGGGTCTTTCTATCCTCTGCCATGTGTATGCATATGTATCTGCATCTGTGTGAATAAAAATAGAGACGCACAGTAAAAAAGAAAGAATGAAACAGTGCAGGAGAGTTGAGGTTCAGTGTGTTGTCTATTTACACCGGATGAGAAAATGCAAATTTAAATCTGCAGATTTCTCCTCTGTCAGTCAAGTATGTGTAATGTAATCCTCGTAAACAGGAGGGGGGGAAAGATACTAAGAGACAATGACTGAGGCATCAGTGAACTCTGCACAGGAAGAGCTTTGCTGCCTCAGTCCAGTTCATGCTGCAACTCTGACTCATTAGCAGGTCTGGTTAATATGATGCTTTGGCAGATTAAAGTCTAAGTGGGGACATTTTCTATTAAAAGCTTTCTATTATGTCTGCTTTTACATGGAGACTGCCACCGGCCCGCAGTCTGTTTGTGCTGCGTTTACCCTGTTCCCCTGTCGCTCTGTCTTTACTGCCTGTGGTGCGAGCGGGGGTGTTTATGAGTTTATAAAGGCTCATGACGCATCAGCATGCTTTTATATATTCAAAGTTGAAAACTCAGCCCACACACCCCATCCCCCCCTCACATCTAGACCCCACCCCGCATCCCCTTGTTTCCTTACCATCCCAGCACACTCATTTAACCTTGTTAAACCCTCTAAACCGGGCTGCTCAAGGGCTGTTACATGCCACAGTAATCTCTAACAGGGGATTCATTTCTGTCACCGTTAAAGGGGCGGGGGTGGAAGGGGGGAGAGACAGTTCACATCGGCCATCTATAATTTACAGACACCAAGCTTGGGATCTTTAGAGGAGGAGGAATGGCTATTGTTGTGATGTTACTTGAAGATGTGGCCTTCGGGGGCAAAGATAGAGACAAGAGGCCGGCCGGTTAGCGCTCGGAAACAACACCAAGGCCTTTTGTATCTTGACAGGCCAACGCGGGGTGAAAGGTTTAGTGCTGGAAGAGCCAGTGGTGGAAAAGACAGACACATACACACACATAGACACACGTCTTTTAGTGTTAAGCAGCAGCTGGATGGGTGCACAGCCGCCATAATGAACCCCATTGAAGGTGAGCAGCGGCCAGGTGGCCAGCCTTTCAGGGGGTGGACGAAAGGCAATCAGCCCTGTGCCCACTTTTGTGTGTGTGTGTGTGTGTGTGTGTGTGTGTGTGTGTGTGTGTGTGCGTGTGCGTGCGTGTGCGTATATGATGCACATGCTCCTGTAAGAGTGAAAAGGGGATCAGTCAGAGAATTGAATTGTGTATGGCATTGAGAATTGCTTTCAGGGGAGCTGGAGTGTGCTGCTGTAGATGGACTAGTGTTATAGCCTCAGCAGACATCTATTGGAAAATCCCCTCAGAATTCATTGTGGTTAGAATAAAGTCTCGGTGTCAAGCATAAGACTGTTCAATAATTCTCCACTGTAAATTGATAGTTTTGAGCATATTGCACCTCATGGTGTCACAGGCTACTGAAATTGTTTTTCGTTGAGCTATAGGTTTCCAATCCTGCAGTTAATGATACTTGTATTTTATTCCTTCAACTGCAGCCATCTGTACTCTTGAGTTTCCAACCAGGCTCATGAGCACACCTGTTTGAATGAATAATGACCGGCACAATATTGTGCAGTTAAGGAGCGTCATATGGGGAAAGAAATGGTGATTGTTTCCTTCCTAGAGATGCTCTGCGCAGACCCAGCATGGGGCCCTCTCCATAGATAAACCGCCAGATGTTTCAGCCTCGTAGATTTGGCTATGAATCTTCTTAAGTGCGGCTCAACCCCCAGATGACAGAACGAGTATATGGTCAAATCACTGTTTCTGACAGTGCCCCACAATTTTTGCTCCACCTAACAACTACCATTGATGGTTTTCCTTTACTCATCCCAATTCCGCGGCTCTTCTTCGCATTTTTCTGTCTTTTTTTTTTTTTTGTTCCCACAGGGTTCAGCTCCTGTGGCACGTGGCAATATTTCAAACTGCACTGTTTGCTGGTGCTAATGCATTTAGTATCAATGGCTAATTAAAAACTGCAAGATCGCTTTGGTAAAACATCTGTTCCACTCTTAATAAGCAGGGCTGTCTTGAAGCGATTGCGTTAAGTGTCATTAAGTGCTGATCAAACGATGCTACCCAGTCAATGGTGGTAAACGTTTCTGAATGCTGAGTTGTGCATGGCCTGAATTCAAATACACACCACGTCCGACAATCAAAACATTCAGGGTCTTCTTCTTTTTTCTTTTAATCGTCTGCCCATTGGTTTGTTTTTGTTTTTTTATTTATAGGTGCAAGTTAACATCTATTGAGGAGCAAATATGATTCATCTGCGCAAATGCATCATCAATCAAAATATAGTTCAGTTTCAGTATTTCAATTTAAACTGGCCTGTACTCTTCATCAATTTGCATTGGCCTTGAAGATTTGTAAAATCAGTCAATTTGAACCTGCCCCGATCCATTCTGACATCTTGAAAAGGAAATTGTCATAACTGTTTACCAAATGAAACCTTAAAAATGAAGGTTCTTGCCTTGTCTCCAATGTGTTGTGTTAACTTACCCGATATCAGTAAATGGAACAACAAATGCCTCCCTATCTGGGTCATCCATTTACATAAAGACAAAAAGAGACAGAGAGAGAGGGAGAACCGGGAAAGATAACGGAAAATTATTCATTTAAAAGTCTGAGAGCAGAAAGAAAAGAACCTCAACAGGGAAGTGAATTTTAAGTATGGCGCCGGATACATCAGAGAGATTGATAATGTGCCTCCTAACTAGGTCAGAAGAAGGAACTCATGACATCTGACTGACCTTAATGGTGGATATGGTGAGACTAATGGAGCTGATGGTTTGACTTCTCAGGCACATGCCTTGATTTGAAGACCCTTCTGCTGAAAATCGAGGGTTTAATCTTAACGTATGTTTTTTTTTTTCTTTTTGCATAATGCAAGACAGCATTATGAGCACCATGACTGTGTATCAACTGCAGTGAACCAATGGCAGTCTCATAGCAAGAGATACAGATATCAGTGTTTCTTACTGTATGTACCAAACTTAAGGAACCAATCATGTCAGTTGGGTACAGAGAGAGTTTGAATTAGCATAACGACAAACATTGTGTCAGTGACTGCCAGTAGGGAGCTAACAAACAACATAAACCAATACAAGATGCTAACCATTCCAATCATTGTCAATAGAATATCTTAACTATTTAATTATATATACATATATCGGTGCAGTAGATGAAAAATGTATATTTCATATATCACTTCCATTTATTAAAATGTGCAAAACATTAGTTGGACATACTTTGTAAAAAAAGAAAAAAAATAACTAAGTATGATACAAATTCAGTTCACTTGTGCTGGTCTTTTTATTAAAACCTAATAGCTTTGGCCGGTCGGCACAAATCTCCAAGGCTTCTGTGTTTCTAAAGATTCTCTTTTTAAACTCTGCTCTTTTCTTCCTTCCACCACCCGTGCCTGAATCACTCTGCTCTGAATTACTGTATTTCGGTTTTATTCTCTTTTCCGTGCATCCCCCTATGCAAGTGCTCCGTCGTTTGTCCCCATATAATGTCTAAAAGGCAGCATTCCAAGTCCTATTGTGTAAAGCATTGGTGTGCATTGCTGAACTAATGGCTTTTAAGATGTCAAAGGGAAATGTAGCGCACAGAGAAAGAAAACTCCTTGCCCTGTGTGGGTTTTCATCTAAAATTGGTTCCTGTGCACTCTGCACTCGGACAGCTGCCATCCATTCTGCGAGAGACCTTTCTCTTCCCTCTCAAAGAATGGTTAACAGCAGAAGGCAGCAATGACAATTCAAGTGGATGCATATTAAATCAGATAATGTTCACGCCGCCTCGTGAACTTAAAAAGCACGGCACACAAAAGATGTTCCTGTAGCTAGTTGACTGTGTTTTTGGGGGGCTTTTTTTGTGGCGCGCATCCTTGCATTTTACACTCGGCTGTGGGCACACTCAGGTGTGTAAAGAGTGAGGCGATGCCCGTGAAAATGTGGCAGTGGGATGGATCCGATCCCATTATTTTCCACCCTGGCTTGTAAAAACACTGTCTGGCCTGCTCTAAGGTGAGCACATCTGCTACAGTAAAAGCCATCAGCTTATACAATGCTTCTTTGCTCTGGCAATCTTTTAGCCGGCAAATGAAGGGCTGTGTGAGTTTTATCAGCGCGGCAATGCTCCCTCTGAAGGCTTCCTCTCAGGAAATGGAGGGGGAAGTGAGGGGTTGTGCACCGTCAGTTATCAGATATACAGTAGTTGCTCTGGGATATTACTCGCTGATAGATTCTGAATAAGACATCTGCCAAAATACTTGGAGAGTCACTTCTTCGCATAGGTGCTTCACAGGAGAGCAGACACTATTTGATTCCGAGATTGGAAATGCTAGAAGTTGCAATTGTTCCGGTTCTTATCGGTGCAACATAGTGAAATTGCATACTGCCAAACCCCCGCTGCTCTCACTCCCGCCAATTTACCACTTGTGTCATGTGGGTTAAGAGGAAGTGTAACCAACGGAAGAGGACAAGTTCACTATATCCACAACACTCGGCAGCGACACATCTGACAGGTGCTAAAATGAGACATAAGGGCCTGTAAAAAAAAAACAGACAGACATGGAAGGCAATGGAGCTGAGAAGCTGCAGATTTTGGAATAGGCCACAACCCCAACAGAATCACTGTGCACCATTTGTCTTCATCGATGTGACAGTCCTTAATTATTTCCAGGGGAGGGTTGAATGATTTGTATTTCAGTCGATGAGCTACAGGCCTTTTCTTCATCTAGTGTTAATGGTTTAACTAAGTGCCTCTCATGTGCTTTATCTGCATATGAATTCTATTAACCATATTTTTTTAAACTCAGCATGTTGTCATTGATAGCTATATGATTCCCTGTCTTCTCTTTAATTGAATTATCATTAGCATACACGGTGATTGTATTGGCCACAAATGCTATTGCCATAATTAACTGCATCACGTGGACCTATGGCTTTACTGTTTGTCTTTTTTTTTTTTTAAGAACTGTCCTTCAGTTGACAATATATTATGCTAATAAAATTATTTTTGAAAATCAACCTGCAGGCTTTGAAGCTCAGCTCCTCACTCCACTTCATGTTCTTTGTTTTGTTTGTTTGCCTTGTACATTGGTGAAAATCTTATCCTGAAGCTCTTTTTTTCCCCCCACTCTCTTCCCCTCCTATTTCCCAAGACGTTGCCGCTGTAAATAGATTTACCTTTCCCCATAGCAAAGTCCCTCCTGCATATGTTTCCCCTCCCCAATCCAGCCTTTCATCCCTGACTATCTGACTCTTTTCTTCTTAACTTGAAACTAAACTGAGGGGACAGGTTGATTCCAGGTGTCACGTTAATAACACCTCCCCCCTGGCATCTCAATGTCGCCATTAAGTTTGGTTCCACTTATATTTCTACGCCATTACTTGGTGAAGTCTGCCGTACAGGAGCTGTTTCATCTGTGTCTAGTCAACTATGCATTTCCATCCATTTCATTAGGACTATCCAAAAATGTGTTTATGCCAAACGTGTGTAGTATACGCAAAAGATGAGAACATATGAGAATGGCCTGTTTAAAAATGTATTAGCATGCTGGGGCATTACTAGTGTCTCGCTAAGCTGACAGTGTTACCTTTCTCTTCGTAACATTTAAATCTTACTGCCACATGACAGCAAACAATGTAGGAGTGGCTTCCAAAATCCCCAGTAATCCATCTTCTTAGTGATTACCACAAGAACTGGCTGTTAACTGCTTGTGACAGCCAACATGAAACAGTGAGACAGATGTCATAAGTTATTGTCGTTGGCAGTCAAGAGGCATTATGCAACATTAATGGTGACTTACATCAAGCTTCACAAAGCCTCGTCGACTCCAAATGAGAATGCTGTGTCGCTCGCGGTGCAATGTCTCTCCAGCCCCAAATACACCATCCTGAGTCTGTGAGCTGCAACAAGAAGAGCATCGCTCCCAAAAGACTTAGTGGAGCATGGCCCTGAGCCACCTTGAACTATGCCACTGCTCCTCAAATAACTCAAATGGAGGTTATTTTACAGAGGGAAGTTACTGTAAGCACAATGGATGTACTTACTCTGCAGCAATGGCCCGAAGAGTCCAAGAGCATAAATGAGGCCTGCAATATTATATTTCAATCTCCCCCTCTCGTCCTCCGCTCTCTGTCGTTTTTGTGCACACATGCACAACATGCTCTCTCCTCTTTCTCTGTCTCTTCTCTCTGCCAGTTTTGCTTCTTAGAACAATTTACAGTGAAGGTGGCACAAGTCCACAGATTGCAACTCCTACTCGCATCCCTCAGCTCGTTAGCGTTCAGACAGACAGTGTAGTTCCTGTTCCAGCTTCCCTCTCTCCCCCCACCAACACGTCCCTGACTCTTGCTCACTGCTTATTTTCAACCCCATTTCCCACACCTAAATCCCTCTCTGTTAGACTAGCATGCCCCACTGTCTCAAATTACCCTCGGTTACCCCTCCCGGACCCCGACGCATGCGGCATCACAAAAACCCACTCATCTACAAATGTTGCCTTTCGTTACGCATGGTTACCGGCCCGACGACATAATTCTCTCCCCAACTCATCAAGCTGCTAATACCACCCAGAGAGAGAGGGAGAGAGTGAGGGGAGAAAATGAGGGCAGTGATGGAGTTGGGTCTGGGCAGGAGGAGGCAACGGGGGGGGGGGGATTCTGAACTTAGTGAAAAAGAATATCATCTGCCAAAGACCACCAAAGTGTAATGCACAGTGTTAATGAATGGGAATAGCAAATGAGGGATTGGCATATACAAACATAGGCTGTCTGAATAATTCCATTAGAAAACAGTCAATGTTCATTTGGACCGTAATTAGGCCCCCTCTCCCAGAGACATGCTGGCCTGATTGATAGTCAAATTGCAGGAGATTGTGTTTACTTTTTCATCTTATCTAGTTAGGAATTCTCCCTACGTCTCATGTCTCATGTTCTCTCTTTCATCCCTCCCTCAGCCCTTCATCCATTTCATGAATAAAGCAACAGAATGGCCGGAGGTTGATTCTTGGAAACAGGAAACACAATTATTGTACGATCTAGATTGCTACACCTCTCTATAGGGAGTGTGTGTGTGTGTGTGTGTGTGTGTGTGTGTGTGTGTGTGTGTGTGCTTGAGTGTGAGATCGGGGCATTAGCAGATGCATTTCATCACTGTGGGTGTGTGCTATGGATGCATGCGTTTATCCTTGCTTGTAAATGCCAGACGTCTGACATCGCTCACAATAAGTGTCTCTCTCGCCCCTTTCAAAACATTTGGAAATTCTGGAATTATCTTCGTTTTCTTCCTGGTGTGAAGTGATTTAAACAAAATCCCCAAAGTATTTTAGTTATCTCTTTCAGTCCTGCTTTAGTGAAAAATATTTGCTTTTTCCATGGCTCATGGTATAATATTTTATCTGCAAGAGAGGAGGCATGGCATCATGGTGTCATCATGATCCTTGAAATCTTTCGCCTCAGGGCAGCACATGGTACTTGCTGTGTTGCAGTGTTTTTCTTTTTCTTTTTTTCTTTTTTGGTAGAGGGGGCGCGTGTCTTCCACTGCACTGCTTTAGTACAGTCATCAGATGACATGTTGCTGGAGAGCAGGGTTTTTTTTCAAAAGCATTCATTCATTAGTTTATTTATTCATTTATTTTTGGCATCAAGTGGGTGGAATTGAGTTTGCTATGTTGGATGGCATGTGCTGTTCTCATGTCGTTCATGTATAATAGCTGCACTTTTTATGAATACCCTTTAAATCCTATTAGATCCTGATTGCATGTGGTTGTAATGTGAGTGACTCACTCAAAACCATGCCTTTGTAATCAGCTGTGTACTGTATACATTTTTCCAACCGTTGCTCCCCCCCCCCCCCAAATCCTTTCCCGCCTACCTACTGTTTCTCCATCATCAAGACAAATGGCTTAAAAAATAAAGGAATAATGTAACACTCCGTACATTCCACTTTCGCCTAGCCTCCGTGTTTCACAAGTGCACACGACGGCAGTTTTTGTTTTCCTTATCGTTCGCTCATGAGGCCGCGCTGATGAAAAAGGCAGCCTGCATGATCCGATGCAGGCACACTCACCCTGGCAGCCATGTGTGCTATCGGAGTGTGCTGGCAGCGCCTGCAGTAATGACTTAATATCAGTCCTCCCACGGTGGAGCAGATGAGAGCACAGGTGTGCAGATTGTCCCCTGTCACATGGCACTGCAGGGTCCACACACGCCATTCTCCATTAGTTAACCCACCATCAGGCCGTTAATATATGCACTGACATTAACACACACACATACACATACAGTACATATACAGCTCTGGAAAAAAATAAGAGACCACTTTCACAAATGTTTCTTAAAAGCATCTCATCTCTACATGTATGACAGTCATTCTTTTCTTTTCTTTTTTAAATACCAACACAAACGCAACTCATTCTACTTAATGAGACACTGATGAGGTCATCACCTGAACCACATCTGGTTTTATAGGAAGATTATAAAAACCACTGCTGGGATTAAACATTGACATTATCCCACAAAAACTGATTTATAAACTCTTCCTGAGATAAAATATTCTTGCTGTGTTGTTTAGGAATAAATATGAACATGTTTTCTTTGCATTATTATTATTCAAGGTCTGAAAAGACCTATATTTGTTTTGTTATTTAGACTAGTTTAGTCATTTTCAGTCAATAAAAGCTGAGCTCAATTTTGGGAGGAATGTTGTTGAAAAAATATTTTTTATGTAATATTACTCAAACACATTCCTATAAATAGTAAAACCAGAGAAACTGATAATTTTGGGAGTGGTCTCTTAATTCTTTCCAGAGCTGTAGGCTATATGTATGCTGCTACTGTATATCGATGTGTTTGCTCAGTCCTCGTTCCTCTCCCGCAGCAGCTTCTCCTGTTTTCCGTTCTCCCGGGCATCGGAAAATGTCTCAAAATCCAACCATCAGGAGCAGGCTGAAGCTTCCTTTATCTTTCCCTCTCACTTCTCCCTCCTTCTGTCTCTTCCTCGCTTCCTCTCTGTCTCTCTCTCTCCCTCTCTCACACACACCCACGCTCTTACATGTGCCTGACATAACCACATTGTCTTGCACAAACACAGTGGAGAGAAGAGGAGAGGGTTTAGGGTGGGGGGGTGGGGGGTTGGTGATGACTAGTGATGGGAATGTGCTTTGGCTTGAATCTCATCCGAAGCCGCCACAGCTGCCCCAAACCGTGGCAGACAGACCCAGCTGCTATCGTGGGCCTCGCATGCACGGCTCTGTCAACAGGTCAGGGTGCTTCACCGCCTGCACTTTGTTCTTCCTCGCAGACTGCAGCAGCCTTTGTGCTTTAAGACCAAGCTAAATTTAATCTCATTTCCAGTTCTCTGCTCTTTTCTGATTTACTCAGCCTGAAACCAAAAAATCAACGAAAATTTAGTTACATATTTGTGCTCGGGTCCAGATGGTAACAAGAAATAGCTGCTTAGAAAATCAAGTACACACATCACTAAATACAGTATATGCTGCTGTGTATCAAAGAGGCTTGCATCATCAAACCCAGATTTATATTGTGCACACTTTAAAGGATTATCCTAGTCTATTACAACTTATTTCAGTGGTGTTGGCCATTGCTTCCCTCACAGTATGACAAGCACTGTGTTTCCAGATCTCTCCAGTTTTTGTGAGTACAGTGTTATCACAGCTGATGAAACAGACGGCCAAGTCTGTCTTAATAAGCGTTACGTTTTAATACACTGGAATTATCCTTTAAAGTGCTTCATTTAACACAGCTGCGACTTCACTGCAGGTGAGAGATGTGAAGTTGAAGTGACAAGGCACAGGCATACACTTCCTCTGGAAGCTCAACAGTAGGCTATATATTGTTTATTCTGCTTTGTCAAAAGTCCTTAACCTGTCGTGGAAGGTAAAATAGAATAACAAAAGCTTTGGGAGGAGGGTGATGTGATTGGCTGCCACGGGGTATGAGCCAATTATACACTGTAACATATGACTCAAAAATTACACATGAGCAAGAAGAGTAATGCGTCACAACGCAGAGGTGTCATCTGGGTAATTGTACAGCTGAGTGTCATCCTCATGGGAAACACACATACATGTATAGTACATATACATTTATATGTGTATTTATATGCAGAACTCTATGTTATTTACATTTTCTTGTTTTGCACTCTGGCAGGCAGCTGCAGTATGTTGGTCACAGCTGACAGTTCGAAGAAAACATGTCAAGGTAGTTTGACTCGCTGCTGGACACCAAAGCACCTTGCTGTGTTTGAAAACAAAACACTGACATCCAACGTGCTTCCGGCTTCATAACAAAAGAAATGCATCCTTTTATATAGGCTCTAAGGCAGCTAAACTAAAATCTTTAGCCCTTACATCAAACTTTTTTGTTGTTTGTTGTTTCGTTTCGTTTCAGCAGAACATGATGATCTCCAAATTTGGTTATGAAGAGGCTTTTTTTTTTCTTAATAGGGCTGCTTAAAAAAACAAGATGTAGCCCATATGTTTTTAGAACTCCCTAAAATAATCATATGCACCATAAGATAATTCTGTGGCATACTGTATCAAATGTCTGCATGACACCAATATAAAAGGAGCAAAATTACATCTGCGGCAAATTATTCCAGGAACAATTTCTGTCATTGATGTTCTTTTAACATCTGTGCAGGGCAATTGAGCTTTCTTTTCATGTGTTTGAAGTTTTCACGACTATTTTCTAAGCAGCAAATTTAGCCCATCACAAGCAGGGACGCAACTAGGTTGTCAAATGTGTTCAAAGCAGTGGATATGCAGGTCTGAAAATTGCACTGAGATGTTACACATGGTCTATTAAACCAAGGAATTATAGAAAAGAAGTGTTATAGTTCGACAACCTGCAGTACAGCAGCTGGAGGAAGTCAGGTGAGGAGGCATGAAGAGCGACAAAGTCCATGTTAGAAGATGGCTCCACTGTTTATTCCCTAGTTAATGTTGGTTCTTCTATCTATGACCGTTTCACAACCTTTACTGCATGTTTATTACTGTAACCATGACGGCGAAGGTCCTCTGACTTTAAGGTAGTATTTTGTTATAATCTCTCCGCAACTTCTCCCTTGACCCAACCGAGTAGTTTTGTGCTTAAATCTAACCGAGTTGTGACTGTTTCATATGCTGAGCAAAGGTCAGCTCCGCTGCAGGGCTGCTATTCAAACAGATGCTCCTAGGGGTCAAATCAGAGGGTGAGAATAAATGAACTGCTGGTTGTTCAGGTTGTAAGGCTTGTGCCCCTTCCCTGACTGCAGCTTGTGTGTTGAGATGTTGCATATCTGATACACAGCTTATGTAAGCGTGTGCAATAATACAAGTTAAGTTTGGATGAACTTAAAGGAGCCCTTGGTACATTTTGCTAGTGCTACACAGCCAGAGTTACCATTAACTGTTTACTAACTATCAGTTGAAAATAAACCAGGTGTGTATTCACATTCTTTGCTTTACTTTTTTCCCCCTTCCCTCAGTGATGAGCAGTATGTTTAAAGGGATAGTTCACTCAAAATTCAAATTGCACTCATTATCTACTCCCCCTCATGTGGACTAAGGGCTGGGAGAAGCTTCAGAGTCCACTGTGGCTTCTCTGAGTTACAGGGGGTCTCGTCGTAGCAGTGCATGTCCATATAACGGTTGCAAATGGATACCAACTGTCTTCGTAACAAAAAGACACACCAAAAAACATCCAAATACCTCCATGCTGCTTGTATGTAATGTCCGTCTTGTATTGAAGCCCCGAAATACAAAATTGTTCTGAAAAAAAATTAAATAAGTTGCTACGATGCCATGTAAAGCCCTTTGAGACAAACTGTTTGTAAAAACGGGCTATACAAATAAAATTGCCTTGCCTTGCCTTGCCTATATTTCAAGCTTGTTTGTAGCAGAAGCTCTTCGACATATCAGCTTCAATACAAGATGGGCATTACATACGAGCAGCATGGAGGTATTTGGATGTTTTTGATGTGTAATTTTGTTACGAAGAAAAGTGGTATCCATTTGCAACTGTTATATTGACATGCACTGCTACGCCGAGACCCCCTGTAACTCAGAGAAGCCATGGAGGACTCTGAAACTTCTCCCAGCCCTTAGTCGACATGACGGTGAGTAGATAATGAGTGAAATTTGAATTGTGGGGTGAACTATCCCTTTAATGGCAATTCTTGTGTCTTCTCTTCTGTTGAAGTTGGCATGCTAGCCAGATAACCACTGCAAATCTTGTCATTCTTCACCTTTAACAGCCAGATCCAACAGCAGTATGGCCTTCTACCTCTGAATCCATGTCAGAAACCATTATTGTTTTATTCCTGTTCTGAACCGCAGCATTTTCAGGTACAAGTACAATATGTTTCACAGAGGAAAAACAGACTGAAAAGGGCTAGAATTTATGTCAGCACATCTGTGCAAGTAATGACATTCAAACGTTAGCTGTTCATTTGGCTAACCTCATGGCATGTTCGGTATCTCCCAGTTTCACAAATGCAATGATTCATATCCTTCATAGCTTATCGTAGAGGATAGTGGGTGTGGAATTAGAGATAAGCTTGAAACTGAAAGACTGAGCTTGGGGTTCATTATTTGGCAGGTTACACTGTCAGAAATAGCACAAAAAAAGATCAATAAAACCAAGGCACTTTTGATAAATTTGAAAAAGCTACAGATGTCTGCCTGTATGTTACCTTCTGCTGAGAATATGTGGAAAATAACATTCAAAAGTGCAGTGCAACAACTACATTCACCGAGCAACCTAAAAAAAAAGAAGAAGAAAAAAATATCTACGTATAACACCAGGTTTCCTCTACAGTGAAATGCAGTCATTATGGAAATGTCCTTTACACTGTAAGTCCCAGAGGTATATAATTCCTATGGTATATGATGAAAGGCCTGAGTACGTATGTAATGCATGTGGAGTCATAAAACAAAGCTTGAGTAAGATCACACATGTGTCGTTCATTTCTCAAGAATTTAGGCGCATTTGCTACAAAATAGTTCATAGTGCCAACACGTGAATATGACAGTATAAAAATGGAGAAAGAACCAATGATGACCATTATATGGTCTGTAATGTTTCCATGAAAGTAATATGGATCCTAATTCATCCATTATTTATTACTCTTTTCACTCTGTAGCTGGAGGAGATAAGTCATGGTTTCTATTCAGTGTAGATTGTGTCTTTGAAGCAGCGCCATTGTTTGAGGGGTTCTCTGGAGCCACAATTTAGTGAGCAGTCCATAGCTTGCAGCCATAAAGGTCTCATTTTTAAATATAAATCACTTAAAGAAATAAATATAGAAACAAACAGACAAAAGTTAAAGTGACAATAAAGCAGCTCCAACCCAATACATTTGCAATTAAACATGTTCCCAGGCAGGCTTGGGTGTGTATAAGGCCTGTGTGTGTAGGGTCATGGTTCAGTACACTTCCCTCAAGCAAGGCTTTAGGGACCAAGGTAATTTAGATGATGACAGCAACGGTCTGAGGGAAATGTAAAAGCACACCGGGCTTTTTTATTTTTTATCAACTTAATGGTGAAATTTTGTTAATGAAAGTATTTTGCAGGTTGTAATCTTCTTCATATTCCATTCATTTTCTCTACAAATATTGCACTTTAGGTTAAGACCTTGCTAGGTTAGGACTTTCAACAGTGAAGTGGACAGCTGTAGCAAAATTTTAATTAAGATTTAACTAAAATCACCATCTTTCCCCAACGTTCCACCAAAGTGGATTCTTTCCCTGGACATTAAAAATACAGGGTTCAAGGAGCGAGCTAAGCCTTTTTCCTCTATTAGTTATAACCATTCATACATTGCTGAATAATTCCAGATGATGACAGCGTTGGAAATATTTTCTTTCTTTCTTTCTTTCTTTCTTTCTTTCTTTCTTTCTTTCTTTCTTTCTTTCTTTCTTTCTTTCTTTCTTTCTTTCTTTCTTTCTTTCTTTCTTTCTTTCTTTCTTTCTTTCTTTTTCTTTAATAAGTCTGTTCTCAGCTGGAAATTGTCAGACTTGTTTGATTGTTGAAATGCTGAACACAGGTTCCCTGAACTCTTTTGATTGTGTAGACAAACAGCACTCCTTCCCCACAGCTATTGTGATTTTGAACTGTACATAAAAAAGGACGTAGACTCTGTGACGTCACCCAAAGGGTTTTGGGCAGTGATTTTTGAAGCTTAGAGTCGGCTGCTCCACTGTCACCACTAATCCAAAAATGTGGAGCATACGCTCACCCATCTGTCACTCACATCGGCCACACCCTCAACTGTGCACAACTTTAAGCCTTTATAAAATGACCCCCCCCCAACCCCCAACCCCCTTACAGTTGTCAGAAGAAATTCTGCTTGTGTGAGGCTGTACATTTGCATATATCTGCTGTAAAGTCACACATTTCAACATTGGAGCCTGTGCATGCATTTACTTGTTTTTGGAGCCATGCTTCCTGTGATTCAAAAAAGTAGTGTTTTGGGCCCTCTGGGGTGAAATTGCTGCTTGATTGTGATAAAGCTGAAATCAGACTGGATGAAGTGTGTGACTTCAGCACAGGAAATTATGGCTGAGGTTTTACCAAAAGGTTAACAGCAGCATCAGGTCACAAAACATTCAGCACAGACAAAATCACCTGCTCAATGTTAGAAAAACAGTTTTAAACTTCTGTTTGTGCCTTTGTGTCTTTTGTCTCCCTGTACATTGTGCAGAACACAATCGCCCACTTTGAAGTAGGACAAAAAAAAACCTTATCTTTTTTGAAGGAAAATGATTGAGACAGTCTGTTTTCTCAGGGTGTAATAAGATTGACTCAGATGACACACTCGCTGCATCAGACTAATTACCCTTTCTCGCAACTATGCCACAGAGGGATTTGTAAGAACCCATGAGACATCAAAGACAAGCATCGTCTGCTCATCCCTATATCCTCTGTCTCTTTAACATCCCTTCCTATAAAAACACTGGTCTGGCTTAATTGACTTGGCCCCATCCAGAGTAGCTCTTCCATATTACTGAAACCTAAGCTGCTTGTGAGTGTCATGAGGCAAGCCAGCAAGGCCCGGGGAGAAAATATTCTGCGACAGCTCCTCTCCCCTGAGCCCTTATTGTTCTTCCAGCGGCACCATTGGCTGAGAATGGAACATTTGGATGATTAAAGGGATTTGGTGGTGCACTGTGTCATGTTCCTGTAATCTCCCAGATGATGGATTAGGGGTCTGCCCTGTCATACTCCCCTAATCTGGCCCTGGTGACGTTTGCATGTGAGTCCCAGTTGCCTTGACACCCACGCCGCCTTCCCAGAGGCTCCCGCTGCCCTGGAGGAGCAGCAGCCGCAATTTGACCCAGTCAGCCAGATTTCTCCACACAATAGCATCGTATTCGGCTTACAGGCAGAGAAAGCCTGGCGCTTATCTCTCTGCATTCCTAAACTATAGCCATAATAGAGAGATTGTTAAATATTCAGTTTTTTTTTTTTCTCTTAAATTCCATCTACATATCACTTTTCTTAGAGATCAGGAAAAATGGAGATGGGTGTGGGCAGGGGAGTTGATGAGGAGTGAGAGAATTACTATTCAGAGTATTTTTTTAAACTCAAGGGAGTGTCACACTTGCCATTTGTCATAATATACATTCTTACCTGACACCAACGATTTGGAGGGATTGTCTCACGGGATTTTGAATATGATAAAGCGGAATGATTCTGAAATTAATAAGGTGAAATAGACAGATGTGAGCCTTGGCCTTTGCCTTTTAAGTGGCTGTCATCGCTCCTTGACAGGCTTCATAAGGAGAAAGAAAGAGATCGAGGGCGAGAGAGAAATAGAAAAGGGACAGAGGGGATGAGGCTGGAGAATAGCTTTCCACTACCGCCGCCCCCTAACAATAGCCCTGTCATCTCCCTCCAAAGAGCAGATGCCCAGGTTCCCGGTGGCATCTCCAGAGAGAATGTCAGGGGAGAAATAAATCTCCCAGCCAATTTATGTGAGGAAGGTGAACTTTTTACTAGCTTTCCATGGTAAAGGCGAGAGGAGGAAATCACTGACAGCTCTGAGTGGAGATTTTCTTTCTTCTTTCCTAGTTGACATGGCATTTTTATTCATTGGACCTCCAGAATGCACTCTTGTGCAACGTGGGGGTGAAAGAGAGTCAAAAACAGTCCATGTGAAACTCCCCCGACAGCAGAATGGTAAAAAAGTGAGAAAATGTTTTTTTTTTTTTCCTAAAGTGAGCTCAAAACCCTGCTGATCAGTTTGCTCTTGTTTCTGTTTTTGGAGGCAAAATCCCATTAGAGGCAAGCTGTACACTCATGCAAGTGGCTGAAAGAGCACATTGCATTACCTGTTTTGCTGAGCCAACATGTGACCCACCATGCAGCTATTTTTTTTTTTCTTCCCCATTACACGCATCTGCAGCACATGCAAGGTGGCATTTACCTCGAGCAAGCAAAGTAACAAGAACATCCAATGGTAAACTGCAGCACATAAAATTAGCAGAAATGGATTTGTGTTGCTTTTTTTTCCCCCTGGAATATAGATCCATCATCTTGCCCACTGTGATCCTGGAAAACTGACACATATTAGCATAAAGCCGATTGGATTCCAGCAGTGAAATGCACATTTGTTAGACGCAAACTGCTTTATTTGTATCTGCGCTCTAAAAATACACTGTAACGTAAGTGGAAACTGCTTGAGATTCGGTGCACACGCGACATATTGACGTATCATTTTATGCCAAACAAAGCAGTTAATACCCTTGAAAAGAAGTGATGAGAGAACCGAGCATCCTGCACATGTAATTCACAGGATGAAACGAGAAGAAAAGGTTACAGGAGTGTAGTATTAATTTACATAACAGTGCAATATCACAAGTGCTGTGCAGTGGAGAATGTTGTTCTCCATAGCCGGAGAATAGGAGAGAAACGTGATTATCTTTCTAAACTAGCGGGTACTGTTTAGCCTCTAAAGCTGGAGCAGTAACAGTTACATTTTATGCAAATAACAGTGTATCAGAACGCCTTTACAATTCAGAAAATAACATCTGAACAGGAGGGTGATGTTAGATGCAGTATGCCAATATAAAAACAGCACTGCTGGGAAGGAATCAGCTCAGAGTCATCACTCATGACAAAATCACACTTTTTAAGTGCAGCTGTTGGCTCAACCATGCTGGAGAGGTCGCCTGAATCCGATCCAGGGCTTCTGACACAGCAGATCAACATGCCTGCAGACAGATTACTACAGGAGGCAGCTAAAACTTCACACTTAACAATATGAAAACAAGGGACCAGGAGACCACACTGTAATGCAGCAGATATTAATTTTCTATAATAATATTAAAACTAATAATTATATTATTCACTTGCAAAGAATGTACGAATGAAATGAATCTGCAGTTGCTTCTTTTCATAGTGCAACATCTTGGCTCCTCAGGATCCGCTGTGTGCTACATGCATCAACAAAGAGCTCTCAGTGAAAACTTTCCATTAACTCTCAAAAATCCTTTGCACACATTGTAGCAGATGCACTATTTGTTAACCAATGTAATATTATTTTCACCCCAAACTTCATTTTGTGAGTCCACATCAGTGTGGGCTGTAATTATGCACAGCAGTGCTTTGAATTAAATGCTAATGTGAGAATACTAACATGATGATTGTTTAGCAGTTTAGCAGCTACAAAGTGAAAAGGAAGTAGGAGTTCCAACACCGATGCAGCAAAAAAAAAAAAAAAAAAAAAAAGAAATAATAAAGACACTACATATTCAATGAGCAATGATGGAGAGTTTTGAGTTTAAACACGCAGATGGGTGCGCTCCCAAGCATATCAGTGCCAATACGAGGCTGTTGGCATCTTGATTGTACCTTATGCTGTTAGTGATTAATTGAAAACGGAAGAAGGAGCGGCTCCCATCACAATGTGACGACACATACCTCCTATTCCCGAGTGTCTTCAATTCAAGATTAGAGGCCACTGATGCTATGACAAAATAAAATAATATTAATAAAAAGTTTACTAAACTTTTTTTTTCTCAAACATCCTGCACACTCTCTTTCCACTTTATTTATCTTTTGTATTTTTATGAATGGGCCTTGTGTGCGCACACTCTGGTGCTGTGGTGTGTCTGCGTGTTTCTTGTGGTATGAGCCGGGCTGACAGCCTTGTATTATACCTGAGGGCTTCACACTACAGGGGTCAGCCACTACTTTCACTTGTTTGGTGATGACGAGATTTTGCACTTAAGAGTATAACTCTCAGGTCTCACCGGGCAGTGCAGTGGAGATATTTTGACAAGTCGCTACATGACTACGTAGATGTAGCGAGAATTTTTAATGAGAAAAAAAATGCTTCCTTGTCTCCCTAGGTGATGACTCAGTGGCAGTCAAAGCTACAATACTAATGTAGTGGATGGAAGTAGAAAAAAAGTTGTTTTGTCCTTTTCTTATTCTTTTTTTTGGGGTCATGAGTAGAATTAAAGGGATAGTTCACCCAAAATTCAAATTTCACTCATTATCTATTCACCCTCATGTGGACTAAGGGCTGTGAGAATTTTCAGTCCTCCGTGCCTTCTCTGAGTTACAGGGGGGTCCGCGCAGCAGTATTTGTCCATATAAAGGTTGTGAATGGATACCAACTTTCTTCGTCCAAAAAGACACACCAAAAAACATCCAAATACCTCCATACTGCTCATCTGTAATGTCCCTCTTGTATTGAAGCCCCGACATGAGAAATTGTTCCGCCGGCGTGATTTGCACTGACACAGGAAGAGCAGTGAACTGAGACAATGGGAGCTTCCGCTACAAACAAGCTTAAAATATAGACTTATTTAATTTTTTTCGGAACAATTTCTCATGTCGGGGCTTCAATACAAGAGGGACATTACAGACGAGCAGTATGGAGGTATTTGGATGTTTTTTGATGTGTCTTTTTGGACGAAGAAAATTGGTATCAATTCACAACCATTATATGGACAAATACTGCTGTGCGGACCCCCCCCCATAACTCAGAGAAGGAACGGAGGACTCTGAAAATTCTCACAGCTCTTAGCTGACATGAGGGTGAGTAGATAATGAGTGAAATTTGAATTTTGGGTGAACTATCCCTTTAAACTAAAAGTGAGCTTTTGCGGCCTTATTGCACAGGAGACGCTCAAGAATATTGTAGAAAAAAAAAATCATTAATCTTTGTGCCACAGAGTTGAAGTGGAAAGCTGGTGCGGAGGAGGTCTTATTCACATCCACCCTGTCCCGTCTGTCCTGCTTGGTGGAGTGTCCTGGCCCCGAGGGGGAGTCTGCCCGCTAGCATGGCACACACTTGGTGCAGGGATCTGCAGTGCCTGCTGGTTGCCGGGCAGAGTTCAAATCTATTTCTGTTTGTTGCGGCGCATTTTTTTTTATTTTGGGGGGGGGGCGGTGGCTCCTCCTAAGCGGATGTCAGCTACACCTACTGTGTAAGGGTGTACGGGAATGTAACAGAAGCTGCCAAGGCGCTCCCAGAAAAGTCCACTCTCCTTCTGTTTTAATGAGACCAGCCCATAAACAGACACATCACTTGCACTATCTCAGCATGAGGAGGCTCATTAATATGTGCATAAAACATAAGGCAGTGAGGAGATGTACAAATACTACTGTACTGTATGCTGTCCCTCCATCCAAGGTAGTGATATTATGTGCATATCATTCCTTTGCCTGCCTGTATATTCGATTTATATTATTCAAATCTATGTGAAGCAACATTTTATCACTCCCTCTCACTTTCTGGGCTTGCCAATGTGAAACTGCTTTTTTTTTTTTGCTTTTTGCTTTATCTCTTAAACATGGTGGCAGCATATTTACAGTGAGCCAGAGGTTGTTTGGATGCCTTAATGTGGCTTCCACTGTATACCAGGATGACAGGCTTATTCTCTCTCTCTGTCTGTCTTTTTTCCCCTCTCTTTCTCATTTTCCCCAATCTCGTGAGCATGGAATTCACTGTCATGATCTATTGAACTCTGGAGGAACATCAGACGTAGTGTAGAGAATTTGCTGCCTACTGCATGTCAGGCTCAACAGGTCCTCATCCCTAAATGACAAAGTGGTGTGTTTATTTGTTCCTGTGACCGAGCTGAGATCTCTATGGTTGAGATTCGGTGAAGTCTAGCTATAACAATACCTTAGGAAAAGATTTGTCGGAGATGGAATAAGGAAAAAGGAATTGCTAGACACCATGTGAAGGCAATTATCCTAGAAATCTGTGTTCTTCTGACCCCCAAGGTGATTGAGATGGTTAAAAAACCAGCCCTCTGGGGAAGCGATAGAAGATTAAATAAAGTAAAATTATTGGTTGACCACTCTTTCAATCTTGAGTTTCTCCTCTGACACTATCTGCATCGTTAGCAGTAAATGACCCACTGCTCCCCTCATCCCAGTAATCAGTTAAAATGGGTTATCTGAGGGGTCACAAGGACATATATGTAGCCTAAGAAGTAGATTCACTATGTAGATTCACATTACGTGGTTGTTTCCTATTAGTTGTAAACATAAGCTGATATGTATCTCGACCAGTCGGTGTTCCCTTGTTCTTGCTCCCATTCTTTAAAAGGGTTAGCCTGATTCTGTGTTGCCGGGACAAGGATTGATTATACTTGCCAATGTTGTGTAAGCCTTGTCCGCATATTGATGAATAATAATCTTTTTTTTTTTTTAATCTGCAGTCAGTCAGTGTCTGTGCTTTCATTTATCCGTTTGTGTCTAGTGTTTCACTAGAATATTCCCCATAGCTCTATATGCTTCTCTTTACAGTATTCAAGTAGTGTGCTGTTGCATCAATGGCCAAAACAAAAACAAAAAAAATCATCCTCCATATAGTATATGTGTATTTTTTTTTTAGGTAAACCAGTCCTATACAATGAGTTCTGTTTGTCTTCAGACTTTTTCTGTCTCTTTTTTCTTCTTTACGCTCCTGTACTTGCACAACGCTGCAACCACACGATCCCCACTCAGAATCCTCTCAGCACTGGAGCAACACTATAGACTAAAGCGCATTAGATGTGGTAAATTTGCTGTGTGCCTTACGTCCAGTTCTGCTGTCTTCAGCTCAGCATTTTAATAACAGAATTACACTCGGCTCAATGTCACATTGTGCATTACAGAGCAATTTGTTCTAATTCCAAGTGTTTTGTTTGTAGACCAAGTTGGGACACTGTGTGTGTATATGTGCGTGTGTGTAAGTGTGCGCGTGTCCACTGTGGGACCCAGCTCTCCTCAGGACATGCCAGGGGGCAGCTGGGGTGATGGGCTACACTGCCGCTGTCGGCCATCCTTCTGAGATAATATCATAATGGGGGGGGACAGCTGGCAGCTTCGTTTCCTGTCGGTGCAAATTTTCTACTACATCAATAATGAGTGCCAGAGCCCAGCCATGAGCGCTACGGCTCAGTAGGCGCATGACCGTATTCTCATATGTCCTCTCCTTCTCTCTCCTTCCTTCTTCTCTCTGGCTTTTTCTTTTTTTCTTTTTTCCCTTCCCCAATTCATCTTTATCGCGTCTTTTCCATCACCAACTCCATTCACATTTATACGTGTTACTCCCCACATAAATCTCTTCCTCCTACACAAATCCTGGTTCTCCTCATTTTTATTCACATTTTGCCTTTACACACTAATTGAAGCATAAAAGAAATTCAGGTTTCCTCTATCTCAGAACATGGGTACAGTCCTGATAGTGGGAGGGCTTTTCAGGATTGCTTTTTGCGTAAACATTATTCCAGTGCATATACACAGTGACTCCCATTAATCCACGATATGACCTATGTTTATACGCAGCTGGAAAGAGCTTCCTTCGCCATCATCTAAGTGGGACGCAACCAAAATGCAGAAAATGACTAAAGGATACTTGAATTCAAATTTTAGTTGCTTTTGGCAAACTTGTCTTATCTGCAATTTTCCTGCTTTCCTAATATAATTTAACTTGATTCTCCTCAGTCTTGTGAAATATGTGCTGCATATAAAGCACATTTTTAAAAAAAAGAAAAAAAAAAAAGAATCATCCTTTTAAGGTGCTGCATAAGAGTAAACTAGGCCCCTGTTCTCTCAGTGTTTGCTTTGTGTAAATATAGGCTATGGAAATTATGGGGAAGTGAAAAGGGTGGATGATTGTGACTGCTGACATGTTAGAGCATTGGACACCAATGGGTGACATGACAGTGTGACACTTAAATGCAGTTCAGGATTTCACAAAGGCACATCAAAGCTCAGTGATATGTCATGTCTTGACAAGAGTGGGAACAAAACACAGCAGAATAATAAGAGAGAAGTGACTGTGTGTGTCTGTGTTTCAAATTCATTTCAGTATAACCATCTGGAAATAGTTACAATGAGATGTTTGGTGACGTATATCTTTGTGTGTGGTCTAATTTTATAAACTTGAAGCCTTCAAAAATATCATCACATAGTTAGTTCATCGGCATGTCAAGCAAATTAAAAAAAAAGAGGTTAACGTTCCTCAGCAGAAATGGTCCCTGCTTAACCCTTAAAGCGCAACACCCTGTGATTAAAAGCTGAACTTTGACACACCGAGATATGAACATGATGGGAAGTGAGATCTTCTGTTGTGCGCCAATCAACAGTGGGAAGCCTCCCACTACTTCAGACCTGAATTTTAATGTGAGGTTATTTCACCGACAGAGATGCAGCACAAAAAGTAAATGTTGCAAACGTGCCGATCCCTGTTATTAGAAGACCTTTAACATGATTTCGAAATATCTACCATCTAAAGGATGTGCCACTGATGCATTGCAGGATTGAAAGAAATGTCTTTACAGCTCAGTGTGTCTGGGCTTTAATGTAGGCGTCTTCACAAATTAAAGGGATAGTTCACCCAAAATTCAAATTTCACTCATTATCTACTCACCCTCATGTCAACGAACAGCTGTGAGTCCTCCATGCCTTCTCTGAGTTACGGGGGGGGGGGGTCCGTGCAGCAGTATTTGTCCATATAATGGTTGTGAATGGATACCAACTTTCTTCGTCCAAAAGGACACACCAAAAAACATCAAAATACCTCCATGCTGCTCGTCTGTAATGTCCCTCTTGTATTGAAGCCCCGACATGAGAAATTGTTCCGAAAAAAATTTAATAAGTCTATATTTTAAGCTTGTTTGTAGCGGAAGCTCCCAGTGTCTCAGTTCACTGCTCTCACAGCCATTATATGGACAAATACTGCTGTACGGACCCCCCCGTAACTCAGAGAAGGCACGGAGGACTCTGAAAATTCTCACAGCTCTTAGTCGACATGAGGGTGAGTAGATAATTTGAATTTTGGGTGAACCATCCCTTTAAAGAATGCATCAGTGATGGTAACCTGTGATGATCATTGTAACTGTAAGGAATTGTTTTGTCGTTGTCACAAATTAGTCCAATGCTTCTCCATTCTTCGTCAGTGAATCAATGCTGTCATTGTTTTTGTTTGTTTTTTTACCCATGCTGGTGGCACGTCTCCATGCTCTGTCAGTCGCTACTGCTTTGGTCCTGATCGAGATTTCTCAATAGCTGTTGAGTGGATTTGTAGTGTGGTGTAGTTTGAAATGACGTTCATGGTCCCCAGACAATGAGCCATAGATACTTTCTTGAGCCCCTGACTTTCCCTATGGCAGCACCAGCAGGATAACATTTGTGATTTTTTCATGAAATTTGCTTCTGTTTTCATCAACTATAGCTACAGTATAGTCTTTTTTTTGTATTTCGAGTCTGGGGGTTTACTCTTTGTGGATGTATATCCCTGTTTAAGTGGTTATTGCTATTTTGTCTGTAAATGTTTTCATCTTTATCTCTCTCTGTAAAGCACTTTGTAACTTGTTTTTTTAAAGGCATTTTATTTAAATAAAGCTCATTATAATTACAGTAAGTCTTGCTTTGCCAGTCGATTATATCACCACTTTGGTTCAGTTATACCAGGAGTGGATAATAATCTGAAGGAACCTACTTTTTAACCAAGATAAATAAGAGAAACCTGGCTAATCTTATCCTTCGAGAATGCAAAAGAGACAGGAGTAGCTGTTGTAGCACGTAGGCCTGGAACTGTCCCTTCTGCTGTAATAAAGATAACAGTTGATTGAGCAGCGGAGGCCTTGAGTGCTTGATCAAATGGTTGGTTGCAGTTTTCCCATCATTAACATGCTCGTATTCTGCTGCTGACAGCGGTGTTAGCTTTGTTGTTGTTGCAGATTATGGGGACTTGCAACATGCGATGTAGAGCAGAGGGGCATGGAGCCAAAACCTGCTGGAACCAATGGCAGAATTATCTAGAGTCAAACATCTGTTGAGTTTCGACTGACAATATACGAGGTTCTGGATATTGGGCGGTCATGTGGTCCACTGCTGATGTGATGGAGATAGTGTCCAGTTGGGGAGCTTAAATTGAAAACAGGCTTTTATTTTAGAAATAAATCTTGTTTCACTGGTAATGCCAGGGGAAGAAAATGAAATAGAATTAAATAGAATAAAAAAACCCTTGTGGTTATGTGGCTATGTTATATATGGATGCAGTCTCATTCAGCCTTGAGTCAGTGTACCATCAATACCTGTTATAAAGAACACTTACTGGATGTTGTTGACCAACCGCTACAACAGCTCTCTGGTAGAGTTGGTACATACAGTAATTGTATATAGCACTCGAACAGCTACATGCTCCTTTTAATGTAACACAGGGTTTCACAGAATAAAAAACTGCGAGTTCTTATCATATACTGTGGGCATAGAAGAATCTACAGAAAGATTGAAAATTGTATTTATATCCACTGATTTTTTTCATATCATGAAGAAAGTGTTGTATGAGACTGGCTTGTTTTTTCTTGAAGCCATGGAGTTCAATTCACTTTCAATTTCCTTTTTTTTTATTCCAGTGGAGGTTTATGAAATAAAATAAATAATGATAATATATAACTGACAGTAGCTTTTGATGGATTTATTCGTTATATTCAATTAAAATGCTTTGGTGACTGTGGAGTGAGCAGTTGGGTTAGTGATCTTTAGTGTTGTATTGAATAGTTTGTCTTTTTTGGACTTCTTGATACCTTATCACAACAATGTTGAATTTGCAGCATAGTGATGCACTTTAGGCTACACTGTGGCTACACAAAAACCCAAGAGAGCTGAATGTGTTTTACATTTTTCTGACAATGCTTATAGTATGTCCCCAAACTTTGACCTTATTTTTCGACAACATAATTATAAAGAAAATTGTCTTGTAATTTATCTTAAAGTTCCTTTGATTTAACAGCCTGAACTGACTCCTTTAGCAAAAACACAAAGCCAAATCATACTGCTAATATGACAACCTGATGTCTCCTATTAAATTCAGAAAATGCTAACTGTAGAGGCACGCCACAGAGAAATTTGAACATTTACATGACTTGTAATGCATAAACAGCATAATAATGACTGCTACTCTGGGGTGTCACATTCTGTGATTTCAAACAGCATTTCACAGCCACAAATGAGACAAATCATCACAGTAAGATGGCAGTGAAAACCCTCTTAACAGTTTTGTATATTTTTTTTGAAGACACTCAACGTGAACATAACGCTTTTGTCATTTATTTTTCATAACGCTTTTGTCATTTATTTTTTTGCAAGAACATGCGTTTTCCAGCTTCACTGCCATTAAAGTAAATTCATAAAAATAATTTTGAAAAAAAGAATAAGTGGTTAGTTTGTATTCTATGTTCAGGTGAAATACATGGCGCTGATTTTCGCAGAAAATTACAAATATTAATAACTGAGGTGACATTGCATTTGACACTTTGGAGGAAAACGTTTTCACACGGGGGAATTGCCATGGAAACTGTTGTCTTAATGCCCAGGACATGACCACACAATCAGACCACTTAGCAGGCAAGTCAAAGGAAGGTAGTTCTTGGCTCCCTCTCTTCCCTGTAATTCAGTTACCACTAGGCTGTCGTTTAGCGTGGGGAGACTGACAGGGCTTTAAAAGTGAGGAAGAAACTGCAATTACCCTGGGAGAAATGCAGTAAAAAGGCTCGAGCCATCAGACGGCTTTCATGTCTACACTAACACACAGGAAAGTGAAGGACCAGCTCCATGTTACACATCAGTGAGGCTGAAGAAAACGTCCTCGGTCTTTTGTTTCCCCCCTTTTTTTGTTGTTCTCAGTATAGCACTGCGTTGCATTTTGAGGCTTTTAGATGTGATAATACTTGCTGCATGTCATGTCATGAGCATCGGTGTGCTGCACATCAAACACAGCCACCATCTGCCATTTGATAAAGAGATGATGCACATACAGGGACATGTCTACCCGCAGGCATAAATATGACACTTCCTCTCCGGTTGATGGTACTTTTTTATAGCAGAATTGTCTCCGGAGGTTTGGTTTTTACAGGCCTGGACCTTAAGAACCTCTTACTGTTTATTTGTGTTTTACTTCAGTTTTTATTTCAATCATATCAGTGTAGTCCATTCTGGCAAGCTACCTCTGCTAGATTCAGCGTGATGTTAACGCTCATTGCCCAGTTGACATATGCTGCGCGCAAAAACACCTGTTCTCCTTAGCATGCAAAGATTTTACACATGGCCCATGTCTCTGATGTCTGATCAGGACAGAACACCCTTTAATTAGCTTGAAAACATTTGGGGGGTTTTCTGAGTTCAGTCATGATTACGGTAAAAACAGAAGCTTCTAGTGTGTAATTGAGAATGATGCATGATGGGACCAGGGATTCAAATCAAAATTATCATAAATTGACATATATAATGAATAACATTTTTTTCAACAGCGAAAAAACTAGATTACATTTAATTAAATAAAAAGTATAGTTCACACATTAGGCACATTAATGAATCACATGAAATGAGCCAAAAAATGTGTGAAAGTACACCTTGGAATATTTTATTTTTTATTTTCATTTTAAAGAGATAGAGACAGAGAGAGAGAGAAAGAAAAGTCAGCCAATCATGTACCCACTGAATTTTAACTAGCTATAAGCCAACTCAACACCTGCTACTGGGTTTAGCCAGCTGACACCCGTCTGAGCAACCAACATTGAATAATTTTGTTTGTTGTTCATCATGTAGGCAGAACATGAAACTGTCAGTCACATTTGCATGTATATACTGTAGCATTAAGAAGAGGGGCGGACAACTCAGCTCAATAAAACTCAACTCCCTCGACTCTAGCTTTATTATTCTCTATTTACATGGTACATAGCAGAACGAAACGTTGTTACATGCTGCCCAAGGGGGTGAGACAGGTAGCGGTGCAAAAATGTAAACAAGAAGGTGATAAACAAACGCATACGCATGGGCAGTGTAAATATAACATAAAACATTACACAATATGACAAAGTGCAAATGGATGACAGCAGCAGCAGTAACAGAGCAGTCCTGTGATGGGGAAGGTAAACAATTTTTATACGGCACATGCAGAGCCACTGTAGAAAGGGGGAGTTCAGGGCTCTGATAGCTGGTTGCAGAACCTATAGGCCATGCACGTATGGACTAATCTGTAAACCTGTGGAAGAAAATGTAAAGGAAAAAGTCAGCCTGTAGTGCTGCAACATGACTGTTAAAAAAAAAGAAGGATGAATTTATTATTTATTAATTTTCATTGGGAGAGATAATGAGCTGCTCTGTGCTCTGACAAGGACGTCCAAATGCACTCCACTGAAAGTTTGACAGGGTCTCAGTAGGATATCCAGGTATTAGTATTCTTCTACAGTGTAGTCATGTCTGTGGGACAGCTCTGGCTGTATTAATGAATCCATGAACATGAGAATTTCTCAGTGATGTTATTTCGAGGGAGGGGGGTAAGTTACTCCACCAAGGACAAGAGGAATCCTAAGGTCTTAAATACATACTTCCAAATTCCTGTCCCTCCTCACCACCCATGGTCCATTATGAACGCTGTTCACACAGATCTGCACTGCACAGGAGGGGCGTGATGTGATGTTTGATTTTAGTAGTCGCAGCAGAACAGGCCACAGTTGTTTTACATCTATCAGCTTTGCATTCTGTTAAAGTACATGACAGGATACAAACTCAGCTCGCCTGTGTGCGCTTAGCTCGGTTTGTCTACGTGTTTAGCTCTGGCTTCTGCCAATCAGCGTGGTGTAATTTTAAGCAAAGGGAAACTCTTCTAAGTCGAGGTCAGAGGAGGAGATGGAGAGCCAGAAAAAAAAAACATTCACAGCATATAGGCTATGCATATACAGTAAATGAGGATATATCTGTCATCTCAAAGTGGAAATGGTGCTGTGGATTCAGTTTGACTTAAATTTGCTAAGACAGCAAAAATCAGTCAGTTTGCGCTCTGGCAAGCAGACTGCCACTATCAGCCAGATGAACTCTGGGTGTTAAGTTTGGACTGACACTTGACTTGGCTGGGACCGCAGTGGTAAAGGATGCCTACAAGCAACAGCTCAACATCATTTCTTAGCACAATAAGATATTTGAGGACATCACAGCCACCAAAGTATGTTCACTTGAATGGCTGCTCTATGCGATGTTTGTTGTGTCTGCAGCCTGCCAGCTCATTAGTCAGCCAGTCAGCTGGAGGACAGAGCCTGTCAGGTTTTTGTCCCGACATTTCTTTGAGCTGCGAGAATTAAATCATGACAGCGATTTACCTCCATATCTACAATACTGTCAGCTCGGGTATTATAAGTGTGAGAAAATGTGTTGCTTTTATTATTTGTGATGGACGTTTGAGGTGAACTACAACCACAATAGTAAAGTTACACCTTTACTTGAAAGCAAATATTGTGATGAATTGCAAAATGAAAGATGTGAATCAACACCATCTTTAAAACTTTTTTTAGCCAAACTCAGAATTCTAAAAGTTATGACATTTAAGCTTGATTACACAAAACTGTTTCCAATCAATATTTTGTGTTCTGATAAAATCAAAATTTCCAGTCCCCAAACAGGAAGAAGGAAACCAAGTCCCTAATAAGGGAGGATGCAGAACAAACAAGAAATTGTAAAAACAATCCAAGTCAAAACACTGTAGGAGCAGATCTTGACAGCTACACTTCCGAGTTACTTACTTTTAGAATAATAACAATAATGCAGAGTTTCAAAAAGTCTGGAATAAAAGTTTGGTTCCTGTGAATTTCCACCAACAGTACAATGGAAATGATCTCAGAGTAATCTAGTCTTGCTATAAGTGACCGTGCAAGATCCCCAGTCTTTTCAAAACCTTAATGAGCCGTTGTCTTTTGATGTTAGGATGGGGGTCGGACTGCCATACAGTATGTATGGTTGGCATTACACTAAATGGGCTCCAGCCTCTCACAGCACGTCTCCTAACTGGAGCATTTGCACTGTAACAAGTTTGATTTTGTCAGAATACTGTAGCGAGACTGTATGGAATATGCCATAAGCAGCTCTGGGTCCTATGCCATGCTTTACATCCTTATTTCAACAATCAGAAAGTGAATCAGAAAACAATATGATAGACTACCGGTAGGTAGTGCGTGATTTGCACAAGGTTATGACATGAGAAGCTGTCTGATTCCTAAAATAAGTCAAGAATGAAGTTACGTTTCCATTTTTGACAAGTAAATTGAAGCACAGAGTAGATAGAGCCTGAAGTATTTCAAAGAAATACTAATCTGGATTGCTTTTCATCAGTTTCTCATTGAAATGAAACAGATAAGGGTGGGATGAGGATCACATTGGTAAAGCTTTGCACACAGAATTCTACTGTGGCTGTGAATGAGAGAAGAGGCCAGATGACAGAGAAAAGAACAGATGAGGGAAAGAGAAAACAAGTTTGAGAATGACTCAGGGAGTTGTTGGGAGACAGGGACATGCAGCCTGACAGTGCATGGAAACACACCACCGGTGGATTGGATACGCTGTTGGTCAAAGACTGAGCTTTGTCAGGTTTAAACCCGCACTTGTACCCTCCACGGTGGTAGTTTTATGGTTTGTAGGAGTAACTGTAATGTTAAAAAGTGAAGTTGAGACTCTTCCTACATTGGCGTGACATTTCTTTCTTTCTTTCTTTTTTCTTTTCTTTTTTTCATTTTTGAACGGAAGAAAGATGTGTATTGATTTGAAGGCAAATGTTGGTGTGACTCAGAGTGAGTCTGTCTGCCACTTTTGACTACAGTCATTCAAACAGATAAATCTATTGGATACATGGCATTGTGTGTAGATAATGAACTTGCTGTTGAATGTAATTATTCATTTGCACAAGTGTAGATAAAGTCACAAAAGTTGCTAAAAATAGCACAATTTGCTTTCATAATAGGGGCAACTAAAGTGCCATTGTGTGTGTGTGTGTGTATGTGTGTGTTTGTATTACATGTGTACGTACTGTATATGCAGGTCTGTGTTCATGGATGATACCATCTGTTTTTTTTGTAAATGTGTGTGTGTGGGAGGGAGAGGAAAAGTAGGTGTGTGAGGAGGGGTGGGGGGGTTGATGCGATAATTTCACAAAAGGCGATTTGAATATTGTTGCTCCATTACAATAGCAATCACCAAGAGCCACCTGATGAAATATTTATCAGGGATTTGAAGATTCAGGCTGTTTTAATTACCATTTGCTAAACAGGCATCTCACAAGGTTTACTCTGGTGCCATCGGTCCTGTCATTCAGCGTTCTGCTTGTTTGTGCTTACAGCAACATGTTTTCAGAGTGAGAGCAACATAGGAAAGTAACAAAGGAAACCTATTGTTTTTTTAAACTCATTAATTGTCGATCTGCTTCTATTAGCCTGTTTAAAGGGACATTGCGTAACTTCTGTTATCTATTCACGGAAATCGATTATTTCGTTCAAAAGTCTGTTTTTCATTCATCAGTAATCCCCCCCATCAACAAAGTGAAGTGTTCCTTTCAGCTCTGAATGAGCCGTTCATATCATTCATATCTCCATGGAGCGAGTAAGCTCGGTGCTGCTGCCATGTGGTGTCTCCATGTTTTTACCTTCAGTGGCAGCGTGACGGTAGGAAACCACGGAAACTCAGCGGAGACACCGGAGCTGTCGGCTCAGGTCGAGGTGGCGTCTGTGAAAAGTCACCGCGGTAACGCAGTGAGGAGGAATGGAGCGTTACACTGATGCCGCATTCACCTGCAGTCGGGCAGACGGCCGTCAGTAACAAACCAGATGTCATTTTAGTCACAGAAGTCCAGAGAAAGCCGGTAATACGTGGGTCAGGTAAACAATACGACATCGCCATGACAACATATTGTCACGTGTTTACCACTTGTTTACATAGAGACTTGTTTATGCCGTTACATGCAGCGGCTGTCGTCCGTCTGCCGTCTGCCCAATTTCACGTGAATGCAGCATGAAAAATATGATTGAGTTGCTTGCAATATACAACCACACCACTAGATGGGAGTAATTCCTACACAAAGTCCCTTTAAGAATTTAAGTTACCTCCGACGGAACCTTAGCATCGCCGTAGATATCCATCTTCTAAGATACACAGATATGTTCAGATATAAATCCATAAGTAATTTGTGCAGCAGATTGATATGTCCATCGTTATGTTTTGGTGTTCGGCAACAGCTAGTGGATGAGAGAGAGAGATGTGGTACTGTAGTATAAAGAGCGACAATGTCCTCATGATGAGATGATTGCAGTGGATTGATGGGTCAACAAAACACAGGAATATGACACAAGAGAAAGGGTGTGTGATTTAACCATGATTGGGTAAGCCGGCTGCTGCAGGGGCGCAATTTCCAAAGACAGTCTGATAGGTTGCATCATTGTGTTGGTTGGAGGGCTGGTAGAGAGAGAGGGTAGAAGCAGCAGCAGCAGAGTTGCAGGGTTCATTATGACCAACTTTTTCAAGGTAGAAAAGCAACAAGTGCTAAGAACTGACTGACAGCTGCACATCAAGTTGATCAAGTATAAATTATAAAATAAAAACCATGTGATTCTACTCTTACATCATGTTGGTGACAATATAATGAAGCAGACTGAAAAGCAACAGATGAATCCCAAAGACATATAGAAACACATCTCTATACCCAGGTGAATTCTTGGTCTTGGCCAGGGAATTTATCGTAATAAAGTAAATGAAGAGTGGTGAAAAAGGCACAGGGCTGCACTTCTTCTCAAACAATGGTAAGATGATCAAAGAGGTTATTTGCCACAAATTCTCTGAATGTGCGACGCCGACATTTCTCAGTATTTAGTTCTATTTGCGCCGGCTCTTATTGAAATTCAAACTTGCCTCAAAGGAACTGTCGGGTCAAGGTTTATCAGTGAAAAGGTTCTCTCTTGAGGGATTTGCTCTGCCGCAAGCGTATGCAAAACTGTCCCCTAAGGGACTGCCTGTAGCAACCTGGATTTTCCTGCGATTACTTAAGCCCTATGGCTAATTACCTTTTCAGATGAAAACATACGCCTCCTCATTAATTCAACACTCAACAATCTATCATAATTACTGCCAAATAAGTTGTTGTTATCGCTTTAATTCAAATTAGTGGCTGTGATTCTACCTTAAAAGAATTTCTCATGCATGACTGTGCACAGAGTAAAAGGGATTGGTAAGAACATATGAAATATAAATACTGGACAAAATACTATTAGGTTTTCAATGTGTGTGTTTTAAAAGAAGAGTACCAGCTCTTCACCAGATTACATCCTGTAATATGTAGACGAGGAAGATGCTTTTTAGTGATTTATGGCTTTAGATTTACAAATTGGACTGTTATTGCACCAACCAGGGAATGTGACAGCACCCAGCAGACTCTCTGCTCACGATTTGTCCACATCTCCATATAAATGAAAGACTGGCAGAGTCAGCATTTACCACCTATGGCCTAATCAGAAGCCAGTCATTTTACAAGTATACTATAGTACCTTAGGCTATTCAGCATCAGACATGGGGACAGTGGTGCAAGCTGCTGCCTCATTGCTACAGTACATGCCTTTGCATAAATGGAAGTGTCCAGAGTGAGTTTTGCCAAGAACTAATTAAAACAAGCTGCTATTTGACACATCCCATCCCATTCAGAGACACAACGTGCTGCTATAAAAGAGCTGTATCTGTATTTTTAAAAAGTTCAGGGCAAAAAATAAATAAAAAAAAGTTCCTGACCTTATTCCAACTTTTAGAACAGTCATACAAGGGTGAAAAATATGAGGAGAGCCAACAGAGAGGGGAGAAAATGATTAGCCATGAAGGCCACATGCTGCTTTGAGATGCTTTGCGTTGTTTGTTTGCATCAGTGAATATCCAGCTTTGTTAAAAGGCCATCTGTGTCCAAATGCTGTTGAGGCGGCACATGGTGCGGCAGGATGCGAAGTAGATAGGGACAAGGTCTGCATATCAGTTCTGGCTGCTACCCAGCTCCCTTTGACATGTCTTATTAGTCAGGTCTTTAAAAGCCTCGGCCTGCCTTCCCAGGCACACTCCTCCCCAATATCCCTGATTAAAGTGCGACTGACGCTCCCAGTGTAGAGCCAAGTTGGCCACACAGCGTTTATGTTGGGTCATGCTCATTACTCAGACACACTGCCAGTGCAGCCACGATGGGAGGCAGCATATAATGCAAGACAACGTTGGCCAAGAGATTTGGGAACTTTGAATTCATTATTGGACAGCAGGAATGAAACTACAAATTGTTCTCCTTTGACACAACCCGTCATTCCACCCTCTTAATATGCACTTGGGTACTCGGCAACGGGTGCAGGAGATTTACCGTATAAACGGAGTTGGATGCAGCTGAAATTTGTTTGTTAAGGACGAAAAACCATCAGCGTGCCCTGGCTTCCTGGATTTGCATGAAACATAAAAATCAAAGGCAGCAGTTTTAGCAGCATAAGGAATCCCTAAAGTGTGGTTTTGTGATGAAAAAAATCAAAAACAGCAACTTATTATTTAATCTCTTCTTCTGGTAAGAGACATGATGGTATTGGACAGATATTGTTGCTATTAGTTGAAGCAGATGAAGTATTTCATATCCCTAATGAGTGTCTGCAGGTTTTCCGTTCCAGACTACATCAACTTCTACTTAAAAGCCTGAGAAGCAAAACCCACAGGGAAAACTTTTGGGAGTCACTTATTGCTTCTCATTAAGCTGATATTATAAGCTGTGATTATTCAGTACTAATTCAGATGATTGTATCAACAATTTCATCAGCTCTTAAAAGCTCTTTGGAGAGCTTTAGAGAAGAAATGGCAAAATTAAACATTTTCTGGTTTGTGAGAAATAACAGTTCAACTACAGAGATAAATAATATGTAATTTAAAATAAACAAATAGACCTATTTGTCTTTAAAATTTCACAAAATGCATCACATAAAGGTGTAATATGGCCAGTAATATGAACTTTTATATTGTCACAACATTGTGTACTTGTTTGACAGCCCAGCCTGATTGTGCACTAAAAGATTATATCAATTGCAAAAATGTTTGACCTCCATGTGGTTACAAGGATTGGTTGCAGACATCTTCGACATTTTTAATTGGCCAACGAGTTGGGAATGACTGGGGATTGCTGACACAGCATAAACGATTAATAGAAAAAGTAATTGATAATGATGATAATCATTAGTTGTAACCTTAATTTGCTCTAACCGGAGCGAGGCCACACTGTATCCTGCAAGCTTTCTGTCTCATTTTCATTGTTCCACCTACACTTTGCCCTCACCTTCATTAGTTGTGGTGATTGTGCCTCGTGTGTGTGCGTGTGTGTGTGTGAAAGCAAACCAGGCTGAGGAACGTGTTGAGCATTGAGTAACATTTCACGGCCCATTTGCTGTGGTCTGCAGAAGCTCCTATACTGTACGTACCGTGGAGTGGGAGGAGGTTGTGATGAGCCAACGCTGGGTACTCAGCGGTGCGTGAAGGGGGGGGCCTGCGTCCTCCTCTCTCCTCTTTCTTTTCTCCCTCACTTTTTTCCTACCTTTAAAAACAGCCATTCTATATGTCGTTGTTAGTGTGTCCATCTGTGTGTGTGTGTGTGTGTGCGTGTGTGTGTGTGTGTGTTGTGTCGGAGACCTGTAATCAAGAGTCACTGCACATAAAGGGACCTCCAGTCATTAAGGAATTAGTGGGAGGCTAACGGCTTGTTTAGAGAATCAATTAGTTTAAAATGTGGACATGTGGACTCATTTTCACACACAGCTCTACGCGGGAATGTCAAGGTTGTACATTCTGCCTCTGAAGTTAACTGACCCTTTATGGCTAGCACAGTCCTGGGAGGCCTCTTTAATCCCAGCCAATGGAAACTGGGCTTAAAAAGACAGTGAAATGGCAGTTAGAGAATCTTTAGCTTCCATAATGGGACACATTTCTGGGTGATGTTCAGTACGAGTGAAGGGTGTGATTTTCGGACAGATATGATCAAAAGTGTCCAGGGATTTGACTTGAAGTGGGTGTTATTTAGTGTTCACACAGAGCCCCTGGAGAACCAGAGTAATTCTGTCTGTTCAGTACTACCAGACTGTCTATGTCTGACCCATCACCTCCTTCTGCTGCAGGAATATCTCCATATATTCTCCATATGATGAGTGGGGTTAGCTGATATGTATGTAAATGAAATCCAGCATGAGGCAAGTCTCTTTTTTTGGTTTTACACTGCATTTAAACTCAAAACAATATTTAAAAGACAAAGTTGTTATGGGGAAAGGATCATTTCTCAGTATCAAACTTCCTCCATGCAGCCTTCGATTATGTTAATTACCACAGATGTTAGCACGCAGCCAGATGTGCACTGCTACGCGTGCGCACGTAAGTCTATCACGCTGCCACACAACAAGACACACACTTACTTACCCGTGCAGCTGGGAAGGCTTCCTCTCGGGATGTGCTGTCTGAAAACAAACTGATGGTGTTTAGCTTCACACCCCCTCAGACATGTCCACGCACGCTGCACTGCTGAAAACCTGACTGGTGGGCTTCGTGTCATTGATGCCACCTAGCAACATCTGTGCTGACTATCCCCGCACTCTAGAGCTGCACACATCTGAAAGGCAACACTCACCCACATGGGGACTCACAGTCACAGGCACACACACACGCGCAGGCACACATGCGAACGCCCACATGTACACATGGTCTTTGAGGGCGTTTGTGCTCGCAGAGTCACAGTTTGCAGGGGACACGTGCTGCTGTTGCTTCAGTTAATGAGGGTTTTGGTGTTAATTTGTCAGTTTATGATTTCACAAGTTCACATGGTTCAAATATAAATACACAACATAACAAAACCTCTGACAACCAAGAGATGACTGGCCCCCTGTGGACCTTTTAATGAACGGGGATATTATGTACATGTATGATACCACACTTCACATATTTATAGGCTATCAACACTGTTAGAAGCTGTTAGCTGTTTAGAAGTCTAGTCTACTGGAGAGATCTTGCTGAGTCTAGCCCGCGGACATGTGTACTTAATGTTGAACCCCTTTGTTTTCTATCTTCTATTGTCACTTCATTTTGTGTCTCTTATCTCCACTGACTATAGTCGTCTTTATGTCCTATTTTCATAAGGACTCGCTTTGTCTACTAACAATTACGCCTAAGTGCCTGTTATGCTACCACAGCTGCCACCACAAGTGCTGCTGCTACTGTTACTGACTCTACCATCATCATCACCATCACCACTACTACTTCGGTTTTGAACCACAAGAGGATATATGCTTGATCTTCTCTGCTATATTCTAGTGTGGTTTAGTTTTTTTTACTGGAGCTGTGATCATAACACTGGTGAGAAAAAGCCAATTAGCTTCTCTTATGTCACCACCTGTTCAACAAGCTCCTAACACGTGAAGCCTCATTTCCGCTGCTCTTTGTTTTACACAAGTGCAGCACACTATTGTTAAGATAATGAACCGAAAAAGCTTAAAGGAAAAAAAATTGTTTACTGTAGCTTAATTTACTGCTAGCGTGTATATACTCACAGCTACAGGCTGAGATCAGCAGCATCACAGCAGCAGAGGTGAGACGTCTTCATAACACACAGTGTTTTAATGTCAGAAATATTTAATTGACTGACATTTTACATAATTTGTTACATTGGATGTTATTCAGTTTGTATACAGTACAGTTGCAATTTGCTGTAAAATGTTTTTGCTGTCATTCCAGAAACTAGCTCTAATTATTTTAATTATATTGAAAGTTTTATTATTCTTAATTATAATCATTATAATGCACTGCCCACAATGTGCATTTGTTTTTTAACTCTTCTCATGAAATGATTGTGACCTTGTGATTTATTCTTGATAAATAACGTGTGTATCTTCTCAAAACTTAGTTGATCAACAATCTTTTCCAAACATATCACTGTGAAAATTAAACCACAATTAACCTTTATAATAGGAATAAAAAAAAGTGTAATATATCTGAAAACAGAATTATTTCAACTTTATGGGGAACAGTGTATATTATATATTATAATAACCTAAATAAATGTCACTAAAGTTGGTTAAGCTGTACTGCATTGATGAGGTGCAGTATAATGAGCATACCACAACGTGACCCTTCTGCACCCCTGCATTCACACTCAGCATGTGAACATTTGACCTCTCAGACTGAGCCTGGATGCAGGGCTCATGTTGGTCTTCTGGGTTGTGACTGTGAATTACACTAACAGTGTGGTAGAGGAGGACATAGGAATTATGCACATCTCAGTGTTTGTTTGGATGGGGATCCAGGTGATCTTGACTTTTGGGGGGTGGCTGAGAGTGTTGGCTGCTTTGTTGTGACATCACAAAGTTACAGAATTCCTGACAGCTTGTTTTGTGAAATACATGAGGCCTTTAATAACAATATGCAAACTAACTCCTTTCAGACCAGATAGCAAATTTACACAGATTAATTAATACAAAAATGTCTTAGAGTGATTTGTTTTGTAAACACTGATCATTCATTAAGAACATGCAAGCAAATGTGAAGCCGAGCTAATGATGGCAAGGGGAATGATGTTGTAGTGGGTGGAAAAAGTATGAAAAACACAAAACCCAGAGTTAAGATTTATTCTACATGGCAGTTAATACTTTGTACAACAACAACTGTGCTGTGGGATGTGGCTATACTGGAACAATTTCAGCAGCATTAACACTGAAGCTTTACATCAAATATGCATTGCAGCCTGCTTTAAATATAGATGGGTAAAATGAATTATGGTAATATATCACCAGACTCCTACAAAGAGCACTAGAGGGATGAGAACTAGACAAAGAATAGAGTAATTAAACTGTTTTTTCTAGTAACCCAGTTATGGCTCCTTTCAATGACTCCCTCAAAATGATTAGTGGTCCTACAAATTGTTTTATATTGATAATGTATTGGAAATATACACTCCTACAGACCGGAAACAGTGTGATACAACAACAACAGCCTATTTACATACACATGCTGTATATAGGTTGTGTTTTATTATGTGATGTTCACAGGGGGAAGACAAAAAAGATAACAATGACTAACCATTCCCAACATAATTCATTGGTTTACAAATATAAAACAAACCTCAACATTAATGAAAGCATAAAAAGCCAAAGCAACATGTTTTTGAGGGGGTCTGTTCATTGCACCTCCTCTTCACTTTGTTATGCTTCTGTGTGCCACAATACATTGACTTGAGAGGATCAAAGAGTTTGGCTGAGAAAACGGCAGACTTGTGAACTGTAATGCTCCTAAAGCCCAGGGAGGCATTAGCATTGTCTGCCTGTGGCACTGTTACTGCCTCCTTAGCTGCTCATAAAAGCATGAATGCAAAAAGAAACACAACTTCTAAGGGCCACTGGAATACTGTTAAAAAATAATTTATGGTATTTGGGGCTTTTTTTAAGAGTTACTCATGACTCTTCTAACAAATTAGAGCTGTTGAAAGGAATAAATGTCGAACGTGATACGCAGTCAGCAGTTCTCCGATTGGGTTTAGGCGGAGAGACCTTTTTGCTCACATAGATGTTTGTCACTATAGGTACTGTATAATAAATGCATTTGAAATTTACACTAACATTATAATCACATTATGTAAAAATGACCATAATGGGGTAATGCAATGGCCGAGTAGTTACTAGGCCACACACCATATGGGTATAATGAGGTTCCCAGTTTGACTTTACAGTCTCTATCCCATTCTCTCTCATCTTTCTGGTTACCCTGTAAGAAAAAAAAGCATGACGAATTACTTAATAACCATGAACACAAAAGAGGTCAAAGTCCCATGAAAGCCAGTTTAAGAAAAAGATTTAACTGATGCTGTGTTTATCTCCTTGGGCCTGTTGGGTCAGAGCTCTGTGGCCTAAGGTCAAACTACAGTGTGTTCAGGCATACAGCGATAAACATCCAGGAAGAGGCACGGTGCCAGTCATTGTCAGTGGAAGCACATGCCAGTAGTGGTGGCAAAGATCCAAAGAAGCAAACAAATCCATCCAACAGTGCAAGTGCAGTGTGTGGAGTTGAGTGAGTGCGTGTGTGTTTGTTTTTCTTCCCTTAATGCAAATGTACTCTGACAGGTAGGAGCTGCAGTATACGGCGTACAACACAGGGTGCAGCTGCAGCAATGAAGGCTAACACACACACTTGTGATACACATGAACTGCAACAAAATCACTTTGTCTATGAAACTTGTTAAAGTCCCCCTCCTGTGACCCTTTTTGGTTATTTTAAAACATTCTCTGTGGTCTTTAAATTGTGATTATGAAGTTTTTAGCCAAAATCACAAAACCTGTGCCATTGGGCTCTCCTTCTGCACAGCACCAGCAGCTCATTAGCAAGCGGTTGTGACACGTCAACCCCAGTCTCCCTGAAACGGTCTGCCATTGGTTCACAGCAATTTGAAGTGCATTTGAAATGCAATTTTGCACTTCCTTTTCTGATGGTATGTCCTCTAATGCCCTCTACACACTGTGTGATTTTAGCAGTCTTATAAGACTTTTGCATGACACACTATGCGACGTGGAATTTACAATCTTTGCTACGACGTCAAGTTTGACGTGTGCAGACTGTACGATGATCGCCCCCCCTTCATCCCTCTCTCCTTCTTCACACACAGACACAAGTCACCGGCACCAGTGGAGCAGTAGGCTACCGCCAGTTGTCCGTTATTTAAAAATGAAATCACGGCCTGTATTGGCAGAGAACATCACAGTGGTACCGTCACGTAATGAGAGCACATCTAAACGAGGACGAAGTCACCTCTCCCGGCGTAAACACGTCAATATTCTCCGGTAGGCGACCGCTTCTCATCATAGTCCGCACATGGGTTTTTTTGTTTTTTTTGGACAGAGTTTCACACACAACTTTTCTGATGGCTGTATGAGTCTGTCCATGTTCCTCCTCTTTCTGCGACAGTAAAAAGGAATACCTCTCCAGTCATGACAAGATAAACTATTCGTTTTTTAATTTAATGACTATTTACTCGAAAATCAGTGCTCGTCCCTGTCACCTGCGCCACTGATAGACGTCCATCAGCTGATTAGTAGACGTAGGTCGTAGCAGTTTTCTGACACTGTCAGAATTTAATCGCAGGTCGTCTTTGGTCGCAAGACGCTGACAACGGCCGTCGTAGAGCCTGTCACACTGTGCGATGTAAGACGGCCGATTTAGAGCTACGACCAAAGATTTCGCCACGATTCTCCTACGATCGGCCGTCTTTCGTCTGCGACGGCCAAAATCGCACAGTGTGTACAGGGCATAACACAAGAAAAATGCCACAGGAACATGTGAAAAGCACAAAAAACACTTTTTTCATGGGAGGGGGTCTTTAATCCTGTGGAGTTGTCCCTAATGTTGAGGTATACTGCCACTTTGGCCATTGTGCCACAGCTCAGATTATTTCCAAAGCTGAGTCTCAACTTTTTTTTTTTTATTGTTATCTTCTAAGTCACCCTCAAACAACTCAAAATGTTTGCAGTGATGGACCAAGAGAATGGAAGAGGCTTCATGCACCCTGCTCCCTTCTTGATCTCCAGGTTCTTACATGTCTTCTTCTCAGAGGGAGGATAATTGCTGGTGCCTTCTTCTATCTTAAACTGAAATACATAATTCATAACTGTCAGGCTCCTTGTTTTGACTTTCAAATGTCCTGGTGCTTTGCTGCTACCTGGCGCATAGCGACGTGACCCTATGCTAGACTTTGCCTCTCCACTGTACTCTGTGCTCCACCGTGCGGTCAGCGCAGCTCCTACCTCTTATCAGCTGCAATCTGGTAGATACAGTATGATGGTGGTTAAGTTGCAAACTAAGGATACTGTATTATTCCATATGAAACACACCAACTGGTGGCAAATGACCCAATTAATCAAGAACTGGTAAAATACTACTTTATATCTGCTAATTGTGCCTAATTGACTGCAATTCAGATGGATATGTAAATGGTGTATTTAGTGCCCAACAAATACATATAACCTACAGGATTAGTGCCTGAGAGAACCTGTGGCTGTGTCTTCTTATGCCTGACTGGAGGAAGCATCTTCCCTGCTTTATGATCTCAGGTTGCACTCACAGGGGCAAAGATGTAAATAGTGTGAAGATGTCAAAACCAGGATTGTACAATATGAATTTTTCAGGTCAGCTGAGATGCTTTGCTGTACCACTTATTGTATCAACACAAACACAGCATAGTTTATTTTCTATATAATTATAGAAAATTATTAATTTTCAAAAACTCTGCCTTAAAATGTGCTGCCATATTGTGACTTTGTGATGTCACAATATGGCAGTCACTGCCAACCAATCTTGTAGTATTTGCTTTCCTGAATTGTATTATATATTTTTTGCAATCACTCAAAAAACAGTTAGCCAATCAGAAGAGAGTTTCAGAGATTTGCCTGAGAGAGAACCAGATTGAAATGATTTTTGGTTCTGAAAAAAATATTAAGCATGATCCCTTTAAAACTAAGCAGTGACAAGTATTGATCTGTTAAAAAAACAGATTTCCTCATGTGAAATGCTGAAGTTTGAACATGCACTTCTCTTTAATACAACAGCCAAAATGCTTCTGTAACTCAGGGTACTCCAAGCCCCAAACTACAAGGCATGGAGAAAAATCCATTGCATCAAAAAAGCCTGGATTAGTATCTAAATGATTAGTAATGGAAATAGAGAACTTGCCCTGTGCTGCTTTAATTTTGTGAAAAAGAGGAGAAACAATGTTTGCACAGTGTTTGACCTGACAGATAAGCCCCAAAAACCTAACATCACTCATTTCCAATCCCAACCACGTACTTTTAGAACATTTGGAAAGTAAATTGAAGTGTCTGTTTTGTATTTTTGTTCTTCTGATCAGATGTTATCCATTACATATTTGGCTGTCTCCACTGTCGACAGCCTATTCAGTGTGAAGGAATTAATAATTTTCTAATGCCGAGAGGCACAAAGAGAGGCTGATAGCATCCCTAATGAGCGAGCTGTACCTTGCAACTACACGGATGGCGGCTGAATATCAATAACGCCTTTTGTTCAGAGAGCATTTTGGGTGTATGATTTTATTCAACAAGCCCAGTGAGGCCGTGGCACATGCATCTTTCAACAGCACATGCTTTCTCTCCAGACCTGTATTGAATAGCAAAAAGTAAAGGCTCAACCTCCCTTTCTATATACTGGCTTTTTTTTTCGTTTGCTTTCCTCATTCTCCCTCCTTTACAATCACATCCATGCACAAACATGTGCACACATACACACACGTGGGCTCAGCACAAGGCCAGATTTATGCCCTGACAATCTGATAGAATCCACTGAAACGGTAAGGAGTTAATGTCGGTTAATTCATTGGCTGGACCTGGGCAGGGAGCAGGGAGCAGTGAGCAGAGCTGAGGTGGACTGAGGGTGTGTGATGGGAGATGAGGCGGCGGCTACGGCGGCGGCAGTGGTGGCAGGGTTGGTGAGGGGTTTAGTATCTAAATGAGGGGAGTAATCCACTGAGTGCCTATAATGTAATGAGTCAGTCTCACTTAATGGAGTCTATTTGAAGAAGAAGGAGCTATAGGAAGGAAGGAAGGAAGGTGGCAGTCGTGGAACATGTGATGGTGGACGTAAAGGTGGTTTTGTGAGATGAGCACACTCTCAGCAGCTGTTTGATTTGTGTTACTGAATTGTGCTGCAGAAAGTGTGTTATTGTAAAGCTAGGGGTTACAAATAACACACTTTTTTAAGCTGAAACAGAAATGGTATTAACACTCTCAGAGTGGCATTATCTTAGCCCTGTGGTACAGGCTAATTCCTGAACTGCCAAGCTGCGTTAGAGCAGACGATTTCCATTTGACTTTGAAATCTGCGCATGGTCACACACAGACACGCACACATAAACACACACTATCTCCTACCCTCCCAGCCAAGAATATATCTGCATTTCATTGGAACAGTCAAGAAACACCCGTCCTAAATTCTCTTACGCTCCCTCAAATATAATTTCTCTTATCAGAGTTACTCTATACGATAAGTTAAATAAATGTACAAGGATTGCTCAAGACTGACGGCTCAATTATTCTAAAAATCCTCTTTGTTGACTTGTCTTCTGCTGCTTTGCTTCTCTGGGACATCATTTAGAGTTTATTTGGGATCACTAATAGAATATTATTTGTTTTCCTGTTTGCACCTGTTTCCTTTCCCTTCCACTTAAAAGAGTCAAATAACAATTTTCTTACTCGTGGTATGTAACCATGCAGCTAATTTTCGGTTTGATGTGCCAAGGTTCTCAGCACCTGCCGCCAACTCTTCGCTCTGGGACTGTTTCTTCAATGGAAACTTGTCTGTTGTCCAAGGAAGCAAGACCATTGTTTATGCGAGGGTGTGTTGCATTTGAGCTCTTCGGATGTTCATGTTCTGATGCTTTGGAGGAGCCTGGATGAAACCCAGTTCATCTTCATAGCAACAATATCGGACCATCATACAGTATCTTCAAATCTTGGCACTTACATCCCAAACATTCTGCATGATTAGATACCGACGAGAATAAAGTAGAAAGGCATGTCTCATCGTAGACTGATCTTTTAAGAAGTGGCTCTTTCCTTTAAACAACATTTTCTTTTTTTAGATTAAATTACTGATTAAAATCTTCCCCTCAAGATCGAGTTAAGGTTGAAGAAAAAAATGTTAGTGGTGTGCAAGAGAGAGACAGTTGCAGTTGTGACACTTCTCTGCTTCCAACGCCTCCTCAGGAGTCAGTGGTTTGTATTATGCATGCGTCTTCCGTGCTGGTGTCATATCTGTAGCTCCTGCTGTTGTCGTGTGGCTCCTTGTTGCCTTGTGTGTACAGATTTGATGATCTGTCGCTCTGCCAGGCTGCGGTGTTTAATCCAGGTCAGCTGCCATCTTACCCTGCTGTTTTCACGGCCTGTTAGAAATCGCTTAATTGGCCTCTTTTTTTTTTTACAGGGCCAATAAGTGTGTGTGTGTGTTTAAAGTTAGAGGATAGACAGTGTGTCACTAGAGTCTCATCTGTTTGTTTGGCACCATGTTATGGTTATGGGGAGGGAGCACAAGACCAGACACATGGCCAGATGTGACGAGCGCTCCTGGCTGTGACACAAGTGACGTGGCACTGAACAGACTACAGACCTACTCGCTCCAACCCTTGTACCATACATTTATCAGAAAAATGTCCTTTTGACCATCACAATGAGCTTTATAATGGGAAAAGTCACGGGCAGGAAGGACACTATGACACCTGCTGCACAAAATGCTGTGCACATCTGTAAAGAAATCTCATAGATGCCTCGTAGCAGACACATTTTACTGGATCTTTTGCAGCAAATGGGTTTGGGTGTAGTAGGAGGCTCAGGTGGTCTCCATGTGAGGATGATTACAGAGGGCCAGTACTGAGCTGCCAAACTAACTGTGTCACACAGGCACAATGAAATGTTGTGTAACAAATTTGCTGCACTGGAAAAGCTAAACATTGTTAAAATATTTATTGGAAAGGGAAACAGCTGTGGCTGCTGTTGCTGTAGTTTATCTGGGGCTTGTTAGTTTTAGTTTTAGTTTTTTTTTTTTTTTAAGTACAGTAATTAATCATTCATTCTTCAAAAAAAATTGTTCACCAAGATCACAAAAATAAAAATAAAAAACTCACCCTACACTGCAAGTGAAATTGCTCTCACCTTCAATGGTTTGGGGTGAAAGGAAGCTAAGCTCAGCTGGAGGCCATACAACCAAAACTATCTTCATGGCCTGATAACAGAAAGTTCAAGTGAGGGGAAAATATGATTTTCTCTTTTTTTTTGGCTATTGGCTCAAACATATTTGTTCTGTGGGCAAATATGTTTTTTTTTTTTTTTAGACAGCCCTCTACAGCACAAACATTAAGCCTTTTGTAGATAAACTCTTGACTTAATACTTAACTCGTTCAACTTGTGCATGCCAGACACTGATGAGCAGTTTTCACAGCATTACTCACTCTAAGATCCTCTAGAAGGAAAAAGCAACATTTGGATTTTGAGCCATCTTTTAAATCAGTTTACTGAGAATCTGCTTGTCTAATGCTTTTTTTTTCTCTGTGTCCCCTTTTGTTCCCTCTTCTTCTTCCCTCCCTTGCTTCTTTCTCATATCTGCTTCTCTCCTTCTCCTTCTCACCTTCTTAATTCCTTCTCTTTCCTCTCTGTTCTCTGTCTTTCTAAACAGGTCCCCCACCAGATGGGTGCGCTGACCTTCTACCGCTACGAGCAGCCTATCGTAGACTACTGCCAGGCCCATCAGCCCCTGCGGCTCAACATGGGCTACGAGGGCCCCCCACAGGGCCTGGAGGGCCTGGAGGACCTGGGACCGTGTGAGAGGGGCACTATACAGACAGTGGCGCTGCCCGCCGTGCCCTCTGCCAGCATAGGCGCTCCTATGCCCGGGCCCCGCTCCCCACCGCCCCCCCTCAGACAACCACCTGAAGGCCCCGGCGGCGGTCCTTACCCCACCGCCGAGCGCACCGGCACACTCAAATTTGGACGTTAGCGATCGAGCCACGCCTGGTTGTTAGAAGTGGGGCCGGGGGGGGCCTTTGATTCACCGTGACTTTGAAATGAAGGGGCAGGCGAGCTGGTTATTCAGTGGGGCCTTTGTTTTCAAAACAGAACTAGAGGAAAAACATTTTTCAGATTCTGCCTGGAGGAATTTCGTCATCAGAAACACAATTCTCACCAATATACAATAGAGGTTGAGACATAATCGCTGATTTGTATTTTGTTATGTTTTTTTTTGTTTTTTTTCCAAAGAACCTTAATTAAAACATATCACTACTCACTCATGAGTGGTAATCCAGCATATAACAAAATCGATATATATATATAATTGTTTCCAAATCTGGTCTTTACCACATCCCAAGCCCTCTTTGCAGCCCACTTGCGCTTTGTCAGGAGAGAAAGGGAAAAGTGCAATAAACAGGAGTTCTGAATCAGACAAAGTTACAGGTTGTAGACTTCATGTGAAGAGCAGGAGGCATCCAACTGTGATCACTATTCCATTTTCTGGTCAGTAGTCGTTAACAAAGGCAAATCAATATCATTATTCCTTAAAGAGAAGTCATTTTCTCAAGACAAGTGACGAGAGAGTTTCTGTGTCTTTTGTGTTGCTCTCTTTTGTGTCTTTGGATGTTGGGTTTTCACGCTTCAAGTCCATCAATGTGCATGTCAAACCAAAGAGTTTTACTTGTATTTTCCTTTAATGCACATACGCAACCTTAGCCGAGGGCATTCTTAAAATGCCCGTCGTTCTACTAAAACTTTGCCTCTGCTGAATCACGTCCACAATTACAAACAAATCTCCAGGTAGTCTGAACTCGTCTCCACAGATTAATAAAGCATCACACACCAGTGAGGTAGTGAAACTCAAATTTGAATGTTTTTTTTTTTCATTTTTTTTTTTTCATTTTTGCTTAATCATAGTGACGTATCGTACCCAGTCCTCCCAACTTCATTTGAATTATTATTCCTGACTTTGGAGACGCTACGAACCACAGAAACACGTTAAAGGAGATATTATGGCATGTTCCATAAAAGTCTTAAACCCACAGTACTGTACATGGGCCCTTTCCACATCAGAATGGCAGGTCTTTGTATATGATAGTATCCCAGCTGAATGACTCACTATGCTTTAATGAGGTAATCATGGGGATTTTTGAATCTGAATGCAACTTATTGTACATATTCTTGAAAAAAAAGAAAGAAAGAAAGGTCCACTTTACTGAAGATCAAACCACTCTCACTGCCCCAAACAGTCATTGGAAACATTGTTGAGTCAATGTTTGACTTTCATCACACTGGACAGTTTGGAGAGCACCATGTTGCAAGGGGTTGGCAAAGCTCCGGCCGTGTCCTCCCAACGTCTCCCCTCCACCACAGAGAACAACAGTGCCTAGTGGGAGCATGTTGAACCAGCACGTTGACTTCTCTTTGACCTGCGTATGAACCCGTGGACTGCACTGGGAATATTGCCTGACATCTCCCTTTTTTTTTCAAGAAAGGGTTCCTGCGGTGCTGGACTTTATTGCACTCGGTTACCCTTTGGCCACAGTGTCGAGCACTTCTACTTATTGACTTATGGAGCTGATGAAGACTTCAGATACGGGCCGTGATAGCCTGTCAAATATCATCTCCGGCTTAATCCAAGCAGTGCTCTGGGGTCGTTTTCTACATGTCAGTGGACATAACTCCCGGGAATTGTGGAGAACTGTGCTCGGTCCTCCCACAATGCAACTGATTGATCCACAGATGAAAACTGCGTAGGGGCCAAATTTCCCCACAAAACGTGGGTGTATCCTCAAGATAAAAGAAAAATATAGTTTTTTTTTTGGTTTTTTTTGTTTGTTCTATTATTTTGTCTTTTTGGCTTGGAACAAAAAGAGACAGTTTTTGAAGTGTTCACAGATGATGTCAAGAAATTCTATAAGACTAATCAAAGGACAAAATTGAATAGAACTTATTTATCGTGTAAATAGTGAATCTTTAATGATGAAAAAAAAAGTATGAACTTCACTTCTTCTGAAACACAAACTGCTTGTGACCAGAAGAGGAGCCTTATTCACTTTCCAGTGGGAATCTGTTGACTCGGTGAAGAGGTTCCTACTGCGACGCTCCAGTTGTTTCGATGATAAATATTTTTCTATCTGCTCCCGTCACTATTCTGCCATTCCACCATTAAACAGAAATTATATTAACTGAAGTTATTTCTCAAACTCCAGTCATATTACTGAGTCACACAAAGAAGGGAAGATCGGGAGGCCTGTTATTGTGATGGATTTGGAAAACGTCAAACCTCATTAAAGATCCATTTTTTTGTTCTGACTTCCCACATGTTTAAGAGCTCGTCATGCAGGGGGGCGGGCGGGGGGGGGGGGGGGGGGGGGGCGGCATATGATGTGTTGTTGATTCACTTCTCTTGTTTAACAAGTTCAACTCTCTCTGCCATTTTAAGGTCCGCTCGGGGAGAAGAAGTGTGCTATTCTTTATACCAAGAGTTTAACTTGTGAAGGATGTTGACTTTTTTGATGTGCCATTATTTTGTTAAATGTTTTACCGAACACCAGCCCCCAAAATAACAAGCAACCCCCAAAAAGTCTTAATGGTTCCAAGACTAAGAAGGGTTCGGTCCCCTTCATGTACAGGACATTGCATAAAAAGCAGTTGATTCGCTCAGTATGGTTGCTTAATAGTGCTGGTGGAGTTTACTTTGTAATAGCAGCTGTGCCAATGTCTTTATAATGGGAGCTCTCTCAATTCTATCCATGTATTGTCTTGCCTTGCTCTATATCACCCCTGCTAACTCCTTGGCCTGAATTTCATGTCTGCCTCTTGGTGACTCGGGTGAACCTGTTTAATGATATTCTATTTCTGTCCGCATGCTGATATTTTGGGAAACTACACCCAGTTAGGGAGGAGCTCTGAACCAGAGACAAACAGTGTGGTGCCCCTGAAACCAGACGCACGTGTCATGGACGACTTCACTATTTTCAAAGCAATGTGTTTGCTCAGCCACACCTGCCCCCCCCCCCCATCTCACCTGAACCAGAATTCCCATGGCTGTCGAGCCGAGAAAGAGGCTCGTGCCGGGCTCTCAATCCAGGGACAGACTTTCCCTTTAATAGTCTCCTGCTAAAGCTCAGTACCCCCCCGCGTAGTAATTACCTCAGTTTTCCGAGCAGTGCTACTGGTTCAATTCTCTCTAAACACAATGATCAAAGCCTCACCCATCATGTGTAATTAGAAAATCCTAATAAATTCCGTGATGCTCACAATTAAATCAACTACTAATAAGCAATTGATTAATCATGACTACCTCCCTGATAAAATTGGATATGTTCAGTGGAATGTTCGAATCGTGCTGCCAGTAATTATTTAGTCTTTTGTCCATTTCTTTTTGCCATCAGAGAGTTGGAAGCACAGGCGCTGCATGCTAATGATGCATGTTTGAGCTGAACTCCAGGACCGTCTGCGCTAGCCCCGCGAAGCCAACAGGCTTTATTTTCTCTTCTGCTTTGTTTGTTTATGGTTTTCTACAACCCGAGCTCCCCACCCTGCTCCACTCTTGGGCTCTTGAGTTTAGGCTCAAGTCCACACTGAGAGCTTTTTTCTTTTTCCTTCTTCCTTCCCTTTTCCTCCCCTCTTTTCTTATTTGCTCGGGGTGGGGTGAATAAAGGTCTGAAGAATTGCAGTAAAACTTTCATATTTTAGTGTTTATGCTCAGAGGGAAAGCTAAATGCAAATTTCTAAGGGGAGAGGAAGAGCAGAGAAGAGGTGGAGAGGTGGAGGGGGGACAGAGATGGTGTACGAAAGGGGGGAGGTAGAGGGACAAATATGAGTGCAAGGACAATTTATTCCATCACATGAAATAGTTTGTGATATCTCTGAATATTCCTGGCATCTTTAGATCTACGGTAAGAAATGACATGAGGTTACAGTGGACAAGAACAATCCAGAATGGCGTTCCAGAAACTTAAATTAATAAGTAAATAAATCTGATTGGCAGTTTCACTCAAAATAATGTAAAGGAGCTGCAGCCTGGCGTTCTTTCAACTTGATCCCGTCGAGGTACTCGCTCAACAAATCAGAACGTAATTTCACTCCAAGGGCCCGCCCCCGCACTCCTCAGTGTTTTTTTTTTTTTATTGTTAGTTTTTTTTGCCCCACTCTCTTTGCTGTTCTGGAGTTTCGATTTCATTTATCTCGCCACATGATGAAATTTCAATATTTGCACATCCACTTTATTTATTACAAATGGTATCACAGCTGTTTGTGATTGGGTTTCAAATTATGTATTTATTTCAGATATTTGTCCCTCGTTTTGGAAAGGAGAGCAAGAGAAATGAGCAAACACACAACCACACACACACACACACACACACACACACACACACGCACACACACAGGCAGAGGAGATTATCACACAAGTCGATGGTTCTTTTAACTTCATCATTGCCGAAGAGGTGATGACATCCAGGAAAACAATCCAAAGCTCTTTGTTTTGGATTCATTACAGGTAGATTTAAAAAGATTACTTGTATGTGTGATTAAAAAGAAGAGCAGAGGAGCAGAATCACTTGTTGACCGGAGCAGGGAAACACACTGCTGATGTGAACAGCAAGGCTGCTTCTCGTTGAAGAATTGACATCACGGCCCCTCTGCCTCCTGGCTAAAACCTGCCTGTATATGAAGAAGGATGCTGATCTCCATTACCTTCCATTGTACAATACCAGGCCACAATAGTGATCTGGGGAGTGTAGTTGTGGTATAAAGCTGTCATTCAAGATGTTACACTCCTATTTCATAATAAAAAAACGAATTAAAACCAAACAGATTAATGAACACTATATCAACATAATTATTAACATTTGATGTGCACTTTTCGCTCATGTCAGCCAACCACCGGGGGACAATCAATATGATTTGGCTTCCCTAATAACAACAAAATCCGTCAGCTATAACTGTTCTATACAGTTTTCATTCCTGTAAATGTCAACAAATTTGTGTCTGTGTTACTCAACATCAACAGCTAGCTAGATACCGAAGGGAAGTTGAAGTGAATGCTTTTTTGTGAAGCAGCAGGCAATTTGAATCACTAAACTAACTATCACATCTGGAAAACCCTTGGCATCAGTCATGCACAACTTAGTCACACACTTAAGTATTCTGTAGCGTCACAAACTGTACGTACTGTATTATGCATGCTCACATCCAGTATACACCCATACACTTGTATGATTTAAACACCTTTATAAGAACTATTTTATCCAGAATCCACTTTACTTTGTCAGTCTTTAACAATCATGCATAAATGCACACACATAAAAGGAAAACAAACAAACAAAAAAAAAGAAATGAATAAAAACGAACACAGGCAGCACCTTGAAAATGAAAATAAGCTACTACTGTACAGGTTTTGACACTTTCATCCATTCCCGTTCACCCAAGGCCATCTGCGACGGTTCAGTAGGTTCTAATCCATTACCTGATAAATAGATTTGAAAAATTAATTCCAAGCCAGACGTAGATTTGCAGCTTTTTTTTCCCTCTGCCATACATCTGTGTCTTACCCGCAGGCAGCGCTGGGGCATACCCATATACAGCAGCACACAGTCTTGAGTCCAGAGAGTCAACACATATACATACGGATAGGAGGGGGTGTCCGGATGGGGGGTTGGGGGGCGTGCAAGTAGGAAAAAAAAAGAAAAAGAAAATAGCTAATGCTCCCCATCTGCCACTTCAAGATTTCCACTTTCTATTTTTGTTAGTGTGTCATTAGCGCGTGTGCAGACTGCAAAGTGGGAAGAATTAATAACTTTGTCAGGCTAAAAGGCATAGAGCGAGACAGGAAGCCTTGCTAGTGACTTAGCTACCCTGCATGTACCCAGAAAGCCTGTGTGTATGTGTGTGTGAGTGTGTGTGTGTGTGTGTGTGTGTGTGTGTGTGCACAGCAGCACCTACTCCTCTACCTCCTCTGAACCAACATCACCTTTAATGTTCAGGCCAGCCCGGTCCCCATTGATTGTTATTGTTCCATGCTGTTTCACATTAGCAGGAAGTCTTTAACCTTTGACCCGCATTGTCCTGATTCTGTTTTTCTGTCGTTGCTCGTGTCAGGGGGTACGCAGAAAGGAGAGGCATGATCATTAACCTCTGTCGGTGAAAAACACACTTCTGCATTTGTCTGACAAAGCCTGTTTACGCCCCTAATTGGATTTAATGTGAGCACCGAAGAAAAGGAAGGTTTTTATTTAAATGGGCTGCATTCTGCTCCTGCAGTCGGCTCGAGAGTGCAGCGAGAGAGAAAGCAGAGAGACGCTGACAGAAAGCAATATCAGAATTAGACTTTGTTTCCTTGCAGCCTCAAAGCACTTTCCCCATTATTTTGCTTCCTCTTTAACGCTTTCCATGGAAACCACAGGATCCCCACTGTCTCCTTCTCATTCATTTCCTGCAGAGAGCATTGTTTTCTGTAGGGTGTAAATAAGCGCTGCATTGTTTTCTTTAGTAGTTGGTTTGTTGTTGATTTTTTTTGTTTTTCTTATTTGGATTTTTTTTTTTTTTGTTATTTTTACTGTATTCAGACCTTAAGCATTTTTGTGGAGACCTGGTCCAAGCGCAAAAATATGGCTCTTTGAGTATATTATTGTCAGAAAATGTTTTGTAAAAATTTTGATGATGATATCAGAAATAAACATCTAAAGATGGGAGTAGTGATGTCGTGTTTACATGCTGCACTGTAGCTTGCATTGAAGGGTTACTGTGAACACAGACATAATGTCAGGTAACAGCATAATATTTTCTGATCCTCTGTGCTAATGGAGGAGCAAGGGTCTGAGAAAATAACTCGGGTTATCACAGGTTGAGTGTAAAGACTACAAATGTTAATGGAAAAGCATAAACTTTTGCATAGGCATTCTACCAGGCTGGTCGCACTAGATTCTAGTGCATAAAGGAGATGTACGATAAAGTATTTCACTGTAAAAAAAAAAAAATGTTTTTTTTTATTCACATTCTAGTGTAAATAACATTAACAGGATATTACAATGCCAATCATTTAGAAGTCTAAGGTTTAAGTATACATTTACTTTTGATTTAGTCAGTGTCAGGTCTAAAGTTATGAATTATCATGGAAGAGAGAAGTGAGTTTTAGACTGCAAACTTTGCTGTATTTTGTAATGTAAAATTAACTTAATGTGATCTAATTGTTTGATTTTTGCTTTCAGAATGTACAATCATAAATTGTCTTGATCAAAGGTCCAATGGATAGTTAACTTACCTGATCAAATCAAATAACCAATATACATGTTAGCTTACTGCAGTAAGGGTTTTGTCTTTTTATAGCTTCTTACTGAAATGAACAGAACTACAATTTCTTAGTAGAAATAAGCTTGAAAAGACTGAACAAATTAAAACTGACACATAAATAATACCACTACTAATAATAATACAAATTACAACAACAGCAATAAAAATATCATATCATGTTAATTGTATAGATAAGGCTGACTGAGTAAAATCAGACCTTGAATTGTGGTGACAGCCTATAATTGTCAAAGCAGGCAGGGTAATATGAATGATTCTTAAAGATAAATAAGATGGAAAATGACCAATTAAACTGAATTAAAACACTCAAACACAACCATATCATGTTTACTGTCACTACTGTTGTCGTTACCCACTGCGCTTGTGCTGTACAACAGCAGACTTTGGTGCTAGTTGTTACTGTACTGTATGCCCTGGAAGCTTGGTGGAAAAAACTTGTCTCATTGGTTCAGAATTGTCAAGCTCTGAGGCTTCCACAGAGACTCCAGCTCATGCTGTGTGGGAAGGGGGCTGAGTTTTCAGATGGCCTATGGCTGAAAGAGATGTGACTTCTTTAGCCCTGAAAGCTTCCCCACTGTCCGCTCAATTCTGTGCTGTGATACAAGGATTTCCTCAGCAAATTGTGCCTCAGTCGTGTCTGGAGAGATTCAATTCAGTCATATTCAGATGTCCAAAGACTATATAAACATAACATTCTCATGGGCTGCTCTGTAACACTCATCCAAACATCTAAACAAATTCACAGTAATGAGTGTAATCTGGACCTTCCACCACCTGCAGCACTGCAATCAAAGAGAGGGCACAAAAATCAAGCTCAGCAGGCTGTGACAGCCTGTGGTTAGCCTGACTAGGAATTCCTCAAAATAGCAACACGATCCACAAAGAGCACCATGAGAACAAGAAACACAGACCACCATGTCAGACACTGTGTGATCTGTGATCACATTGTGACAATCCCAACCCACATACACACGCGCGCAGCGCACACACACAATGTGTTAGGAGACTGTCATTCCCTGTAGCTGAAGTTTTCTGAGGAGTTCAACACCACACTGGTGTTTTTCAAACCTGACAACATGTTTGAGACGGAGCTTCAGGCTCATCAATGATCTACAGCCCAAACATCAACTGAACTCCAGCACCTATTGCTGTTAAGTGAAGTGAGAAGCGAAAGAAACAAAGCTTTTCAGTCAGAGAAGAAATCGGTTTCACACAGCGTTCAGGTGGCCTATGTGTCAACAAGGAGCAGCACTCCAGCAGATTATTTCACATCACAATGTAGCTGAACCTGAAAAACACATCAGCTCCACAGAAATGCAACTTTACATCTTGATGATATAAAACCTGGATATCTAGTCGTAACAAATAAGATGTGATCCTCTGGCTTTTTTTGTTGTTGTTCTTGTTATAGATGTATATATCCCACCCGGGTCACATTGGGCATCAGTTGAATCATCAGTGAATAGCACACTACTCATGAGTGTGTGGCGGTCATGGCATAAACATGAATCCAGCCGGAGACGCATATCAAAGCAGCGGTGAATTCAGAACACTGATTACTGATGTAATCAGGAGCAAAACGCTGCATTATATATATGGTGACTTTCATCAAAATTGACCCTAAAAATAAAACCAGTTCCCCAATGCAGCAAAAAAACTTCCTGTAAATTGTGCTGATCACAAGAAGGAATGTACATTTTCATTAAAGCAGAAGTAAGCGGTCCGGTGGTTTTGGCTAACTTCTTGTCATCCGATGGAGTTAGCAGTCCCCGCCCTCGTCATGGATCTATTGGTCCTCGTCCCTACGTCACCACATTCACGCGCATCCCTTGGCTGCAGAGAGGACCGCCCCTTTATGCCGTTCTCTCTCCTCATTGGATAAAGGTTGTAGGATACAAGGAAAGTTTTCTCCTCGGCTTACAGCAGAGCAGAGTGACTGACAGACCCGTGTTGCAGACCAAACACTCTTTATAAGTGATTGCTCTCTGAAGATATAACTATTTAAAGGTAGTAGTAGTAGTAATTTATTTGTCCCCGTAGGGAAATTGAGTGCACAAAGCATAAAAACGTATATATCCACTCAAACAGACACACAAAAACTACGAAATGCCAACGTGAGACGCCGCAGGGCAGCCACAGAGCAGCGCCCCAAAGGTTGAATATGTAGAATATTTATTAAAAGCTATATTTTTTCAAAAATAACACATCCAGGGGGCGTTTAGAGGGGTACAGAATGAAAGTATTGCTTTTCCATTAAAACATTTTTTTTAGGCTGACTTATTATTTTTAAATTTTTTGACATGTGGCTCAATTCTCCGCTGTTTTCCTGCCTCCTCCCGGTCATATGTGTCTGTTTCCAACCAAGCCTTTTTAATAATCAATCGGTGGATCAATGGATTATCATATACATGTCAGGATGGGTGTATTTGTGTAGTCTTCATAAACACGTTTACTGTCGCAGACTCTCGGTGCCACCGAGCTCCTTTTTTTTTCTTCAATTTGACGACAGCAGTGACAGCGGAGGCTCTGAGCAGGTTTGGTTTTCAGCAGCGGTGTGAAGGCAGAGAGCCTCCACTCTCCCTGTAACAAGCTACAAGTCATTTATTATGCTGTTAATGACGGTAAAAATGAAACATGAGGTAAATATCCTGCATAGTCCCTAGCAACGGCCGGTTTTACCTAGCAACGGTCTGGCAATCGACTGCTGGAATTCTTTTTCTGTTGTTGTTCTGGTAATTCTACATAGTCAACCTTTAAGACTTATATTAACGCAAACATTCCGCTTACTTCTGCTTTAAATGCTACATTGATGTAGATGAGCACTGTAAAACTGTTCAGTGTGTCTATGGTGTAAAATATCTCAACTCTGACCATGTTCAACCAAACCAAATCACACCTCCAGCTTCACTTTGTGTTCCCAATACGTTTTCAGAAAGCACCAATAAACACACAAGTGAATACATGCACACATGCTCCACGGCAGTGCTAGCAGTACGCCACCGATGGCAAGATTTGTTCGGTTATGTAACTTTATTGGGCCTTTGTGGCTGTTCCTGAAAAGACATGTAACATTATGTAACCATCAAGTAACACACACACACACACACACACACACACACACACACACACACACACAAGGAGGACAAAAGATGGTTGTGGAGCCCTTCAGTGGCTCAGAGACTTCTCTCATTTCATAAAAACCAGACCAGTGTTGTCTCTGTGGTGCGACTGGGACAGAGATTCGGTCCAGGACTTATCGTTTGGATGACAGGCTCGCCGAGAGGGCTGGTAAGACACTGACAGAGCTGGTAAAAACATTCAATCCTTATGGATCTTTTGACGGTTCAGCAGCCAACCAGGATTTGAGCCGGAAGTCCCCTTGGTCAGTCCGCTCTCTGCTCTTATCTCTTTGTCTGAGGCCTTTTTAGTCGAAAACACATTCTTCAGCGGAAGGTCACTCTCACCTGAGTGCCATGCACAGCTCAGGTCCTGATCCAAACAAAAAGGTGGATGACGGCAGAAAATATGCAGTGACTCAACAAATATCGAACAAGCAACGGGAAAAAGAAAGAACCTGAGGAAAATTCAAAGACAGTGGCCAGATAACCTACATTTAGTGTTAGATTTTATTCTACAAACTTTATAGAGAGACAGCGCCGGCACACGAACCCTCACAACATATTCCTTTGGGTAAAGATGTTTGTTACCATCAACATGTGTTGGTCTAAGGTTGGTCTAAACCAAGGGGGCAGTTGTCGGTCTGACGCCTGGTTCACACTGGACGCCGAAGCGCCGCGACGCGGAGCGGCCGCGGAATTCGCGCGCGAGCCGCGTCCCTCCAGTTCACACCAGACGCTGATTTCGCCGCGGCGGTCGCGAGCGCCTCTGCTCCTCAGCTGTTGTTTACTCACATTCAGAGCTGTGTTTTTTACATCATGGATAAGTAAATAACCTCATATAATTATAACACCGTGTGCTGTGGGTCAAACAACTCCCTGTACTTCACTTCCAAGATTAATTTCACGTCCTCCTTCACTTTACAACAACTCGTCTCTGCCTCTCTCTTTCTCTCTCTCTTTCCCTGTTTGTTTGTGTGTTTTGACCCCCCCTCCTCCTCCCTGCAGCCAGCCCACTCCGTGTCTCCCTATCCTGTGTGTGTGTGTTTTCATCTCTCTTGTTCTCTGTTGAGTCTGACAAATATAAATACGGTCGCATTTGTCAATCGCGGTATTTTATTTTGAAAATCGCTTTTATTTTGAAAATTGACCGGATTCTCTCGTGTTTCTTTGTGTGACTTCCTGCCAGAATTGACGCGGTTGGCCGCGGCTCGCGCACAAAATAGAGCAGACGCCGAAACCGGCGCTCCACGGCGCGAGCCGACCGCGGAGGACCGCGACGCTCCGCGTCTAGTCTGAACTACAACACCAGTTAACGAGGGCGCCGAATGGAAGCGGACTCCGCTCCGCGGCTATTCGCGGCGCTTCGGCGTCCGGTGTGAACCCGGCGTGAGAAGTGAAGCTCACTTCCGCGTTCAAAAAACTGCAATCCCCTCGAATTCCTCTGGGGGCTGGTGTCAGAAGGGAGCATTCCCCATAGACCCCCATGTTAAAATCGCCGACTTTACATCCTCAGTAAACATGTTAAAAGCCTGGTGTCAGAACGTTTTTTCGTCTCAATCTATAGTTTCTACCCCCGCACACACTCTGAGGGGGCTGAGTTTTTTTTTAACTCTACCGTTTTACTGTTATAAGGTTAAAACTCTGACCAATTAGGGTGCGGAAACGTTGAGTGACAGGTCCGAGCAGCTCCGGAGACAGGCTGCTTCGAGGCCAGTGGGCGGGTTCTCGGCCGGCCAATCCAACATGGCGCTGTTCAGGCCGCCATATTTGAGTCACAAAAACGACTCCCCAAAACCAATGGGTGACGTCACAGACGCTACGTCCATTCTTTTTACAGTCTATGGTCTAAACCTGTAGTTATGTTGTTGTTTTTTTCAAAAGCTGCTTGACTAACATTTCGTTTTGTTTTTGTCTAGATTTCTTCTCATCACAGTGTTTATGGTTCGCTTGTGTTCTGATCATCAGTCCATACCCTTTTTTTTTTTTCTTCTTACATAGGCTACTTGAACTTTGAGGTGAGAGGGTAATTTAAGTTCAAATATGTGGTCAGATTATCTCCATAAATCCTATTTGGAAATTTGCCCCCAACATAAATGCTAAATAAATAAATAAAAACATCAGTTTGTGGAGTGACTCCTTTAATCTTAATGCTTTCTCTCTTGGATGTGTTTTTTGATCCAAACAAAAAGGTGGATGACGGCAGAAAATGTGCAGTGACTCAACAAATATTGAACAGGCACAGACACAGGCAACGGGAAGAAGAAAGAACCTGAAGAAAATTCCAAGACAGTGGCCAGATAACCTACATTTAGAGTTAGATTTTATTCTACAAACTTTATAGGGAAACAGCGCCGGCACACGAACCCTCACAAAGTAAAGTTGAGGACTGCAGCCGACTTGTTCAGAGTGAACCGAATCCCCTCAGCAAAGCAGTAGCTACCGTCAGTGTCACAGAGACGGGAGATCTGTTTGCTTCAGCCTGCTGTCACTTCAGATGCACACATCATGCCGTCACTGCCTTGGAGTAACATGACAGGCCCGCTCACAGTCCGGCTCACAGCAGTTTTCAGGACATGAGGTCTTGCTATCTTTTACTTTTCTCCTCTGATGATCACACACCCTGTGGAGCAACGTCAACACAGACCTCGGGAAACTATCCAATATTTATTTACCGAGCGTTTAAACATGTAACCAGGTAACCACCCGTCAGGTGACCTACGCTAATGACTTGTAATTCGAAATTCAGACCTAGGCTACATTATGAAATAATTCGTAAGTGTAGCCCGGTGGAAATTCATGAAGAATAAAAAGGGCATATGTTTAAATAAATGTTAATTGCATAATAAATAGCAGTTAGATTTAAAAATGTCTAAGTTCATGGTTAATAAATGTCATTTAAGGTTAAAAAGTAAGTTAAAAACATTCAGTAAAAATAAGCATTCAGTAAAAAAGTAAATAGTGTAATGGTATTGGTGTATTGAACTATGCATTTAATATGTTAATTATTTGTTGTTATAAATGTCTGTAACTATGACTGAAGTACACGAAGAAATAGACACACAAATGGTTTTGAATGTATTTTATTTTGAAAGGTGTGCGAGTGAGCCTTGTACCTGTGAAAAAAAACAAACAGGAAGTGAGATAGTGTTGCCAGGTGTACGATAATTATCGTATTTGTACGATAATTTGGCCCTCTGTACGATGTACGATCAATAATCCCAAAAAAGGCCAAATGTACGATAATTTGACCATTTCGTGAATGTGTGGTTGTAATCAGCCTGCCGCAACTATCTGCCGGATTTTTTTTGTGAACCCTGAAGGCATCTGTTCCCATGTGACAAGTTTCCAGCCAATCACGAGTGACGTTCATGCGTTTGTCTCAGAAAAACGAGCATGATTGGCTGAATGGTCAGCTGCGCCCGCCCCATGAGACGTTCAGGTCGAGTCCAGAAGTCAAGCGAGCGGAATTCAAAACAGAAGAAAGCAGGGAAAATGAAATGAGAGCCCCTGAAGGAGACAGTAAGGCCCTTGCACACTGAGTTCTTGTTGTTTTTTTGTCCGAAACCGCCGCACGTTTATTCGACATCATGTCATGTTGATCATGACTCTGAAATTTCGTTCGTCCATCCGTCCGTCCTTCCGTGTGTGTGTGTGTGTGTGTGTGTGTGTGTGTGTGTGTGTGTGCGCGCGCGCCTGCCAGCCGCTGTTAAGGATCAAATTGGTTGTCGTTTTTAATGTGTGGCTTCAGGAGAGCTAAAAATCTACCACCACTTAAATAAACTGTGTGATCATAATTAGGTTTATTTTCTCTTGACGTCCTTTAAGGATTGGATGACCAAACATTTTATTTTTTCTCGACTAGTTAGCATGGATGTATGGTTAAAGGAGGGGGGGGTGATGTGGTAGCCTGGCTCTCGCCAGACCCTTGTAGTTCCGCAAAGCTACGCCAGGGGCGCTACGCTCAGATTCGCACAAGGGTCTGGACTCGAGGCCAATGCAAACTTCTTCCCCGGAGCAAAAAATAATGAACCAATCAGGATCGCCGGGCGGGACTTTCTGAGGTGTGACATAGCGCTGAAGCGACTGTTTGAGTCAAACAACAATGGCGGCTCGCAGTGAGTGGCTGAAGTAGCACGTCAACAAGATAACGGACAAGTGGTTTATCCAATCACATACAAGATTTTTTTACAAGGCCCCGCCTTCTGAAATGAATCGCCTATGGAGCAGTCCCAGACCCTTGTGCGGAGCTCAGCATAGCTTTGCGGAACTACAAGGGTCTGACGAGAGCCAGGCTAGTGATGTGGTGCCGTAAATCCATTCCGTACTGACGTTACAAAGCCGCGAGTGCCTGTAGGACGCTATTATACACAAGAGTGACTATAGTGCATTTGACTATAGTGCATCAATAGGCTTGTTATTTTGGTTATAAAAGGTGTACGATAATTTCCCTCAAAATACGATAATTTTATGCCTCTGGTACGATAATCCTACATTTCCCACCTGGCAACGCTGAAGTGAGAACGAGCGCGAGAGAGAGAAGCCGAGGAAGAAGACGAAGCATGGACTGCTCGGTGTAAACAGTGAGGGAAAAGAGACTGTGAGTGAATCACCAGGGTCGAGGAGGTGTTCGACCAGGACTCTTCGGAAGACTTTGTGGTGACTTTACTGTCCGTTTGAGCGGACAGCTCAACTCAAGATAAGTGAAGCTAGCGGCTAAACAAGTGGCTAGTAGTTTGCACGGACTTTGCTAACAGGCTAGCGGCTAGCGACCCGTACGGCAGAGCCTGTGTGACAACGCGTGTGGAGCTGCGGACAACGGAGCCGAGCCACAGCGAGATCGGCAGCGACGTGGACGACGGAGCCGAGCCACGGTGAGATCAACGGCGGTGTGTGTCTTCTTCTCCTCCTCTGGGTGGATCGTCTTTCTCCTCTCCTCCTCCTGCTTCGGCCATTCTCCAGCGTGGGTGTGTGAGGCTTCAACACCTGTGGATTGAGGTACCTCTCCTCCTTTTTCTTTTGCCCTGTAGTGGCGAAGCAGCCATTTGTTTTGAGGCTACAACGTACCCGAGCTGCATTCGGGCCTGCATCGGTTGAACGGTATATTTGAACAATTGAGTTTATTTTATTGCCGGCTATTTTATTTTCATGGGGCCCATTTAAATATCATGGTGATAATTATTGTTTTTGAGAAGGTCTGAAAAAAGTGTGTGAACCTGCTGAACATAACTTGTGAGTAAACAATTCATGTTTTATATACACTAAACAGTTGTGGTCACTGAGTTTAATATTTTAAGTTCATTAAGGTCAAAGGGAATAATTTTATGCTTAAAAAGTGATTAAAAGGTACTGTGATTTTAAAAGTATTTAAGTTCATAAGAGAGTAAATTGAGGGTTAAAAACTTGATTTAAAGGGGAAGTCAAGACAACATTTTAAAATCACTTTTCACACATACTGTTAGTGTATACCTTGAAGTTTATTACATAGACCCAATCTTATTGTTTGAGAGTAAAGAAAGAGCTCAGGTTAGCCACCTCTCACTATAGTTTCATACACTAGAGAGGCGCTACATAAGAAAGAAAAATAGAAAATGAAAAAAATATTAAGGACATGTTATATTTATAATTAATCACTGCTTATTGCTGAGCAACTAACATTCACCTGGTTGTGCAGGATAAAAAACACAACCACAGGGTGTATATTTGATATAAACGCTGTAAGATAACACACAGGATACACTGAAATGCTGTGAGCAGCATCATATCAAAATACACCAAATTGCTATGCTCTGGAAGAGAACAAGCTTTTTTCCTCTGGAAAGGCACACCTTATCTGAAAGGTTAAAAAAAAAGAAAGGTCTGACATGGCTGAGGGGGTCAGCCTATTTCAGCTGATTGCACACAACCCACCTCATCTCCGTCTGTGTGAAAAAGCCTGTGGCTGGTGTTTGATTGGCCGGGTCAGGTGGCTTGGTAAGTATGCACTGTCTGATTCTCAGTGACCTTTAAAGTAGTGCGGTGGTGGCGTGGAGCTCCAAACTCTCTACAGGATAGGAGTAGAAAATTCATGGGTTTGAGACACTCGGAGGTTTTTACTCACTATTTTGAAACTGCAACTCTCTTTTCATTCTTTTCAGTTTTTATAATTTATTTTTAGCCGGGCAAAGATTTCTATGTCACCGTTGGCCCCGCGTCCGCTGAACGTAATGGAGTTCCTCGGGGATGTATAACGCTTTGTCCTCACACAACCTACGCCGGCTTTCAGCTACATGCCGCCACAGTCTGGATTCAGCTTAAGAAAATTTCTTCCGCGTTTGTTGCCCTCTATAGAAGGCCAAAGAGAGCCCTTTTGCCATTCCCTTTGGCACTTCTCTTTTTACACACTGTGTCGTGTCTTCCCCTTGACCTGAAACGAGCAGTCGAAATTTAAAAATAGAGTTTACATTTTGCTTTATTTGCTCTCTTTTGGTTTTGTGCCTTCATGCAGTCTTTCTTTCAGCGTTTGCGCACGACTTTCCTTTTAAATGTTTGAAGAGATTCACAGTTGTCAAAGCAGTTGTAAAATATAATGTCACTGACTATGGATGGATGGCTTGGAAAATAAACACAACAGCTCCAGAAACTGAAGCAAAAATAACTAAAGTTTTTGTTTTGTTTTGTGTTTTTTGGGAAGGAATTTGTTTTCTTCAGAGAGTCACACTGAGAAGAGGGCAGCAGCCGACAGTTAGATGCCAGCAGGGGAGCTTTAAACGGGGGTTTTCCACCACAACAACCCACTGTTAAAGGATTCATTCGGAGGAGAGCCCTCCCCCCTGTGACAGAGCAGAGCAAAGCCTGGCTGCTGGGCCTCAGACACACACAGATTTGAGGATGCGCATTCAAGGTCAACAAGGTTTCCTGGACAAAATCTTAAAGCTTAAACCAGACAGATGTTTATTTCCACCGGAAAGCCAGAGCAGCGGCGTGTAATAGGAGGGAAAGCCGAGGCGTTGCGCATCCCCCCCTGAAGGAAGAGCAAAGAGCTTAAGCTTAATCAGCAGCCTTCCCTCTATGCTACAGTGTCACATAATGAGAGGGAACTGACAGTTGGGGATGCAAAATAAATAAACAAATAAATACAATAGGAATGTGCAGAGTCTGCATATACTATACAGTAAAACATACAGGGAGTTTATATAGGTGAGCAGTTCAAATCTCATGTAAACACTGAGCTTTATAGCTTGATAGCAAACAATGACCTAAATTAAAGGGATAGTTCACCCAAAATTCAAATTATCTACTCATTATCTACTCACCCTAAGAGCTGTGAGAATTGTCAGAGTCCTCCGTGCCTTCTCTGAGTTACGGGGGGGTCCGCGCAGCAGTATTTGTCCATATAATGGTTGTCAATGGATACCAACTTTCTTCGTCCGAAAAGACACACCAAAAAACATCCAAATACCTCCATACTGCTCGTCTGTAATGTCCCTTTTGTATTGAAGCCCCAACATGAGAAATTGTTCCGCCGGTCAGTGCAAATCTCGTGTGATTTGCAAGTGAAATGTTAATTTTGGTTAACTATCCCTTTAAGCATGATTCACTGAGGTGCACAGATATTGCTGAAAGAGTTAGAAAACAGGATCGGAGTCATCCATGATGATCCTGGGCATGCTGTAACTCTGAAGTGTAAAATAAACTTACATAGCATATTCCTTTGGGTAAAGGTGTTTGTTACCATCAACATGTGTTGGTCTAAGGTTGGTCTAAACCTGTGTTGTTGTTTTTTTCAAAAGCTGCTTGACTAACATTTCGTTTTGTTTTTGTCTAGATTTCTTCTCATCACAGTGTTTTTGGTTTGCTTGTGTTATGATCATCAGTCCATACCCTTTTTTTTTTCTTCTTACATACTTAAACTTTGAGGTGAGAGGGTAATTTAAGTTCAAATATGTGGTCAGATTATCTCCATAAATCCTATTTGGAAATTTGCCCCCACATAAATACATATGCTAAATAAATAAATAAAAACATCACTTTGTGGAGTGACTCCTTTAATCTTAATGCTTTCTCTCTTGGATGTGTTTTGTCCTTGGGGGGCCACTGTAGGTATGTAAGCCTCTGTTGCAGTATTTAAAATGCAGACAACAAACATATTTACACTGACATTTTGAAAAACTCATATGGCCTGAAACATTATTCTGAAGGGTTAAGAGTGTTTTTTTCTCCTGCAGCTGCTTCACGGTGAATCCATGCAGTCGATGTGGTTTATCAAAGTGCATCCCCCAAGTAGCTTCATCAGTGCCAAATAGTGTAAATAACTTCTATTTCTCCCCTTAAAAACTACCAGGAATCAACTGATTTACATTCTAAGTTGAAAAACTAAAACTACATTTTACAAGGTGGTTGCAAAGTGCATCTGCTTCAGTGGAAGTTGGACATTGTGCCTGAGGTTTCACTGTCCTTCATGGGGTATCGCTCTGTCTTGTTGTTTTCTTAACCTCCCTCGTGTGAGGCTTTTTGTCTCTCTCCTGGGGTGCAATCACTCTTTAGAACTGGACCTCTCTTCCCAGACTTTACCTAAATTGGTGCCTCATCCTGATGCACAGGCTCCCAAGGCAGAACTCACACACTCACAAAACTCTGTGCCTCATTTGAAAATTTACCGAGGGAGGGTGGCACTAAAACCCTCCACTGGGTAGGGTCTTTAGTGCTGCGAGGGAGGATGGACATCATTACTGCATAACAAAGTGGAGCAGATCAGAGAATGAGGCTTCTGTATGGTGTATGAATGGGAAGAACAAGGACATGAGAATAAGTGATTTTACTGATGCGTTAAAACAGAAGGGAATGTTAAAATCTGCAATGGAAAGACTAATCTTCACAGTGCATCAGGCTGTTTTATCATCAGACTGCACTGTGCTTGCTTTCATTTACAGCAACACATTTTCCAGATAGAAGCAGAAACAAGACAAACCCAGGTCTCACTGAACAGTTATTCCATTGTCAGAAGAATAAGAAATTACATGTATAACAATTAGCAACTTTAATCTTGTTTGTCCCAACCTGCCTATTTGTCACTAGTTAAGGATGTCTTGTAGCAAATGAAAACCAATGTAGAGCTAACAATGTAAAAATGTTTATTTGATAAAACATAAACACCTACTTCACAGATAAATGAAATCCAGTGTGAGGCAGCGAGGTAACTGAAGACCAGAAACAAAAGCAAAATATCTGGGACATTATTACTATTACAATAGTAGGATTCAAAATGATCAGATTATCCAAAACCTAATGAGTCATTTGCATCAGTTGGAGCTCTGGTGGTGTAGTCATTTAAAAAAAGTCGTAGTTTGAGTAAAAGAAAGAAAGAGGAAAACTAAGCAGGATTCTTATCTGTGGTTAAGGTTAGTAGCGATTCATTAGCATTTACTAGTGTGACATGCAAATCTGGAAGTGAAAGATGGAGAATGACTGGAATATAAAAAAAACAAAACAATAACTCTGTTTCTATCACAGACTTGTGCCAAATAGTTGTGATTTATTCTTATTATTACTACAAAAGTCCACAAAATACTATTCAAATGGTCTGTGTGTCTACATGCAATAAAGTTGGATTTTTGTCTCTCATTCATTCCGATGGAAGTGACAATGGAACCTCAGCAGTCACTGACATGCTACAAAAGCTTGAATAAGAAATGAAATGGTTCCACTTTTATTGTTCAAGATTACAGAGATGCTCGTTAAGCCACCTCATACAAGCTTACACAAATTGGTCACTGAGAAGGTCAATTGAAACATATTATCAACGGTTTATTTTCTTCCTTACAGAAATACAACTGAATACTTCATTTATGGGAACGTGCATCAGGAAGAAAACAGTCTCATTAACTACTAGCAGTACTAATGCTTTCAGCAAAGGATATGGAAGTAGACAGCGCTGTTTCAAGTGTCTGCTTCATGGTGATAGATTAATAAAAGACATCAGTGTAAAAATGTGCAAGATCAGAAGTGATATAATGCTAATATACTTTCATTAGTTTGGTTTAGTTTATTGTTTATTGTTTATTTGTCAGGGGCATTGCACAATTGACAATTGTACCCGAGTCAGGTGACAGCTAATTTGCATTCCCACTAGTTCATCTCACCACTTGATCAAGTCAGGCAGAGGAGTCAGGGTTACACAGCAACAACACAATGTGTCCACACAAAAGTATGGCCATTGTGCTGCCTATGCAATTTGCAATAAAATCTGTGTGGCATTGAACACAACTAGTCTACATACTGGAGTAAGGATGTCAAAGTGTCAACTCCTAAATGAGCTCATTTGGAACCACACACTGCACAACACATGAATGTGCCCGGCATCGTTTTAGAAATGTATTTTCAACTTGCCTACAGTATAAAACTATCTGAGGTGATAGAAACGGTGTGTCGAATTGGTACTTTTGTCACTTAATTGAATTCCTCATCAAATAAAGTTAACTTTCTCACCATGATGTGCCCACATCACATATCTATTGAATCTTTTAGAGTTCAGTGTATTCAGACAGACTGTGCTGGTTGGAGGTCAAGGGAGAGGACAGGCAGCAGAGCTGAGAACAGGAAGCGAGAAATAAAAGTACAAATGGCAACAGAGTGGTCAGAATCATTTGTATTGGTTGAGTGCCCAGAACATGAGCTTACCGGCAATATGTGTGTACGTCACTCTGTGTGTCTGCATGCGTTTATCTATCATTTTAAAGCACTATAAAAGCAATCTGCTTGTTACACGTTGTCTTTTGGGTACTAGACTTACATTACAGATAAGAAAACGATATAGGTTGAATGCACAGAAGAGGAGAGTTGAGGGAAGGAGAGGGGCAAACATATAATCCCTACTTGATAGACCTAGATGTGGCTTTTTGATAAATCTATGACCTTGGTATCAAACTAAATTCTCCGAGGCCCCCAAGGGAGGGGTGAATATTTTAAAGCTACAATGCTGAGTTCATGCGGGTCCTCACAGGGGGAATTCAATTAGAGGAATATCCAGTGTTTGCATCCGGAGCTCAGTTTTTATCCTTGGCATTAAGGGCCTCCTGTGCCGTAGCAGGTCTGAGTTGGCCTTTTTCTTTAACTTCACTCTTCAGACATACACTTGAGTTAGTGTTTTTTCTTTCTTTCACATTTTGCAAAGTGCTTCTAATATTTGTAAAAAGCCAACAAGGCATACAGTGTGAACCAAGCTGTATTATTCCAAACATATGGTAAAGCACACACACACGCATACAGTAAAGGCTTTTTATCAGCAAACAATGGCTGCATTCATGACTTTCCAATCAGGCAATACAGTTTATCACTGAAGAGTCATTTTCCAGTGATGATGAAAATACAGCCCTGGCAATCAAAAGACTTGGCAAATGATAATGCCTTGTACTGATTACTTCAGATCCTCTTGGCTTGCTTCACAGGAAACATGTTCTGCACAAATAAACTAAGTGCCCCACAACAACATATGTTTACAGATCACTTTCTGTTTCCTGTTTCTGACCAACATTCAATTTTGGTTTTCTTTTCCATCCTTTTTCATCATCTTAGTTGTTCTATAACCTCAACCACACCCTTAATATTAAAACTTGTTTAAAATGTACTAGATTGTTTGTGCTTAAAGCAGAAGTAAGTGATATATTTGTGTTAATCTAAGTCTTAAATAGTTGTATCTTCCGACAGCAATCACTTCTATAGAGTGTTTGGTCTGAAACACGGGTCTGTCAGTCACTCTGCTCTGCTCTGAGCCGAGGAGAAAACTTTCCTTGTATCCTACAACCTTCATCCAATGAGGAGAGAGAACAGCATAAAGGGGCAGTCCTCTCTGTATGTGCAGCCAAGGGATGCGCCTGAATGTGGTGACGTAGGGACGAGGACCAATAGATCCATGACGAGGGCGGGGGCTGCTAACTCCATCTGCTGACAAGACGTTATGGTGCGTTCAAGGCAACTCGTAACTCGTGTTTTTCCGACCTGTGAAGTCGTACCAGTTCGATCTGGTACGAGTTCACGGGTCAGAAGTTACGAGTGGCCGTTATAGTGACTTTCACAGGTAAAACAGGTCGGAAAAACACGAGTGGGTTGCCTGGAACGCTACAAAGTCATAAGTCGTGACTTGAAGCTGTAATTTACGGTTTCAAAAGCCTGCCTGGAACGCAGCATTAGCGAAAACGACCGGATCGCTTACTTCTGCTTTAAAGCAGAAGTAAGTGATATATTTGTGTTAATATAAGTCTTATATAGTTATATCTTCCGACAGCAATCACTTACATAGAGTGTTTGGTCTGAAACACGGGTCTGTCAGTCCCTCTGCTCTGCTCTGAGCCGAGGAGAAAACATTTATCGTATCCTACAGTTTTTATCCAATGAGGAGAGAGAACGGCATGCAGGGCTGTGTGTGCAGCCAAGGGACGCCGTGAATGTGGTGACGTAGGGACGAGGACTGTTATGGTGCGTTCAAGGCAGCCCGTAACTCGTGTTTTTCCGACCTGTGAAGTCGTACCAGTTCGATCTGGTACGAGTTCACGGGTCGGAAGTTACGAGTGGCCGTTATAGTGACTTTCACCGGTAAAACAGGTCGGAAAAACACGAGTGGGTTGCCTGGGACGCTACAAAGTCGTAAGTTGTGACTTGAAGCTGTAATTTACGGTTTCAAAAGCCTGCCTGGAACGCAGCATCAGCCAAAACGACCGGACCACTTACTTCTGCTTTAATCCTAATCCTTGTAATATATAACTGATTTGTAACTCCTCCCCTGTTATGTTTAGGTGCAGAATTTCAGTTGGGGTTAGTGAAATATTGTTTCCTGGAAACTTAGAGGACCTTCATTTTCATGGTTACAGTACAATAATACAAATGGCATTGAGTTGAATGATTGTTGTCAATAACTTGAATTTTCTCTTAGAAAAATAACTACAACACTTTGCTAGTAAACCATGCTTACTTGCAGCGGAGGCCAACTACAGTACGTGGTTACTATATTGTTGGGAATGGCTGAGTCCAAAAATATTAACATTTGGATGGTGAAAAGAGTATATATATCACAATGTGGGCTCTACATAGATGTAAAACAGTGATGCTGTACAATGGCACTCAGCACCCGGCCAAACAAACCTATACATTAAAGGAAGTAGTTAAACAACCACTTCAACCTGATCTGCAGCGTAACCTAATGAGTTTTTTCCTGGCCCCTGCCCCGACCCTCTGCCAAGTTTGATGAAAATCAGTGCAGTGCTTTTTTGCATAATCCTGATTAAACAGTCATGGGTAAAAAATATGACTTCCTTGGTGGAGGTTATAATAATACAACCAGTGATAATCATTGTAGCAGTGGGTGGTTGCAGTCACACAAAATAATGTCAGTGAAATGTGTAAGGTACAAGCAGGTGCTACAGTGTTGAGTGTTGTAACTGGTTTAAATGCGGATGCTGGTGTTGATCACCAGAATTTCATACAACTTGACTTGTGCCTGGTTTAATCAGTGGAATGACTTGATTTGTTTTGCTTGATTCCCACCACAATAACTGGAGACTTGACACCACCTGCTTGTGAGTCTCACGTACGACTTCCTCCCCACCTCTGCCTATTACTCATACCCAAAGGTTAGGCTCAACCATATAATGTGCTCCATCCCCTTGTGTTTCATGCAGTCTTGTGCCAGAACGGTTTCCAAAACTCCACTGATCTGTGCAAACACAAACTGAGCTGTGCTTCCACTCTGCTCCCTCTCACACAAGCAGGTTCATCACAAAATTAACAAACAGGCGCAAGCACAAACTAACACCGCCGCGGTGGACTAAAATTGCATTCTAGATGTATTTCCACTTCACCTTGAGCCCTGTGTGTTTATTTGTTGGAATAATCAACACTGCAGCCCTTTGTCAGCAATTCAGAAGCACAGTGTGATAAATACTGAATATTGTATAGCAACGAAAAAAAACCACCCCCAGTGAAAAACAAGACATCCTTATTCATGCTGTATTTATTGTATGTTTTATTTCTGACACTATTACACAGTCTTATTTTTCCTCAACATGGCAATAAAGATGGATGTGTTGGATAAGAGCCAAGTATGAAGATGAATGAATGAACCTCGGCAAACAGCACGGCAGCGTCTAATAGTTATCAAGCTGAAACACAGGGCTCCGGCACATGTGAACAAGCCTGGTAATGAACACACACAATGCACAAATTTCTCTGCACTCATTTGCCTCAGTACGTGCTGTCAAATTCAAAGTCTTGTTCTTCTGCATGCAATCCCGAGGGTCAATCTAATTTACTTGGAGCTTTTTTAATTTCCATCAAGAGGTCTACTTCTTTTCTCCCTTTTTTTGCTAATCTTAAGAGAAGATAGACTTGTAAAATTGCATTTAGACTGGCTAATGACAGGCATCTTGCTCCCAGCTACCAGTCAAATAGTGCAGCAAAGAGCTGTAACGAGCCCCTAATTTATCTGCATAATAGGCAAAATTGATCAAGGCACATAGGTGTCTGGAGGGCAGGGACTCTGCTGGGGGGGGGGGGGGGGGGGGGGGTTAACCCATGGGAGCTGCAGAGCTGTTGACCCTTTGACTCTTTCAGTTGGTTTATGGGCTCACAATGTATAAATGCTAGTGAAACTGAGCTTTGCACATGGACTGTATTCAGAGCATAGCTCCAGAAGGGAAGGAAGTGGTGAATTTAGATGTGTCCTTCATAGATGTTTAATCTTTAATAGATGATTGAAATGATGTCACTGGGTCTTTTTTGAAGCTGTTAGTTTCTTTCTTTTTTTGTTTAACCCCCTGCAGTATTTACCCCTCAGCTGCAAGTGAACCAGATCAGAATTCATTGATGTGCAAATTCTACATACTCAAGGTCCATTGTGGAGAAACATTTCATTGACATGTGGCTGAAAATTAAATCACAGGAAAAAAAAAAAAAAGTCAAAGCTAAAGCAATAGAGTGCATCTGATCTCTTCTTTCAGGCTCCAGACAGCAGTCTCTAACTCATTTGTGGTCATCTTCAAGGGCACAAAAGAATTCAAATCCCCTATCGTCCTAAATCTGTCTCTGCCAACAAAGCTCCAGAGCGCTCTTCTCTCTGTCTTTCTAGCCATCAAAAAAAAAAAAAAATGTATAAGCTCAATGCAGGAAATAGATCTGAACTTCAATTGGAAAAACACAGAAAAACTTTGTCTTTGAAAGTTTGTGGCATGTTATTTTTGGTAAAGCTCTTGTTTGCATCAAGGCAGCTAACTTCTAAAGAACTGAATCATGCCTCCAGAGAGTAACAAGTAGAATTCAGCTCTCATCACTTCACCATTTAAACAGTTGCAAAGCTCAGGCTGCACACCATTATCAAATAGAGAGGGACCTTTTTTTTTCCTTTTTTTTTTTTTTTGGACAGCCAGACTTGCAAAGAGCTTGGGATCTGTGATGTATTTAAAAACCCATGCAAGTTGTGCACACAAGTTCTCAGAAGTCAAGGCAAATGATATCTTAATATATCACACTCCCGAGAGAGACTAAATTGATTAATAATCCTTTGTTATGGTTGATGTGAGCTGCACAGACAGCAACTTATCAAATCACTGTAACTGCACATAGAGAAAGAAGACACATGAACAATTGTTTATGTATCACTTCTTTCCAATTGCTATAAAACAGCTCAATGAGCAGTACTTGAACCCACAGCAAAACAATAGATCCTAATCCATACCTTTCATTGAGCCTCTGATACAAACGATCAAAATGCAAAATACGTTATATTGAATACTCTGTTGGTGGTGTAACCCACTGTTTTGTAATTATCTTCTCTTTTTTATTATTATACAATCCCCTGCTGCCTCTGATTTATTAGTCTGTTTGAAGTTGGCCACTCATTACTGCTACAATGGTTTTACTTCAACATGCTGGCAACATATCAAGCTCTTAATTTATTCCATCAAACACAGATAAGAACAATAAAATTAACTTACAATAACAACAAATTAAGATGGTTTAACTTGTCGCGTAGAGTACTGGTAACTTTGGAAAAAAAACTTTAATGTCTGCTGCGGCTCTGAGAAGAGTTTTTGTCAAAATCTGGAAATATAACACTAATGACGCGATCAGGCTCGGGTTGGATAACTTGGGTCTGTGCTCTTCAGTGTGTCCCACTTACCTCGCAATGCTGTGTCATGCTGATTTGGAGCAGGATTCAGGACCCAGTGTAGGCTATCCCAGAATTCACCATAATCCGCTGCACAACACTACAGTATAGTGGAGTTGTTGGGGGTCAATCTACTTTAAGAGTGTTCTGGTTTCCAACAATAATCAACACACATGGAGACAATGATGAGAACATGCATATCATGTCATGATCATCATCACATACTGTATTCACATTCAAACACTATGCAATTATAGCGGAAAAAAACAAAACAAAAAAAACTCCGCAGTTGGATATGACTGATTGAAATAAACACAGAATATATCATTATGTGAAATGTTTAGATAAATGCATTTCTTCCCAGAACGTATCATTGTGGTTGTTTCATATGTAAATTCATGTTGTTTACAGTGCATCAATGACTCCACTGTTCGTTCTCATCCCAACTCCAAAATATGTGTTTGGTTATCATTGTCACTTGTCTGTAACTGTGTGATTGATTCACCTGTTCATTATATGAGTTAATTGAGCCATGTGTGGTTCACATGTCACAACACGCTCTGATAAACTTCCACATGCTTTCAGTTTTAATGGCCACTTTAATGGGGCAATGTTGGCAGTGATGTCACACACATAGTGAGTGTTGGGAATGGCTCCATACTGTAGTGACAAACATTGGACATGGAGTCTTTGAAGCATGTGACTTCCAAAGCAGCAGTTTGATGAAAGGTGTGATTAAGTTGCATAATGGAAAATGTTGTATTCAAGAATTGGAACATCAAAGGAGCTTTTTATTTTTCATGTTTTAATCTAACACTTATTTACACCCCAATAACATTTTCTTTCTATTTTGTGAAACACAAATATGTTGATACAGTCAATGAAGTGTTCACAGAAAATGTATTTGTTTTTGGTAAAATATTCAATAAAGCTGGCAAGTAACCATTTGTATTGAGGCCAGTATGCTTAGATTCAGCATACAGTAGGAGCTGTTTGTAAGTTTTGCTATTGCTACATAGCTAACGTTACCATTAGATACCAGTCAAGATGAAGTGTTGTGAGTTCAGCATCCAACTTTACTCCTTCACCAGAGCTGCCTGCCTCCTGCCTCCAGCAGTGGAGCGACATGTTGTCTCTGTTCCTCTGCTGCGGTTGCCAACCAGTCAGCACCGGCCTGTTCTGTGCTTGTCACTTTCCAATAATAAATCAGAGTCCGCTCTGAACATGTATGTTTTTTGCTCAGAAGGTGAATTATTTTTAACTTTGTATGAAGACACCAATGGCTGAATTTCTTAAACAATAATTACCAGCACCCACCCCCAGCAAGAAACCGCATTTGAGAAAACTATGTATAGGCAGTTTGTGGTCAGATCCAATCAACTTAAAAACAAACAAACAACCTTAACAGTAACTTCAGACACAAAACATGTATTTATAGTGACCAAAAAACAGCATTTTTTCTTAACATAGTGCTTTTGTTGCTACAGCTGACCACAGAGTGGGTTCTTGATGCAAACAGTGATCCCTCATCATCCATTCATCAATCCCCTCCTGAGAACCCACATTTCATTTCCTCAAAGATAAAGTCGATAAAGCCAGCGACTTTGTTTCCTAGAAAACATGTTTATTTTTGCTTTACAGTTGTAATTGTCAGTTCTACGGCTTGTTTTAGAGATGATGTGTGTGCTTGTGTTTGTGTTGTGTGTGTTAATGCTGCCGTGTTTTTGCTTTTAAAAATGATTTACTGTAATACAGCTATATAAATAAATAAAATCAGAAAGAAAAGGAAAATCACTCCACACAAAAATAATCATTTCAAAAGTAAACATACATTTGCACCTCACTGAAAACCTCAGCTGTCTAAGAACTAACTGAAAGTTTTTTTTTCTTTCCAGGACTCAGAGAGCCTCTGTCAGAGAACTGTGTTGAGAGTGACATTTTGTCTAACCACATCATATTTTATGCTCCAACTAAGCTTGGACGTGATGCATGAAGTTCTGGCCCCGCAGTGGTGGCAGGGGAAATGATTTGCAATATCTGACAGGGTGAAAATTAGCTCCACACTAAAATACAGAGCTGGACTTGAAGAGGAACCCCTGCAAGTAGCATAGACCCTGAACCCACACCAGGTTGTCAGGACACACTGCAGAGAGGAGGAAAAGAGAAGAGGTGAGAGAAAAGAGAGAGGGAGAAAAGAGGAGGATTAGCGGTAGAATGAGGCTGATAAGCCTGAGACGGACAAACAAACAGCTCAACAGATTGACCAGGGATGGAGGGACAGTTCAGAGCTTTACCGACTGAAAGAGTGACTCAGCCAAAATTCATGATCTGGCCATGACACGGGGGAAAGAGAATTGTTTTCAAAGTTGATAACCTGTAGCAAGTGCCTCGTTCTAGTAGTGGTGTAATGAGAAATGAAAAAAAAAGGGAAAAACAGAGCAGTGGGAAGAAGAAGAAAAAAAAAGATGAATTCCGAGCACAAGATACCTGCCACCTCTTAATTACAGGATCAGTGTCTTAATTACTGTCTGTAATCAGCCAACAGAATGAATGTCCTTTCGCTCATTACCTCAAGCGTCAGTGTTACAATAGACTTTTTCGCAGCGGCTCCCTTTACAGATACGCCAGATGAACGCTAAGTCAATTTTCATCACTTGAGTAAACACTGGGCTCTAACTTTAAACAGCTCGTGAGTAAAGGATGTGGCTGCCATGAAGGGAGCGCCGAGGTTAGACCGACATGACGGATTTGGGGTCTCTGAGAGTAATATGATGTTTTTATGTTGCAGATTGACATCTGTATTTTTCTTCAGAGGAACCCACTGCAAAGATAGTTTATTTATTTATTTATTTTTCAAAGTTTAAGTGGGGTATAGGTCATTAGATTAGCTGTAGCAATTCTCAAAGCAATTTCCTTGTTGGATAATACCTGGTTTATTCTTGTATTTGAGCACTTGTTGGGAGAATAATCATTTCTGAGAGGTGATCAACCTTAAAATTTATCAGCGCCAGCAGAGAGCACCCCACTAGGATATATCATCTAATATAATTACTGTTTTCTTGTTGCCAAAGCAGTCAAACTGAGATGGTTTTCCTAATGCAGCAGACTTCTCTCTGCTGTTGAAGCATTTTTTCTTTTTCTTTTTTTTTTCTTCTCCACATGCTGTTTTGGGTTACCAATGCAAACTCCACAGTGGATATAAATTCATTTCAAATGCAGTCTGTGAAAATAAACTCTCAAGTTTCACTTATTGATAACAATATCCACCAGTCTGTTGCGGAGGTTTGAGGTCGTTTTATAAACTTGTAAACCGTTTCACATTTGCTGAGCTCAGTTGTCAAGGCTGAAAAGTGGGAAATGTAAACATGTTTTGATGAAGTTGGTGTTCAAGTGAGGAGAGACTGCAGCAATTATTTCTGACTGGAACTGTCATGCACGTCAAGTGCAACGTAAAACACCGATGGGACCACTTAACAGACAGCGATGGCAACGCGAAAAAAAAAAAAACACTTGGCTGAAAATTCCAAACACCTCGCTTCCATTTCATTTTCCGCTCCGTGTGGTACAATTGAGGGAGGAGAAACACCTGTTCCTACATTTGCTCCTACAGACACGTATGGGCTTTGGGGATTTAACTGAGGTCCAACGCTGGGGTTGTAAATCAATTTTTTTTTTAATTTATTTATTTATTAATTTTTTTTGGGGGGGTGCTGGTGGATTTAGCTAATTAGTAGAAGTCAGGTGTTAATTAGCCGAGGCGAGAGGGGATCGGTTTGGTTCCAATCCATAATGCTGTGTCTCACGGAGCTCCAACTCTTTGATCTCCCCTGCAGGGCTGAACGCGCCACTGTGCTTGTCATTTTCAATTAGGACGTTAAACAGATATTCCAAAGATATCCTCCTTGTGTCCCCCCCCTCCCCCTCGCCTCCAACCGTTCCCTTCTTCATCCCAGCCAGATGAGTGGAACAAGAAGGATGACAAATCGACAGAGTGAATATTTTCTTTCTGTCAAGTGTTCTCCTTTCAGCCGTCTGACAGGAAGCCACAGCACTGAGTATGCAAAGCAACACCTGCCAAGGAGGACATGGGGAGGATGTAAACACGGCAACAGTTCTCCGTCTGGTTTGGATAAAACTAAAATCAAATAATTCCTGCACATCGCATTTGCTATTTCAGTGATAAGACACAGGACAATCCAGTATAGCAACAGTTTAAAGCTTTTAAACTGGCAACCCTCTTGGTAGTCGACATGCACGGTGTCTACACAGGTTGTTGAAGGCCCATGAATGCATCATCAACTCTACATCAGATCAATCATCATATTATGCTAATTAGCAGTGTGTTTGTTTGGCATGGCCCTGTGGAGGCGTACCATGTGAGCACAAACATCACCAGAGATGAAATCCGACCAACAGAGTGTACAGCCAACTGTGTGTGGGACTTTCAGTACAGGTGACATAGCACCTCAATACCTCAATGTCTGACGCAAATGGAAATATTGGCAGTCGCTTTTTATCACAAGGAGGCTGCAAGAGGATTTAACTCTATCACGATTCATTTATTTTATTATGTTAATGCCTGAAACAAGCACATTATTTTACATCACATATAATAAAGGCCACAAAAATGTTTTCCTTTACATTTCTGCCACAAGGCATTCATCATGTAAAATTTAAAGCCACTAGTGGAAATTGAGTTCATCACTCTTCAGTTTTCCAAAACTAAAGAGCTTTGTTGGTCGATTACAGTTTAGCTTGTAACACTATTCTCCCATTCAGCATACATGACAAACTCTTTCAGTATGGGAGTTGAACAGTCCCTGTGTTAATGGATCCTCCACTTTGTATTTGAAGTGGACACATGCGGTTAAAACTCACAACAAAACCCTTAACCATTAACTGTTGCTGGCCTCACTGGGGTGTGTACCGTTTCCACTCATGTGCTCATTGTGCACAGATTCACTGATGACACCACAGTTGTGGGTTTGGTCACTAACAGCAGTGTAACAGCTGGCAGAAGTGAGGTTATACTGTATGTGTGGTGCTGTTTTTCTGAAACCATTGAATTACAGGTGGTCTTTCTAGGAGCTGTGTGTTGGACATCATTGATGACACTGAAATTTAACAAGTGCTCAGCTACAGTACAAACTCATCAACCCTCAAATGGTGGGACAATGGCCATCGGAGACTTTTATTTTGAAAAAAAAAAATACATGCAGGAATGGTATTATGCAGTTTTATAGAGCAGCAGTGGAGGATATCTTTATGCAATAACTGAGTTTTGGCAACATGTCAGATGAGGACAAAGCAGTGCATGCTGAAACCAGAATTATTGGATGTAATCCCCCACCCCTAGTGGAAATCTATACGGCTAGATTACAAAAAGAAGGACCTACTCTCACTCAGCTAATTCTCTTTTTAATTCCCTCCTTTCTATGACAAAAATAAAAAAAAAGCTTTACGACCTGAACATCCAGGTTCGTGGATAGCACATACCCTGAAGCTGGGATGCTAAATCTAGCACTGCAAGCCACCTGCCAGGTTTAGATAATGGTACAATAATGCAGATGTTCTTAATGCACTTGAAGCACTTTATCTTTTGGAACATTTGATGTTGCTGTAAGTCCCCTACAGGTGGTAGCAATTTATCTGGTGTTCTCATTGGATTTTATTTTATTTTTTCCCATTTGATTTAGGCTCTAATCATCATTTAAGGGTTGGATTTTATACGTTTTACATTGGTTGAATGTATTATAATGTATTATATGCTTCATGAGGGAGTGGTTCTTCTATTTTTTTCATTTTATTTTTTAATGTTTTTTATAGTTTCACTATCCTTTTTTAAGTGAGCTCACTAATTTCTATCAATCATGCTGACATTGCAAAAGGGTATTGCATCTTGAATATATTCTAATCATAAAATATTAAAACAAAGTTGTATTAATCAAAAATATTCATAAGTTAAAGGTGCTCTCTGAAATGTTTATGTAACACACTGATATGTTTATAATCAGAGTGCAAGCAGCCTCTACTGTAGAGCCAAAACGCACAGTACAAGTACAGACTCCTCATCGAAATACCCACAGCTCCATGATATTGGTCAAAAAACCTGAACCATTTAATATGCAAAAGGTTTCCAAATATTTTGGGGAATGTAAACAGATATGAAAAACTGTGTGTGCTTTGCAATTAGTCGAAGAGAGCAACTCCCTGATGTGCAACTGTGCTGATGATGCTAATGCGTGTGTGAGTCCAAATGTAAATGACTGTAGCCTACATGTGTGTTTGGTCATGTCATGTCCTATCATTAAGGCCGACCTCACTGATTTAACAGCTTGATGTTTTTTGTCACGGGTATTTGTCCTGCTTAAGGCAATCATAGAGTTTGTCGAGGCCCCTATCATGACTTGACATTTTATTCTGATTTATGAAGGAGATGCCATCGCGTGAATATGCATAGAAAATGGATTAGGGTCTGAGGAAATTTACTGGTGTCTAGTTTGCATCTCTGCAGTGCCTCAAATATCTTGCAGCACTTGCTGCACTGAATCGTGTAAACACCTTTGTTTTGTATGATGAAAGGCAGGTGGGGGGCGAGGAGGGTGGGGGGGGGGTTGAGAAATTTTCAGAACAGCATGCAAATACAGAATAACAGAGGATTAGAAGAGGCACATTTGCATATGAACAAACTGTTCATATGGGGAATGCTTGATGCCTACAGTCTATGGATGAACACTCAGATGAGTAATGTCTCTTGTGGATGAGCACGTGCAGAAATGGCTCATGGGTTTTTCTCCTCAGTAGGATCCAATTGATGGGCTTACATAGAATTAGCTTGGCTTTGGAACTATAGGATTCCGCTGTACGGACACAAATGACAGGTGATTTAACACACTGTTGCAATGTTGTGTCGTAATGTGATAATTGTTTGGCCGTGTAAATACAAACCTGACTGCTCTGGTTTTGAACTGCAAATCTGTCAACAAACCATAGAGGAGAACGAACGATTAATTGGTTGGGTGGCACGCTTATCATGTGCTTGCACAAGGTATGGGACGGATCAGCATCAGTGTGCAGGGAATTTCTGCCCAAATTAAGATGTAAAATTGCAGCTTTTAGGGACTCAAATCTGTGCGAGTGGTGGGAGGGAAGAAGCGAATAAAAAAGGGACAGAAGGCAAAGAAAATCCATCAGAGATTGAAAGGCATGTCACTCAACAGAGAACATCAGGCAGGTTTTTACACAGAGAGGCAGAGGGGCACAAAGGGGGAGAGAGAAAAAGTGAGTGTGAGAATATGGCTAGAGGGAGGACAAAAAAATGCAATTCAGTGATAGGCCTACTCCTTTCAGCTTGGTTTTGGAGTAAAAGAGCTTCAAGGGGGGAAAACACTTTGATAGAAAACATTAAAATGTAGAGAGTTAACTTCGATAAGCCAATCAGAAGAGGAGAAGTCATGAGGGTTAAAATTAAATGAAATAAATGCGAACAGGAATCCAGATATGAAGGGGTCAGAGACTGTTTGCTAAAGCAAATGCATCAACGACAATAAAATAAAAATACTTCATTAACTACAACACCATATAAATTAGCAGAAAAGACACCCGAATTATGATTAATGTTTTTCTTGGTATTTAAGAGATTTTTTTCTGCACAGATTTTAGAGATTAATCTTCTGCAGAATAATATCTATCTCTCTGCCATGGAATAAAAAGCTACTAGAGGTTATAATAACATATGAACATCCCTCTGGAGTAATAGTGTATTAATATAAATTACAAGTAGAAAAATACAATTACAGTTCTGCCAATTGTGCTTGAGCAAACAGCCAGCACCTTGACTATCTGAATGGGATTTGATGATACATTATATTCATTTACAATGTATAAAGCTGCAATTCATTACTTTTTTAAAATTAATACACATGTTATACAAGAAAAAAAAGAAAAGAAAGAAAACCATGTAATGTAATGCAATAAGGGTGGATGTTTTCCAATAGCCGCTACCTCCCTGTGTTTTTTTTGTAAACGCTTGTCATTCAATTCAGCCTGTAGACCCTGAGGGCTTATATCAATCAATGTCTGTGCATAGGCAATTATAAGGAGAAGCACTTTTGCTGTAAATCCAAATCATCTTCATGCATTGCCTCCTAGTAGATATCAGATGGCAAGTCAGCAATAGGAGGAAATTGAAAAGCACTACACAGTTATGCTTCAAGGACTGGAGAAGAGTTGTTTCATTCAATCAGACAAAAGTACCCGGATGCTGATTGAGAATGCATGAATCACTGCACTGCATGCTCACAGAAACGAACCGATACGCTAGTTACTGCAAAATACTCAGAGGGAGGTACTGTAGCTATAAACATAGATATTTTCTATATTTCAAGACTGTATCCGTGTGTCACAATCTCTCTTTCTCACTGGCTCTCTTTCTCTCTCAGTCAGTTGTGTGATAGACTGACCTAGGGATATAAATGACATGAATTCCTATCTATCATTCCTCCACCGTTCCCTCTCCCCTTCTTCCCTCCTTGTGCTGTGGAAATCAAAGACTGCTGAGCCAAGGGGAAAAAAGATTCCATCAATCTTCACTTGTCCCTAACAGTCACGTTTACCTGACAAAGTTGCACAGCACTCTGTGAAATGCGGCTCTGTCCTGCCAAAGCCTTGGCTTATGCCCCTGAAATACTGTTTCTTTCTTTATATTAAATTCAATTTAATGGGCTGCCTTGGTGTCTCAGCAGGCGTAGGTGCATAATGTGAACTTGCAAGATCATGGGATCTGTCTCATGACCTTCGTCACATATCTTCCTCTCTCTATTTTAAGCTTTATTTATTCAGGGAGGCTTTGCTGAGCACGCAGGCTCGCTTTCAACAATGCCTCGCTTAACATTCACATGGCTTCACACATTCACCGGGAGCTGCCCTGCACTACATTTAAATCAGCAAAAATAAACGGGAATTTAGTTACAGGTCATATATTGGATAAAGCGAGAATTCCATGTCTTTTGACGATGAAGCAAGTCTGGGCTCTGAACTAATACTGTGGAAGTGTCAAAGTGCTCAGTCCACAGAGAAATGCACACAGCCTGCATTGGAACTGAGCCCTAAAAAAAACTGTGAGGACTCCTGTGACTTCAACTGCAATGAGCCAATTAGAAGAGGAGAAGTTGTGATCATCTCTTTATTGTCCGAGTAAAAATATAGCAGAGTTCAGGTTAACACATGTAGTGGGTGGACAAGCACCAAGCCAGGTGTATTGCTGATAACAGTGACTACTTTGTTGTGACATCACAAAGATACAGAAGTCCTGTTGGTTTGTTTTAAGTTTATAAATACCACATTTATGTCAACTTTGATACTTTCACAGTATGAATACAGAACCTAGAAATGGATAGGTGTATGATCTTGTCAGGTTTACAAAGTGACAGTGACATTTGCCATGGACATTGCATTTGTTTTTCACCTATTTCTGATTTGATGACTTTCCTTTTCTCAGTCAAAACTTCTCTGACTGCTCTCTCTGCTATTATTTTCAATTATTTATTAGCATCATCAGTGAATCCTTTGATGTACAACTGCCATGAACTGAAATCCGGGTTAAACAACGTATGTGTCTCGCAGTTATCTGCAGACAAATGCGTAAGTCAAACTAGCTCCTGGCTTTTCAGAGAGGAGAGTATTTCACTATCTTGCAACCCCGAGGAATACTGTTGCAGGATTCCACCGCTGATACTAAGCAATAACATCACACACCTGTCATGGCGTGTTCCAAGGGTGGCTATGCATCTTGTCATGTTAACAACACAATAAATGGGAATGGCGAAAGGCCAGTATCCCTTCAGATGAACCATGTATCCTCGGGAATTCTGCCTTTGCTGTGGAGTCGTCTCGCGTTAAGTCACCCTATCCGCGGCTAAGGGGCTAACGTGTTGGATAAACGATGTTTCCGGCTTGCCAGGAGGTAAGAGCTGGGTCATGACATTGTCTGGAGAGGCCCTTGGCCATGTCAACACACTCACTGCAGGCATTCCTGCTGCGCGCTACTCTGAAAAACATCAGGCTTCCAGGTGCTGCAATCCCTCCTCCCTCCTCTCCTCTCTGTCCTCTCATTTAGCAGCCTCTGGGGACAAGCTTCTGGGCAGCTTCTCTCTGGCCCACAATGATAATGTTGATCCTCTAGGCTTTCAGCCAAACCCAGAGAACTTTCTATACTTAGAAAGACCATCATAAGCATATCTGCAAATACTTTATCAAGGCAGAACTGAAAAATAAGGCTGGGCAAAGATTTTAGGGGTTATTCAAGCTTAGTGGAGTAGTTAGCATCTGCTGTCTGATCTGTCTTAGGGCAATATCATATCAGAATAATGAGGACAGATATACTCCAGCTTTGGAGACTGCAAAGCAATCTCTGAATATCTTTGCCTTAACATATAATTCATTCAGTGGCTAGCCGAGGACAATTCATATCTGAATATCATGGTGTGTGTCAGTGAAGAATTACTCATGTACAGTGAGCATAAAGGACCGTTATATAATGGCCAGCTACTTGAAGTAAATCCACTCAAATAATTCTGCGAGACTGAAAGGCCCTTAAACTAAGTTTTTTTCAGAGATTAGTTACAAACCTTGGCATTTGGCGGAAAGTGACAGCAGTGATTGTGGAAAGGGGATAAGCTGCACTTGAGAGAAGAGGGGGGGGGAAAGCTAAAGAAAATAGGCAAGAACGTGGAGAGATTAGAAAAAGAGAGACGAATCTACATTATGAGTATACACCATAAAACATATTATTTCATGGTTCTTCTTAAAGGGCCGTCACAAACCACATTTTCTTCACCAGGAACGGGACAGAAGTGTTCAAGAAGACAAATGTCTTTTTGTGTTGTTTGCATCGTGAAGGGATGTCGGCCTTGTTGCTCTGGCAGAAATTCGCTGCGATGCCACGGCAGCTTCGCTCGCGGCAGAGCTGCTAAATAGACAAAATAGAATACGCAGGATTAATGCAATAACAAAATGGACCTGGAACACCTACAGTCAGGGAAATGTTATTCTAGGATTACTCTGTTTTATACTGCTTTTGAAGTTCCATATAAAAAAAACAGTGTTTATTATAAACAGAATGTTGTGCATTGCATTTATTTTTGTCTCCTCTGAGGTTGCCGTTTTGTCACCATTTCTTTCTTTTTTTCTGTCCTTTTTTCTAAAATATTTGTAAGAATGCCTCTAACTGGCAAAATGGATTGGGATTAATCTATTTATGTATGCTGGTATTTCAAAGGAAGTATTTTAATTTGTATTTTTTTTTTTCAACCGCCTCGCTCTTTGAGCTCAAAGACTCAAGGCGGGTAATGTTCAGAGAAGCCGTGCTTTTTGTGGAAACGTGAAAACCTTAACAGTGGCCTCCATGTGTGCAGCGACGGCCTCTGCGGCGAGGCTCTTTGTTGTGCTGACATTCCAGGACACTGAAAAGGAGACACGTGACTGACTGGTGCTCAGAGGGAGCAGTTTCGCATTGTGTGGATGATGGTTTGCCAGAGTCAGGTGAGCATCACCATTAAAGGGATAGTTCACCCAAAATTCTAATTTCACTCATTATCTTCTCACCCTCATGTCAACTAAGAGCTGTGAGAATTTTCAGAGTCCTCCGTTCCTTCTCTGAGTTACGGGGGGTTCCGTGCAGCAGTATTTGTCCATATAATGGTTGTCAATGGATACCAACTTTCTTCGTCCAAAAAGACACACCAAAAAACATCCAAATACCTCCATACTGCTCGTCTGTAATGTCCCTCTTGTATTGAAGCCCCGACATGAGAAATTGTTCCGAAAAAAAATTTAATAACTCTATGGGCCCTAGTTTCGTCGACCGAGCGAAGTCTAAGTGCAGCGCAGCTTCGCCACGCCAACGGGGTGTGGCCCAGGTCCATTTCGCAAGTTTGCTGGGCCGCGCAGTCAGACTTAGACCAGCGCAACCCCTCCCCTCGTCCCTCCCACCGGCGCAAACGGTGAAGAGGGAGGAGAGAGGGCGGGAGGGAGACAGGAGGAGGAGAGAAAGGCGTGGAGTGGGTTTGACACAGCCGAGTCAGATCTTCACCAATCAAAGGAGCTCCTCTCCTCACCTTTAACTGCGCGGCGGGTGATGCGCGCTGCAAGTTTGTCATTTTATACTTGGACATGGACGGAGGAAACAGCGACGCCAGAGGCCGAACCTCTCCCAGGAGGAAACAGCTGTTTTGGTCCGGAGGTCCGAGCTCAGAGTGACCAATAATGAGTTTACTAATATACTTAACCAGGATTGATCTGATACACTGAGAACCCCTGCCCAATCTAAGAAACAACTAATACACTAATAAAGAAACTCACATTTATTCAAACCCTATGTAAGCAAGATGACAGGTGTACACTAATCACAACATAAACAAAGACCATGTGGATTAAATCAGCGTAAAGGACGCTCTCTCTCTCTCTCTCCCTCTCTCTCTCTCTCTCTCTCTCTCTCTCTCTCTCTCTGTCCGGCTCTTTTTTTCTCTGTGATAGAGATGCTGAGTATACTGTAGTAGGCTATATACTGACTATCTGATACCGAGGCTGTTGTGGTGGACTAAGAGAGATGAAGATTTGTGTTTTGTTTTTCATTACGGCTGCGTGATGCGGTCGCTCTCCGCTAATGAATTAATAAGTAAATAAATAAATAAAGCGATCATCACAAGGGCAGAGTGGTATCTCAACACGGCAGCGACATGCAGTCATCCACCCTCAGTCCTGCTTGGGACATCCACAGCTGCTTTTCAGTGCCAGTTCGTCCCTGCTGTGTTAATTCAGGTGGAGTTTCCATTGCGCGTGCCACAGCCTTTGATCTCTGCTTTGATCTGACGTCAGATGTGACGGGACAATCTATATAGATATAAATTCACGTGTTGATTCCGTTAGTTGCATTAAATAGTGGTTATTGTGGATATTTATTGCATTGAAATGTGTCTGGAACTGTGGAGATCTGCCTGTGAGGTCTTGGTGACGTGTGTGCACTGCAGGTCAGTCAGCCAAACTTCCACTGCACCTGCTGCACTCCGCCCTGCGCTGAGACTAGACCTGGTTGGAGGTGGCGAGCTTTCAGCGCAACCTCGGCGTGACATTTTCGCACAAAACTTGCACTGCACCAAGCTGAATCTGTGACGCCTCCCCCTGCTGCGCGGCCACGCCTATCTCAGCGCAGCGCGATCTGCCAATCTTCCAATCTGACTTTGCGCTAGGCTGTGCTGGTCGAAACTTGCATTAGACCGGCTGCGCTACCTTGCGCCACCTGCGCTGTGCCAGCAAACTAGGGCCCTATATTTTAAGCTTGTTTGTAGCGGAAGCTCCCAATGTCTCAGTTCACTGCTCTTCCTGTGTCCGGCGGAACAATTTCTCATGTCGGGGCTTCAATACAAGAGGGACATTACAGACGAGCAGTATGGAGGTATTTGGATGTTTTTTGGTGTGTCTTTTTGGACGAAGAAAGTTGGTATCCATTGACAACCATTATATGGACAAATACTGCTGCGCGGACCCCCCCCCCCCGTAACTCAGAGAAGGGACAGAGGACTCTGAAAATTCTCACAGCTCTTAGTCGACATGAGGGTGAGTATATTCATGGGTTGCAGTGACGTCACGTCGAAGGGACCGCCGCCATATTTGTGTCCGATCTGACAGGTCTCCTCATATGACAGCATGCAAACCGCAGGATGGAAATGACAGTTTCTTGACAAAATGACAGGGTTTCATACATCCTGTCTGGGTTTATATCTCTATAACAACAGACAAACTCTATATTATCCCACTTATTACACAGTTTATGAATTAATTAATTAATTTGAGACGTGTTGATCAAAGTCCTTAGTCCGGTCACTTCTCCGCTGTTTGCTCCTCACCCTCCCCCCGGTCGACTCGTGTGTAGTTGTTTTCAATGGGCTTTTGATAATCAATCAGTAGATTGTTGAATTATCATGTAAATGTTACGATGTGGACATTTATGTAGTCCTGTCTGTCATAAGAGACTACGGTTACGGGACACGTTTGTGTCACGGACTCGCGGTGGCACAGACACAGCTGGTCACAGCTGTGACACTGCGCTGGCCCGTCCGCTCTGATCGCAGGTTTGATTCCAGCAGCGGTGAGGGAGGCAGAGAGCCTCCACTCTCCCTCTAACAAGCTACAAGTCATTTTTCTAACATCACAATTAGTCTGAAGCTGGTAAAAATGAAACACAAGGTAAAAATCCTTGATAGTTCTTCTGCCCTGCTCCGCTGATCAGAGCGGCGTCCCTAGCAACGGCCCGTTTTACTTAGTAACGGTCTGTTATACAGAAATAAAAGATCCTAAATGCAGAATCAGTGAGTAATTAATAAGAAAGTAATCAAAATGCAGAATTCAATATATCCATGTTATTAAAAAAAAAAGTGAATCCCCTCTTTTTGTGAGACTTGTCACAGCTGCCACTGACAGACTGCCTGCAGTCAACTATTTATTCCGCCTATAACTTTACGTCTTTTGGGATGGAATAAAACTGCAGTCCGGGGTTTTTTTTGGCGACTGCTATCACATTCAACAGCACAATATAATCCTGGCATCTTTCAAATAACGTCAATTTTCGGTCTCTTGCTGATTTCCTCCTACTACTCCACTTGTTCTGGTAACGTGACGCTGTGATCTGTGCCCAGATTGCCCTGATTCGGACACAAATATGGCGGCGGAGAAACACAGTGACGTCATGTGAATCTAATGAATAGTGAGTGAAATTTGAATTTTGGGTGAACTATCCCTTTAACAGCATATAAGAAGCTTGCAGTTGAGGTGAAAGGAAAACGCAAAGGAAAGTTGAATTTATTTGGCTCTGGCCTTGTGTAACCTTTAGCAGGAAATTACAAGGCAATAATGGTAGTGCCCTCCTTTTCCAAATGAGAATATAAACAAATGATGGATAGTAATAATCTGAGCAGTCAGCAGAGCGCATCAAAAGCCCCAACGCCCACATGAACATGTTGAAACATTCAGAGAGAGAGAAAATAAATGGGCACCAAAACAGTAAAAATAGCTCCTGTTTCAGGAATAACCAGAATTAGAGTGAGGTTGGAGAGGTGGGAGTGAGGGAAAACAGGGAGAAATCATCCAATTTGCTGCTTCTGCACATTTACTCTGTACGCAGCTATGTGTGTGGGTCTGCATGCCTTTGTATGTGTGATGCTGAGTATTTGTATACTTCCTTCCACTATGTGCAGTCCAGTGCAATATTTTTACCTGGTGGTGGATACAGGTGCAGTGTTGGCCTAGAATTCCTATCTCACTGCTGCATCATCTCTTTTTTGAATTCTCTGTCTCCTCTGTTTCCTTATCTCATTGTCACTGTCCAGGCTTTTGTTCATGATGCCACTTCACCCCAAGCACCCATTGAACCCGATCTGATGAGAAATTCACACAGAAATGAATGCTGTTCTTCTGAGTAATCTGTTCAATACTTTTTCATTGTTAGCACATAAAGTAAATAAAGCCCTAAACTACAACTTAATTTGTCACATAGACAGATGGGTGTTGCTTCTGTTACGTCCCCGATAGGTTTCTGAAGAGCAGTTTCGAAGCTCAAAGTAGGCTGCTCCACTGTTGCCATCTTGGTGGTGCTTCACGCTGCCTAACTTCCAGCTAATCCAATAATAGGCGATGAGGCAGGGCATGTCTGGAGCCATTATCGATCCATTATCGATATTGCTTATCGATTTGATTCCTTATCGATTCTCATTGGATGGAATGAAAGAGAAATTAGTGCATTAATCAAGTGGTTCCAAACCTTTTTTGGCTCATGACCCCATTTTGACATCACACATTTCTGGTGACCCTCAATCAAGATGCGCAAGCTCAGATATTTGTATAATGCTGCATTTTATTTGATCTCGATTTATATTTGAGAAAGTGAAAGTATAAAGAATAGTTGTTTAAGATTGTCTGTGGTGTTTTTAATCATAAAAGAAAAATAATTAGTTGAAAAAATGTGTACAGTGAGTTTGGAGCTGACGTGAAAGTGTAATGAAAAGCACCAAGAGTGGCCACACCCTCAGTTATGTAGAAGGATAAGCCTGTATGAACATTTCACTTCACATACAGTTGTCACAATGGAGGAAATGTAACATGTTATGTCTTCCATGCTGTAAACATGTTTGACTCTGCTGTTATGTTGAAGATTTGGAGCCAGCCTCAAGTGGCCAATAGAGGAACTGCAGCTTTTGGCACTTTTCTTTTTATTTTTTTATGTTGATTTCACTTCTCAGCCTCAGAGGTTGCTGCATGTTTTAAGCATCATTCACCATAACTACAAACCTACAGTGACTGATTATTTTTGGCCACTTGGAAGCAGCGGAAATATGTTGCAAACACAGTATTGATATATCATCACCTTTAAACTGATACAGTAAACTTGTTTTTAAACACTTTGTACACGCAGCAGTAACAGAGCAACATCAGCATTCATTAGGCATCAACCCAATGAATTTAAGCACAGTATATTCACCTTCTCCCCCCACCATAACCCTATAAACAAGCTGCTAAACAGTATTAAGAGCTGCATGTCCAAAACTCCTCTACGGCTGAATAACAATGAGATGTAAGTCCTCGGGTAATATATTCACATTAGATTCACTTGCTCTACAATACAGTGAGCAGGTCAAGAGCCCTGGAGTCATTCTTCATGCTGACCTGAACTTCTGACTTAACCTTCACTCAAACAATACAAAACAGGAGACTGCGAAACCAGCTGAACAATGTCGCCAGAAAAGGGAAATGTCTTCATTGGCAAAAGCCGCAATTATGCGTGTTAACCAGGACAATACACTGACTTACTGCACACCCACTCCACAGGGTGAGAGATGACCTTTTTCTCCAATTTATTTTTCCCCTTTCACTGATATTGCTGATGTCGGAGGGCTTGTTACATCTCTCCAACACTGTGTTCTGCCTGGGTTCATAATTTTGTGATTGGTTATTGATTAGTTTGATCTGGGTAGAGGGCATTGTCTTTGAAGTCACTCTAGTATGAATAAATGGCTTGAATTGACTGCAGGGCTGAGCCGCTCTATAGCAAACAGATAGCATGGGGACCACAGAGGTCAGCGGTATCCTCCCCTTTGAGCCCTTTCACACCGACTACAGCCACGCTGCTCACCTTGGACTGACCTGGTTATTATGTACTATTTGGAGGCACAGTGTTTAAGCCATGTCAGCTGGCTTAAATAATGCCATCACCTGAACAAGCAGGACTCAGCAGAGAGATGGGGGGATTAACCAGCGTGTTGGCTGCTTGCTGTTTCGCCTGCTGAAGGGCAGATGGAAATTGCTTGGAAAAACAATCCTTTTATCACCAATGTCAATATTAATATTAATCACCAAGGGAGCAATTCTGTGAGCAAAACACATGAAAAAAAAAAGAACATAAAAAAGTGAATGAATGAAAAATGAATAAATAAAAATGATACAGAGCGATACACACACATGCACACACACACACTACTGTACATGTGTCTGCCCCAGCCAATACACACTTTCTGGAAAAATGATGAAGGTCAATTGAGGACTAACCTGCACAGGCTGCAAACAAACTACCCTATAATATACAGTCCAGTTTAACTTCTAAATAACTTTTTTTTTTTGGTAACACTTTACAATAAGGGTCCCTTAATTTACATTAGTTAGTACATTATTAAGCATTAATGAGTATTGCATACATAATAACTAATTACATTATTCAACCTTTATTATTACTTAATAATTTACTAACTAACTTTGAGTAGTAAACATTAATTAACTGCTTACTAATAGGCTACATTAATTAATGTGTTTCCTAATCCTAATTAATACATAATAATGATTGTCAATATATCTGTAAACAGTTAATTAATGCTTAATAATGTACTAACTAACGTTAATTAAGGGACCCTTACTGTAAAGTGTTACTTTTTTTTTTTTTTTTTTACTTTTTTGTGTTCTCTCTTATTCCAAGCTTTTGATTTGTACTAAAATGCAATTATCCTAACAGCCAATCACACAGCAGCAGCACAGTTCATAAAGCCACTCAGATACAGGTCATGAGTCTCAGTTAATATTCACATCAAACATCAGATTGATGTTAGAATGTGACTCAGTGACTTTGACCGTGGCATGATTGTTGGTGCCAGACAGGCCGAGGCTGAGTGTTTCTGAAACTGCTGATCTCCTGGGATTTTCACACATAGCAGTTGTTACACAGAATGGTGAGAAAACAAACAAACAAACAAAAAAAACAAAAACAGGCAGACAGAAACATCTTGTTGATGTGAAAGGTCAGAGGAGAATGACCAGACCAGTTAGAGGTGACAGGAAGTAACTCAGATAACTGAGCAGAAAGGAACCTCGAGGAAATGCAAAACACACTGAACCTTGAGGCTCCCAGCGACATACTAAACCCAGGCTAGTGTTGCTAGGGTATGCTACCTTAATGCACATACGTTTATCATCTTCTAATGGATACTTCCAATATGATGATGTCTCTGAACTGGGTTTGTGGCAGCAGCAATGAGTTCACAGGCATCCACAGTCACCACATCTGAAACCAGCAGAGCAGCTTTGGGATGTGGTACAACATCAGCATCACAGCATGAATCTGTGCAAATGATGTGATGCAGTCATGTCACCGTGGAGCACAATCTCATAGGGAAGGTTTCCAACAAGAGACACACACACACACACACACACACACACACACACACACACACACACACACACACACACACAAATGAACAACTTGCCTCTTTAGAAAAACAAAATCAAACCACTATTCAAATGCATCCTCAAGAGTATGATCAGGGTGAGGTAGAGATGATCATTTGTGGACAATATGCACTAATGCTAAAATTACAGAGGCAAAAATTGGGAAGTTTTACTTTTTCAAAATAGAAAAGACAGTCTTTGTTTGGAGTTACTCTACTGAATATGCATGTTGAATGTGAATGAGTGGAACTGTAATTTAAAATAAAATGGGCCTTATCATCCTTGGCAATAACAATACTGCATGAATTATGGATCTATTTGTCTAGTTGCTGAGCTGTACTTTATGATCTAGATGCTATATGTCAGAATATGTGAAGTATTCAAATTACCATCATATACTTTGAAAGCACTTAAACACAGAATCTGTGAATCATATTAACCTTTGTTGTAGAGGCAATTACACATCTAGCCGCCTAAAGCCTCACTATAGCACGAGCATAATTGCTCCTCATCTGTCAAATGAGGGAGAACATTCAAGATGGTTTGATGCTCTTTGCTGGATTGCCTTCATGCATCTGACGTATGCTGTAAATACTGCAAATATCTAAACGGCAGAAGGTGAGGGATGATGGATATTGAAATCTGAACATGAAAATGCTCAGCGTGCTGGATCTCACTCGGGTAAACAGAACAGAGTAAGGTTTTCAAAGTCTCACCAAAAAAAAAAAATAGAACCAGAAAATGATTTGAAATGGAAACAGTCACGTCTCGCTGAGCACAATGTGCACACAACATGTAATGGATGGTTTTTGAACACAAGCAGCAGGGGGTGACATGATGGAATTCATTTTTAATTACACTTTGCAGGTTTTAGCTACCAGGGGATACAATAGCAGAGTTTCTGTGAAAATGTGACAAGCATTAGTCAGCATTGAGGCTATGTTTTAGTTTTAGTGAACTGTGGTTTATTTATCCCCAAAAATCTCATATGTTCAACTTATCAAGTGTTGTATTTACAGTTTTGATATCAGTAGTTATTGTGGTTTTATATTTTTGGCACTTTGAGAGCCAATCAGAAGAATGGAGACACTTTTCTTGAGCAATTGAAATCCTGCCAGGCTGGATGACGGATCTAAGTGGGCGGGACTGAGAGTGGTCACTGCTTTGTGACATCACAAAGTTGCAGATGTCCTGCAGCATAGTTTCTGAATATGGGCTCTGTATCTTTTCTATGTGACTGAGCTTTCATACTTTCACAGAATTATTATATAACTTGGGCCTGCTTCATAATCAAGACTTTTTAAATATTTAAAAGTAAGGTGCACAGTGTGGATTCAGGTGGAACAGAAAAATTCCTGCTTGCTCAGGTTGAAAACCTCACTATTCTGTTATATTCATGTAGTTAACTTCAAGCCTTATAGAAGGTCATTAGTGTACATTGACAACGGCAGAAATGGTTCGAGTTTGATTGAATTTTGTCGATTTCGAGTTGCATTGTTGATTCACCAACAATCCATACACCCAGTATTCATTTTGAATTTACACCACTAAATATTTTGTTGGGAGTACTGGATGCAAAATGGCCACAGATTATAAAAACGATCATCCTTTTGGGGAAAATATTTATATTTAAGACCCAAACAAAAACATTTTTGAACTTGGATTTTTTTAGAAATAAAGTGCGATGCCAATTTCTTTTGGAAAAAAATATTGCAATCAAGATAAGGAGGAAATGCATAACAAAAAATGGGAAAAACTTTTGAGTAAATGTATACTAAGTAGTTAATTTAATTTTAGTAGTCTCACATCCTTTTGTTGTTGTTGTTGTTGTTTGTTCGTGTTTTGTTTTGCTTTATTTTTCTTGTGTGTTTTTTTTGCTTTTTTGTCCTGTTTTGGTTATGTTTTGTGTTGTTAGGTTTGCTCTGTTGTTTTGTCTTCTCTTTGTCTGTTTTTTGGTCAGTGTGTTGTCGGTTTATACATTGTGTATGCCTGTTTCCATTAAAAAGAAAAAAGAAATTCATACACCCTGTGTAAACACCCTCATTATGTACTAACATCTTAGTTATGAACAAAACCTGTCACATCAAACCAAAATTTAACATCTCTCCTAAAACAGAGTCATAACAGTCCAATGTTTCTCTGACATCTGATGCCTACTGCGTAAAATTCATTACAATATAATCCTAGCTTTAACCAAGTCTTAAATTAAATTAGTTCAATATTTACCTACCTATCAAACTTAGCATAAGAGGTGCCATCCTCCCTGTCGTGTGGCTTTGTTTGGCTGATTGAAACAGACTCAAACAAATGGACTGGGCTGAATGTGTTCTGTAGTGATTAAAGTCCTCCGCCAGGTACACTCCCCTGCTCCTCCACACTGCTAAGCTCTCACTTCTTGGAATGAGACATGAGAGCATGAAGTGAGAAAACAAAGACGGTGCAGAAACATTGTTTTGGCATGTTACACTGATCCCTCCAAGAGCTGAGAGAGGAGAAGTGGGATGTGGGGTAGAACTACTGGGAAATATCTCTTGGATATCTGGCAGTGGGGAAATAAATGTAATCCCTCCTTGCTATTATCTTCGTCTGGCCCTGTGTGTACTTGAGATAATGTCGGCTAGGAGGAGTTGAGTAAAAGCATATTCTCTCCAAATAATGCATGCATCTGATTAGCCTTTGGCTGTTGTCGGCGGACAGGGAAGTGCCTTTATCTCGGTTTTCTATGGCAGATGGCAAAAACACAAAGAAGGGATATGAAGGAAGAGGAGAGAGGAGTGGAAAAGCATAATCACGTTTGACTCACTCCTTCTCTGTGCTGTTTTTAAAAAGAACTTGCCCACTCCTTCTGTACACATGTGCCTTCCCTAAGTTAAAATCAGTTCTGCCGTCTGTGCAGCATTATAACGCCTTTGTCCAAATCTTCCAATTCACCTGACAACCAGAGAGGCTTTTGATGTCGAGACGGGGTCAGACTACATCCTGACTCAGCTCAGAGAATAGGGGCTCTCCATCTTCATGTGCGTTCTGGAAGACGAGGGAAATAAATTGCTTTCTAGTTTCCAATCTTTGCCCTTCACCAAGACAGCCTTATGCTACCCACAGATTCTTGTGTTTTAATGTATTTTTTAGAGGAATATCAACTATGAATTAAAACATCATGAAAAATAAACGAGACATGTTTTTCTTTTCTTTTTTTTTGACTGGGTGTTGTCATGTTAAATGGAGCCAGCCCTATGCCTCCTGCATATGCTAACTGTCCTACATGCTGTGGGGTGATTTTTGGCTCTTCATTATTCCTTTTGGATCCCTTATCAAAGTGCATACTGCGGCTGTGATTCCTTTTTCTGGTTCATCACACCAAATATATCAGCATGAGATTCATGCCTAATTTTATTAGTTATTCCAATTCTCTGAGGGGGAAGTATGATAAAAAAAGAGGGTAGAAATACTGGGATCTTTCTCCCTCTGTGGGCACTGGCACTAACTCTACTCCCCCCCCTCCCCACCACCACCGCCACCCATCGCCTCCTTTCTTCCTCTTTGTCTCGGATGTTTTTCTCTGCCCCTTTCTTCCTCTCTCTCTCTCTCTCTCACAGACAGAAACAAACAGCCTCCCCCTCCTCCTTAACATTGTTAAAGTAAGTGATGGAGTGATTCCGATGGGCCAACGTGTTCCCCCACTTCTCAAATTTGTTGCCGCCGTTGTTGTTATAAGTTCGATGTCTCCCTCTGTCCCCCTCTCTTTGGCATCTGTCGGCTGCCGCTGTGCCTGCAGGACACCAGAGGAGACGACTGGCATCCTCAATGAGGAGGGAAGCGGTGCTCGCCTTCACGCTCCAGCGGCTGCACGCCTGAAGAGATGACAGGGAGAAGGAAAGGTGTAGGTTGACAGGCCAAAAAACAAGCTTTCACATTCGCACACACACACACACACACACACACACACACACACACACACACACACACACACAACACACACAACACACTGGAGCACATTTTTTTGCGCATACATATGCATGCCGTGCGTTTGGGCACAAAAGCAGGGGCTGGACATTATAACAGCAACACCTGTACTGTTTAAGGCAATCTAGGACAATTTGTCTCCTCCCACTGAACTGAATTTACATCTCTCTGAATAGTTTGGATAGCAATGTTCCCTGTCACATATAAGTGGGTTTTTTTATGTACAGAAATTGTAAATGCACTCATGGACACAAACCGAGGACGAATATATTCATACATGCATGCAGACTCATAGGCCCATACATAGAACATATTTATATTCTTGCAAGCACAAAAGTAGAAACTCACTCGACATATTTCTTGCATTGAAAAAAGCCTGCAGAAGTATCAACTTTGTAAGACTACCAGGGGAGTTTCTGCTTGATTTTCACTTTAGTTAAAGATTTATGTTACAGCAACCACATGCCTCACATGTCACATATAGTTGTCTTTGATATATGTAAAGTCACCCGGGAATACCTTCATTAGGCATGTAAGAGGTAGTTTACTGTCAACCCTGTCTGCAAGAAATTACATTTCTATATGTCGAATTTGCAGGAGCTTTTTTTTGCAGAAAGCATAATAATGTTTCCCAGTCAGGTAATGAGAATAAGTTACCATAGCATTAGTTAATCGACTATTTTTGAAGATTAAGTGAGAGATTTGATCTGGTTTGTACAGAAAAGTCAGAATGATTTAAGATACAGTGTGTTTATTCACATTTGTCCAAAACCCCAGTGCATTTGTTGGATAAACCAAACCACAGACAGGACTGTGGATGCAAACCCGCTCTCTAGTGACAATCGTGTGCTCTGTATGCAAATATCTATGTATGAAATGACAGAGGAAAATGTCAGTGCTCAAGGGACAACTGTGTTCATGGGACATTATAATATATGCTGCCACAAACAGGAATTGATGGCGGAAAAGCAGATACTTTTTCATCGAATCCTATTTCTTGAGGGATATGTCTTCAGTTTTGTGACTGCACTTGCCATCACACTTTGGATGAAGCAAACGGTGAAATCAAATTTTGCCATGAAGTCAGTGAGTTAGCTGCAGGCTTCACCTGAGACACCTGAGCCTCATGTTTTTGGCCTTAGGTTGTTTTTACTTTGGAGAATCTGTGCTGTGGAAAGTCACGGTGCATTAGCCGTTCCCATTTGCTCTCTAACTACAGATGTATATAATCACCATATTACCTCTGACACTGAGGAGAAAAATTCTGAATATAAATTGAATGTAAATCAAATTCTTAGAGTATATGACTGTTTATCCTAAACACACGTCAGAGCAATTGAAAGCCGCAATATGACGTCAATGCATTTGGATTGGACCGACTCATGTCCCCTAAAATTGACGTTTCTATGCTTGTTAACTTAAAAGTGTTTTGAATTAATGCATCTGCACCGTCACGGAAACATTCCCACACACAGACCCACAACTTGTGTATTTTAAATTTGGATTCCCTCCAATACGTATTCTTCTGTTAAATGTTTTTACATTTAATCAAAATCCAATCTCCCTGCACCAAAGTGCTTTTTTACAGCCTTAATCTAAGTACACAGCCATCCGAACGTCGTTTAACTTTGACAAAGACCAAACTGTAAGGAAAATGTGTGATGGATCCCCACCTGCAACAGGTTTCTGCAAATAGATTTTTAGATACACTGAGATGAATTGGCACTAAAGGTGCGTTCACGCCGGACCTTTTATTTTTGTCGCTGTCGCTCGTATCGCTCCGAAAAAAAACGCTCCGTCGCTCAGCTGCAGCTGCTCGTCAATTTGGCACAGAGCCACAGACTCGCATTTTCGCTTTAATGACGTCATGCCCACTGCCATGTGTCTCTGTTTACACCGGCACCACCTGGGTTACGGCAGCCAATCAGAGCTGAGCGATGAACGACTGATGGCCAGAGTTGGGATTTCTCATCTTGAGCGACGGGAGCGACTTGAGCGAAAAAACGCTCCGAGAGCCCCAGCGGTTTTTCGCCTGGGCGATAAAACGCTCCATCGCTCGTTTGCATTGACTTAACATGGAAACTCGTCGCTCGTTCTAAAAACAAAAGGTCCGGTGTGAACGCAGCTTAAGGGATGCTGGGAATGCGGGAAATTAGAGCATACGTTTTTTTTATTTCTTTTTTATTGGCTGTACAGGATTTAATGACCTTGATGGACTAAAACATGAGAGAATGATTTCAGTTACATTCAGCTAATAAATGCTTCTAATGTACTGGTCCTATTCAGTAGTCATGGACTCATGTTTGTGTGGGTTGCACCTTGACTCACTCATCTGTCTTCAGTCTGTTTGGTCTAAAGTTCTACTAACACTGTTGTACTAACACACAGTTTGCCTCTGTTTTTTTCTTTCTTTTCATTTAACTCAATTTAAAGAATGTTTGATGCTTTGATGTTTTTTTTGTTTTTTTTTAATTCTAAGGGTTTGTAAAAACATGATCTATCTCTATGATGACTGCTGGAAAAAAAATTAAATGATTAAGATCTGAAACTGAACGTAAAAAAAATGTTTTCATTCGTGTACTTTAATTGGGAGCAACGGAGCTATCATTACAAATGCCCTGTAGACACTTAACCGTGTAACCGTAAACAAAATGCCAGATTGCACAGAGTTAACGTCAGGTTCCAAGGTGACGCGGCTGCAAGGACAAGCATTTTGTCAGTGAATGAACAGATTGCTCATGCCTGATCCAGCATTTGGACCGCCCGAGCTGGTGGGTGAGTCTGGCTCTGTGCTGTGGACAACATGATGACAAATTGTCTCTACAAATGGGTGTATGGTAAATAAAATGAAAGAAAAGAAAGAAATTTGACGCATTTCGATTAACTCCTATTGCCTCTTATACAAGCACCCAAACACGCATGTGAACTCAGAGCAAGATGAAAGTCCTTCCCTAATATCTTGAAATGAAGCTGATGAACCAAGGACGGACTAATTAGAGGCCTGAAGACCTGCTTTGGTCAGTGTTATATTAGTGACTAACATACACTTTCTGGCATATAACAATTTCAACCCCACAGCAAGAATGTAATTTAAATGTAATGTGGCGTTGACGGTTAATCTCCCTCGCTCTCAGCCAATGACATTTAAAAACAAGCTTCAAAACAATCTCAGATACTAATGTCTGCGAGTGGTGCTTTTAGCGCACGTCACATTCCATTTTTTTTTGCTCCCGGTGCGGCTGCAGGTATGGCAACGTCACAATCAAATATCTCAACAATGATCGGATTGATTGCTTTGATATTTGGCTTAAACACAAATGGCCATCGGGGGTAAAATCTGAATGAACTGTGATCCTCAGACCCTCTATCTAGCGCCACCAGCTGGCCGGTGAAACATCTTAAAGGAATAGGGCCCGACACAAAAAGGTCCATAAAACTGCACAAAAACCATTTAATATTCGTCCACACTGCTCATCTGCTGAAATCCAAGTGTCCTGAAGGGATATAGTCCAGAGTTTACTGGAAACAACGTCATTTAAGACATTTTCACAGCCTAAAACAGTCCTGTGTTGAATTTGCCTGGTGCGCGCTCTCGTGTTCACACGATGCACGCGGACGTGACCAGACTTAAATGACGTCGTATCCAGTAACATTGGACTATATCCCTTCAGGACACTTGGATTGCCGCGGACAAGCAGTGTGGAGGAATATTATGTTTTTGTGTCGGGCCCTATTACTCTCATATAAAGTTTCTGTTTGACTACAAACCGGCCTCCCGGGTCTCCAGATGCACTTTGAGGAATAAAAAACGGAGTATTCATCAGCATGAGGGTGAGTCTCACTAATGACTGAAATTCATTTTTTTGTGAACTAACATGTCCAAGGTTAAAAAGGTTCTAAGGGAATAAAGCTTTCACCATATCTCAAAAGATATTGGACAAAACTGCAATAACATTCAGATATTTGTTATAAATGATGATTAATGCTGGTTTTGTCTATTATTTTGATTCAAAATCAAAATAGGTAACTAATAATCTGAGAATATTTTTTTCGAATAGACATTCATATAGACATTTTGGTAACTGTGGTAACAAACATGTGACTCGGTGCAGTATTTTTCCATTAGTGTGGTGCATTGTGCTTGTAACCTGCTTAGTGGACATTGTAGTTCATTTAGTCCAATAGCCTAGTTGTTTTTGGTCTAATAATAGCATTTGATTTAGCTATGGTGTAGCTGTGGTGATGGAGATAACTATCAAAGCTATCCAATTTGTGAGTTACTTGTCAGTTTGTTTACGTGTTAAATAATGTTGCCCACCATCCACCATGACCACCTCCAAGTCCACTTCTGTTAATAAATGCTGCACTTCATTCACGCACTCAAGCCTCATGAAAAATAAGCTTCTATTCACCACTTTATTTTCCCATGATCCATTGCGTCACACCACCCCGGAAGTCGGTTGTTTACGTAGCAACAGCTAGCGGCTAACGTAGCAACCGGACATCCACAACTCTTGCGATTGGCTTTATGGTCGTTACAGGCTCCATTCATAAAATCTTTAACTTTCCTTGAGTTGTTTGTGCATCCAACAACAGCACATGTCGTACCAGAGGACATTCTATGAACTTGTAATAATAATAAAAACACTTCTAAGACAGACTGCTAGGCTAGCTCCATTCTGCTTGAAGTGAGACAGAAGTGCGAAACCGACTTGTCGGTGAATTGAGTGTCATGGCGACGCCCAGCGGCGTTCTACGGAAAGTGGTGAATACGACTCAAGAGCGAGAACATGTTGGCCAAGGCTGTAAAACCCTTGTGTTAGGATCTTGGAACGACAACAGAAGGAATATGTGAGAGATATTTCAGAGAATGAGACAGAACATAAGTAAATTAAAGGTCAAATATGCATAATCTATGGTGAAGCAATTGAGGACATTGATGGTAATAAGTAAAATTTTATAATCAGTTTGAAAATCAACAGTTAACAGGGACAGGGGTGCCAGGATTCCAACCTTATCTTGTTTAATAGCTAGCAGACACATTTTATATAAGCTGTAAAGAGAATAGACATTTTTTTCTCTGCCGATTCTAGTGCAGTTATTTACAGTAGTCCAGTCAAGAAGAAATGGGGGCATAAATAATAGGTCCGTGTTTTTTTGTGTGTTTTGTTTGTTCTTGGTAGATAGAAAAGGTCTGATCCTCTAAATGTTAGAGAGGACAAGAACTACTGGTTCAGCATTTTTACTGTTCTTATATTATTCTGTTCCTTCCTTTTCTCCCAACTCTAAGAGTAGACCTGTTCCTTTGTACACAACTGTATATAAATTGAGTGGTTGTTGATCATCTTACTCTTAAACTATAGCTGTTAATCTGCTGCTACACCAGCCTCCAGTCTTCAGGGGAAGGCTTTCTGCTAGACAATGGAAACTGCCTGCAGTGATTTGCTCCCGTTCCATCTCATGTTGGTAAAACCACTTCTTTTTTGGACCTGCCTCTGTGGATGGGGGAATTGTCATGTGAAAACAACAAAAGGGCCTTCTACAAACTTTTGCCAGAAATCCAGAAGCACACCATTGTGTAAAATATCCCTATATCCTGTTGAGTGTTTAGACATTTACACAGATTCAGTTCTCCAGCGTCTTTGCTTCAGTGCATTCAATTTGAAATAAAATAATGCACTCTACATTAAAGTGCCAAGTCTCAGTGTTTAATCTGAGGTAGTTTGCATAAACATTGAAGGGACCTTGGTGATAAATCAGCCTGTTAACACAGTGGACCAATTTATAAAGGTTCAAAAGCACTTCGACATCTGGCTGCTAAATGTTTCATAGACAGCCGTGTGTTGTTTCACTGTTAGGTCACGGACAAGGGAGCTCACAGGAGTTGACTGAAATTTGATAGTTGCCATTTAGATTGAGGTGGAACTGTCTGTCAATATGAGGGGTAAAGAGGTGATTGTGGGTGTGAGGAAGATAATAATGAGGCTCAACAGAAACCACCAGGGAGATATCAAGGGCACAGTGGGTATTTTTTTCTTTTAAAAAAGCAGCAGCTAAAACTACCTACTCTACTAACAAGCTTGTAGACCAGGGAGTTTTGTGGGTGATCAAAAGATAATTTGCACGGTGAAGGAAAACCCACATGTTAAGGAATGCTCTCCAGGATGTAGGAAGAGATATGTTTTCTTGTCAGTGATCAAGAAAAATACTCAGAGAATTCAGCACAAGATGACTGGTAAACCTCATAAACCAGGCCGGGCTGCAGTTCACACAAACAAACAAAAAGAGAGTAGATTTCGGCAATAAAGGTCTGTGGGACTGATGAAGCTTAAATCAACCTCTGTCCAAATGATGGAAAGAGAAAAATGTGAGCAAAAACATGTGAGAGGTTCATAACCACCGACCTAATGGCTGCCAATGGACGTGGCGCCTCATGATAATGGCAATGATGAATGGTGAATGATTTGTCAAAGCCAAAGCAGCCAATGACTTTTGGACTGCATTGTATGTAGCACCTTTTTTGTAGCCTATATTCCAAGCCCTTTACACTAATAGCCATAGTACCATACATCGCAAAAGCTGCCTGAAATGTGATTATAACATTTTATTTACAGGCACTGCAGCTTCACACTCATACACCGTAACCTGCTACACCACTAGACGTAACGAAACAAAATCAACAACGGCAGACTTCCATCGGGTCCATCATGTTTAGTTGACTTATAATGTGTGGAGTTTGTTTACAGAGCTTAAAGGAGAATTCCGGTCATTTTTGACCCCTAAATTGTTGTCCTGATGGTCGCCCAGTGTTGGGGGGTGCAAAAAAAGCGACTAAAATTGATGCAGGCAAACCGGAGTTACACCATGGTTAGACGGCACTAGCAATAGCCACAACGCTAAAGTATGAGGGCAATTTTTTCAACCACAACAAACACTCAAAAAACAATCAAATATCTATGGTACATGACTGGAATCCTTACGACACACCACTGAACTCATAAACTGTACAGTATAAACCGGTATAGTATGTATAGCTAAGTATAAACTTTGTGTTTTTGCATGTAATCACTCACCTCAGACAGCCGAACTCTGGAACGTCCTGTAAAGACATTACTATTTGATCGCAGAGCGCCTGCTCTCCCCGCCACAGAAACAAACACTTTTTCCTTGTTGTGATGATTTCTTTACAAAAATAAACAGTCAGAGATATTTTGGACATTACCCTGCACTGCTTCACCGTTTATTCAGGACAACGATTTAGGGGTCAAAAATGACCGGAATTCTCCTTTAAGCTTGCACTCTTTTCTGTTTTGGGTGTATTTGTGTTGCAGTGGTACAGTGTTACAGTGCCACTACAGGCCTGGAATGTATACTACAGTGTATTGAGTCTTTTTCAGAAAGACACATGAACTGTATGGTTAATATACACACATGAATCTTTGCTCATTTATCTTAAGTCATATCATCATCGCGGTATTTAAGAGTGTCATCGCACATTGCATCGTGCAGGCCTATAGTACAGAGGATCTGTTTGATGAGTTGAGGACATATGGGAGTCATTGTCCACAAAGGACTTTTGATTTTAATTGAATCCATGTGTACCAGTCTAGTTACTTTCAATTTGGACAATACATGTTGAAAGGGTATCTGTTATTTTATGTCAGATTGACTGTACTGTCACAAAGAGTCTGAAGATCAAAATCTGCCCTGCACTGAGCGGTTGCCTCAGTAAGGATTTATTCCACATAACTGGCACCATCTTTGACTGACAACAGCAATAAACCAACACAGAATGTGACACAATTGCCCTCAGGCACAAAGCAGTACATGACTTATTAGCCAATAAGTCATAGGTTCTCATAATGTTTTCCAGCTGAATTTGACAGTAATGATCTGTGCTCTAACAGGCATGATGATTTGATGATGAAGGTCTTTCAGAGTAAGAGTTATCAAGGAAGACAATTAACAGAACCATACATGGTCATGGCACCATTCTGAACTGCACTGGCTATCACTTATCTCCCCTAGCACTTCCCACTAGCAACACATATCATGGCAGATGACTGGCAGAGTCACCGAGCAGAAGGGAACGAGTGTTGTCTTATTAAGTTTACACAACAAACCGGCCCGAACCTGACCTGACACACAACCTGCTGTCAGGACTCATCAGGTCTGGGTCAGGTTTGTGAACTCTAATTCCGCTCGCTACACAGCGTAGGGGAGAGTGGGGTAAAGTGAGATATTTTTTTTACATTTGCTCCCCTCTAAGCGAGCTAAAATGATTTATCAGTAAAATTTACACATTTCCCATTAATTCAGGATGTTTCCTAGCATTGGAAATTATCAGAATGTATTTAGAACGAAGGGCAGTGAAAATATGATTGTTTTAAAAAAGGTGGTCTCGTGTCTCACTTTACCCCAGCTCAGGGGTAAACTGAGACAAACCAGAGAAATCAATTGGGTAAACTGATCCACTTACTTTTTCCACTCTGAAACTACCATAACAACACATGTTGTCACAGTTAGAATCCTGACAGCTAGCTTGACAACCACACTCCCCAGAACTAATGTCGGACTAGTAGTAGAATCATGGGGATTGGTCAATTAAGCACTTTTTTTTCCTAAACACAAAGTGACTCAAGAACAAAATCAAATACAACACAAAATGTTTTAATTAACATTCAAATGACAGATAGAACCAGTTAGATAGTCTGGGGGTCAGATTGTACTGTAGGCCCCAACAATCGTGACCATTTCGATCAAAAGTCCTCTTGTGTGTGGGGGGAGCCGACAAAGTGCAATGTGACTAAAATTGAGTTAATTAACCAACCAACCAAAGAAGCGAGCTGACTGAGAGCACATCATAACAAAGCAGTGTGGCTACAGATCATGTTTGATCACGCAAGATTTCTGGCTTGGGGGGCGAGATTCTAGTGTAAATCTTTGTGTATGGTGCTCACAGTGTCTCACTCATGGATTTATTATAATACATCCATGTTCTCACTTTACCCCACAGCATTTGTCTCACTTTACCCCAACACCCCCATTTTAGAAAAAACGACCTCTCTTAGAAATTCAGGCTAATTTTCAGCCAGCATCATCACATGGTTTTATGTGTTGGTAGTTCATCATCATGTATCATATAAGTTTTTCTACCTGAATCAATTTGCTTTGGCACAACAGTTGATTAAGTTGTCACCAAGAAAATTTACTTTTACATGCAAAAATAACATTTTTGTGAAAAAAAAACATGCTTTCCACAGCATCATGAGGTCCTCTCTTGACCATGGGGAAATGGAAGGGGCTTGAAAACATAATGGTCACATGACCATAAATGTGTTCCGTTTTCTACTGTAGATACAGGGGGTGTCTCACATTACCACACTCTCCCCTATCAGGTTTTGCTATCTGAATAAATGCACGACGCACAGGTGGTCCAAGTGATGGGGTGGGGGTGGGGGTGGGGTGGGTTGTCGAGTGTCTCTGTCAGTGCCTATAACAGTAAGAGTTTTGTACAGACCAACAGGGACAGACAGTGTAGAAGAAGATATCTGTGAGTGACAGTCAGTTAGTTGGGAAGGTGGGGGGGGGGGGCGGCTGACCGCTCGGCGAGGTGAGGTGTCAGCTCCAGGAGAAGCAGGGAAGGGGACGGTGTCTCCTCCGCTTCACTGACTTCCTCTCTCCAGTACAAGAAAGCTGTCGGCCATCTTCCAAGAGGATTCTTCTCTTTCGCTCTTCCCCTCAATCTCCCGTTATCTCTCCGCCTATCTGCCACCTCTCTCCCTCCTTCACTCTTGTCGTCTCCCATCTCCCCCCTTTTTCTCCCGGTGCCCTCCCCCTCGCACACTCCTCCTCCTCTCCCACTCTGTCAGCCACTGTTAAATCAGATAAATTGCAGGTGTGTTTCCACTGTGAGGGGAGGATTCACTGCCGCTGTACGCCTGCAACCTCTCAGCATGACACAGCACCTCTCCCAATTTACCGTGCCGTAATTTATCCACAGACCCAATACATACTTAAACTGCATTTATGCATGCAGGCCGTATGGTTATCCTATTTATCATAAACCCCTACCTCTGCATTAATTCTGTGGCGTGATTAACTACAAATGCTGCCGTCAGTGAGCATATAAAGTCTAGCAATAAACTGCCCAACTTCATCCACTGCCCATACAGTGATGGAGATATTACTCAAGCAGCCAATCTGTGATTATTCTGCATTCATTTACCCCGGGCGTTTTAGCGTGAGACTAGATGTATCCAAGCTGAATACGATTTTCTATCTCACCCCCCCCCCCCCGCTGTGTTTTGAGGCATATTTTCTTCCCTGTATCCTCAAACTAGCAGCCGCTATCAGTAAATGGCCCCAACCTTTCTCGACGGGGTGAAAATGACAGCCATGTAAGCTTTGCTCCTGCCTCAGCCCTCTCCCAAGATGGTAGTTAAAAAAAACGATGTTGACCTATGCGCGGCCTCAGGAGTGTATATCTCAGCCAGAATAGCATGCAGGAAATAATCCCCTCAGTTTTGAATTATTGTGTGTCCCAAGGTCCCTAAATGGATTTTCTTTGGAGCAATGCGAGTCTGTAGAAGCTGGACATCAGACTATTTTGCTTTGTTGGGTTTTTTTTCACCCCTTTTATTGATTTTAATACCTAGATTTCCATAATCCCACATTTACTGTAGATTTATATGCGCTCTTCCAGTGGTGCAGAACGGTGCTGATTAATTGAATCTCTATTGACAGATCTCAATTAACTGGACAAAGCACTGGATTCTAACTGCACAAAATTCATTAAAAGCCCACACTGCTCAAAGGTATTACATTGATGGATGACTAAAGTATGGCCTTTTACAGATCACAACAGTAAACAGTCTGGTTGGAGACCATCATGACATTTCAAAACCAGGCTGTTCTTTTTTCTTTCTCACTGTCTGTCCACGGGTGCAGTGTTCTGTATAAAACAATCACTAGCTTTGTCCTCACAAGCCCTAAAAGGTCAGCCTGGACAACACCAAGTGCTCTAATTATATTTTGCTGGTAAAAAAAAATGTGTAGGGAGCACAGGTCCAGCCCCATTGTAGCTATACAGCACAATAAAGGTGTTTGTCTGCATGAGGGTTAAGGTTCAATCTAAAATTGCTTCAGTTTCACAGGGATTTCTGGGTTTTGACCCCCTCAAGACAGGTACTGTTTAAGAGCTGCTGATTGCTGCGCCTTTTCTTTCTTTTTTTTCTTCTTTTTTTTGGCTTGCACAGTGAGATTTAAGATCCTATGAAATATGAAGCGACAGGAAGTTTTCATATCAAAAGTACCCCGTTTCCTCCATCATTGATGTCTTGTTGTCTTCATGTTAGAAACTATTAGAGTGCATTTTCTTTTCCCTTGGGTGAATTTTGCAAAATCATGTGTAAGAAAAAAAAACACACATAAAGGTAAAAGCAAAAAAAACAAACAGAGGGAGAAATCAATAAAAATGCTTTGAAAAGGGCACCGAAAAGGAAGAAGGGGGGGGGGGACTTCAAAACAAGTCAAAAAGTCAGAGTCAGATCTTTCATGAGCTTTCTCTCTTCTAAAGCTTTGCAAGATTGGTGGCACAATTTTGGCAGCAACACTCAGTTTAATAATGCTTCTGTTTCTGGTTTGATATGCAGAAATAAACGACCATAGACGGCTTTCCTTATTATTTAGGCTATTTTACAAGATTTACTGGTTTGCCCTTTTCACAATGTGAGATTATTATACAAAAACTCTAGTTGACAAACCACCACTATATCTAACATATAATCATTTATTCTACTCTGGGGTCCAGAAATGGTCTCAGTCTTATGAACCCAGTGCATATCAAACTGAAAGGTTTCCCTGGTTACTGTAGCTCACGCTGGGAATACAGTTCGCAATAGCTTCAGAATCTTTCATAAAGCACATAAAAGAACCTTTGGTGAAAAAAAGTTTAGTTTTGATTTATTTAACAATTCTATTCTGACTCTGTAGCATGAAGCAACTCAGAGGGATTCTTCTTTTTTTGTCATCATTTATTCCTTACAATGAGGTGGAGGCGAAGGTGACCCCTGCAGAGCAAGTATCTCAGTCTGAAGCACTTTCCCTGTAGCTCTTTCCTGCCATGCGGGCCATCAGAAAGCCAGGCTCAATCCACTTTTCTAAATTGCTGCCATTTAATGGAACACCTTGACCTGACTTCCCTCCCTGCCAAAAATAAATAAAGAAGTTGTTGGTAAAAAAAAAATAAGGCTTTGCAACGAAGGTGATGCCTGTGGAAAATTGAACGCATCAAAACACAGCTTTTACTGAATTGCTTGACAAATACCTTTCTCAGAGAGATCTTCAGTGGGCTAAATACGGTACATGCTTTCTATCTCTAACTTGATTTATCCTATATGTATGGAAAAAAAGAAAGGAAGTCATTTAGAGACTCACTCACATCATGTCCAAAGTAATCAGATGGTTAGGCAGTTTGAACTGAAGGTAAACTGCAGCCAGATAAAAAAAAAGCCTGATGCTTCACTTTCTCTTCGTTACAAGTGGGTGAAAAAACATTTCATGAACTGCAGGTACAAGAGTATCAAGTTCAAACAAGAAGGGTGGAGCGTTTCTGCACTAGATCATAAAAAGAGGTTTCCTTTTAAGAAGAAAATAATCAATCCTGGTTTCCATAGCAATTATCAGGCATACTTTTGGGCTGGTAATTCCTGCAAAAAATTGGAAGCTGGCTTTTATGTTTACATATTGAAGAAACTCAGTGTGATGCCTTTGAGGGAGCTGGGGGAAAAAGCTTTTGCAACCCAAGCTCAGTTTATTCTACTTGATTGTCATCCTGTGAGTGCACAGTATTCCCCTCACATCCAAGATCTTGGTAAAAAAAAAAAAAATTCTATTTAGACAGCCAATATGGTTTCACACCACACAAGGCTTTGATGAGAATTTAAATGTAACTGGTCATATAGTGTCCCACACAATACATTAAAGGCCTGCGAGGATCTAATTAGCAATGACTGCTGACTTGAGTGACAACTTGTTAATGCAGTGCGTCAATAAAGAGAGTGATGTTTGCCAAAACCAAAGGGATAAAACAAAGTCCCAATTCCCAGCTTAGTCGTTAAAGCAAACTTGCTTATGAACTTATCCAAATAAAGGAGAAGTCGTCAGAGAACTTTATCATCATCAATTCACTTCTTTTTTTAAATCAAAAGCATATAATTTCTGTTTTGTCTTAAAGAGACAAAAGGAACAAAAACACCAGACTGAAATGTGGATCCCTTGAAGATTATCCACCCTGGAATATAAAACTCCTTTTTTTCCCTTTTTAATATTTCCATGAGAATAGATCTATAGACGCCTTGACTCCAACTCTTAAATCCACTTCCCCCTCCAGTGTTAAGTCTCTGTGCCCTGGGTATTCAGATTGTTGGAGGTGAACTGTATTGGTTCAATCTTTCATTGACATCAGCTCCAAATGTTGCAATGGCTGGAAAGTGAAAGAGGTGGGATTACACTTCCACTGGCATCCAGTGTGGTCCTTTGATCTCGGCTGGAACCCCACTTGCCTGCTGGGTGGACTTAGAAGGCAAGCAGAGAGCCCAGTACAAGCAGCACGGTGAACCCGGGATGGAAGCCAGCTGCTGTAGGTGGATCTATACAACATCTGAAACTTCCGTCAGTAGAAGAGAAAAAAAACAGTGGTTCAACACGGATCCATGGCAGACAGATGTGGGGATTTCCGCTCATTCTCGGAGGGCTTTGTTATTCTCAGTGCTCGATACACACAGCTGAAAGCAACACTGCAATTAGCATCTTTAAGTTTACTGATGTGACAGCACACTAACTAGGTCAACAATTAATATTTTTAACATACAACATTTTCCATAGAGACTGAAAACCAGTGATTCCCTGCATCAAACTAGAACAACATATTCATCATTACAGCCATTTAAACCCTGTAGCCTACTTAAAGTTAACATTTTTCAATATTTTGACTTTTTTGACATTGTTGAATAATGCAGACAGACCCGAACAGTAAATAATAATTAAAAAATACATTTAAAAAAGCACATTATTTTCCTTCGGTACCCTGTTTGTGAAAGTTAATTTTAAGTTTTCAGGCCAGAGTGTGTGAATAAATCAATCAACACCACTGCCATCCCAAATCATGAAACTGTGTACTGATAACGTTTGTTTCTCTTAGGACTAAAATAGTTGTATTAATGTCACGTGTGCTTTATGGTACATAACAGCTATAGATAAAAAAAAATTATATCAGATATATGTCTTGAGACATAGGCTACAAAGTGCTTCAAATTGTAAAAACAATACAGACACCTAAAGTTGTGTAATTTACCAATAGTGCAGCAGCAAGTGTCTACAAAGTCTGCAAGCAGCAGGGATGAAGATAAATATGATATTTTGTGATATAATATGTGTGGTACACAAAATATGCTGTATATCCCCGACCTACTTATGGAAGTATGGGGTATGATGGGGAAGTAATACAAAAAAATAAAGTTTCTTAAAATGTATAAATGGAAAGATAAACATTTAAATGGTATAATATAAATAACATGTTTTCTTGAGGAATAGGGGAGACTGGGGACAGTTGCAACAAGGGACGGTTGCAACAAGCCTTATTTCTCCAATCAGAAACATGCTAGAGTGATGACACTAACACTGCACATTCACAGTTAGACCCTGTAACGCCCGCCAATGTAATAATGCCCACAAGCGTAATAAACCACAAACGTAATAAAAATATGCAGCTTTTAATGTAATAATCCTGCAAACGTAATACATTTTCCACAAACGTAATAGCCGCTGCCTACTACAAACGTAATACGCGATTTCCCACAAATGTAATAACTATTACGTTTGCAGAGATTTATTACATTTGTGGGGAAGTGAAAATCTTCAATTTTCAATGTAATAAAATGTAATAACGCAATGACTAATTGTCGTTGTGTTGGTTGTTGTTGTTTATATCTACTAATAGCCTACTGACTGCGAAATCCAGCTGCTGACTCTCCCCTCCACTACTAAGACAAAATATCAGCAGTTCCCCGATAAATCCATGGCACTGTACATAGTTATGAGGCAGAAAGAGAACTCAACACTGTCTTCTCCCGAAGTAGAACAATATTATATAAATAAATAAATATATGATAAAGACAACGTTTCGAGCGACTGGCTCTTCGTTGTATTTGACTCCGTACAGCAACAATAATAATAATCATAATAACGTTGTTTACATTCTGCTTTGTGGCTTGTCTGTGAAACGTGCGCTGCTCAGGGACTGGGCAGATCTGTCCCACTTGCTTTCTCCCAGACTCCGTTGTTGGAGATCTCCCACACAGTAATAGAAATACACTTTTTTTCTTTTTCTCCCCCCCTCCTCCGCTCGAGCGCGGCTGAAGCCGGCTTGAGCTCACAGGGGCGCGAGGCTGCTGCAGCCACCGCTCGTGCTGACAGCTGACTGAGGGAGATGCTTTGGTTGGGTTTAGGCAATGAAGAAAGGAGTTGGTTAAGTTTAGTAAAAAGACCAGGTAGAGGCTAGACAGGCTAGAAGCATAATGAACATTATAAGTCATTAATACAGTATGAAGTATTTGCTTGTTTTGCAGTTAATTATGCACATGATCCGTTTGACCCCAAAAAGGAAAAAAGGATCACTGCGCACTGCACAGCCTCTGGTTCCTCTCTGATTAGGTCCGTCTGTCCGTTCGGAGTGGGGGGGTTTCCCCCACTGGCCTTTTCGGAGTAGCGGGGTCTTTAGAAAAAATAGAAAACCCCGCTATTACGATGAATGGAAGTCTATTGTCGGAAAGGCGGGGCTTCGGAAAGGCGGGGTGTAACCTTTCTAAAGATGCAACAAGCGGGGTCGGAGTGTGTGATTGAAAACCACCACGGTCTGCTCCCCGTTCACGTATCGCCTCCTTCGGATGCCGAGACTTTGTGATTATTAGTTTTAAAACATCATACGTCATATATGTCAAACAAGAGATTACAGTTTACAGAGCGCGTTTGAGCCGCGGACTCCGAGACGAGAGGAGAATGACACCGGGTCCGAGCCTCTGATCAGCAAGTTTGGTTTTTAGCCAGGAGCCTCCACTCTCCCTGTAACAAGCTACAAGTCATTTTTCAGTACAATTAGTCCCAAGCAGTTTAAAAAATGAAACATAAGGTAAATATCCTGCATATTTTCCCTTTTGCTCCTCTGACCAGATCGCGTCCATAGCGGTGTGTTGGCAACGGTCTGTCATACAGAAATAACAAAGTAACACACACGCATCACATTATGAAAGTGCTTGTGATTTTTTGGGGGCTAAAGTGGGGGACAACAGAGCTCAGCCAGGTGGAGAGCGTAGCTATAGCGCACACCCTAGTGTACATTCCATGATAAGTTAGTTTAACATTAGGGAGGGTTTTCCCCCTACCTGTTTGTAGCACTCCCCTCAATAGACCTTTTACTAAGGGCAGGCTTCTGGGTTCATGTGTTATGATTTTAACCCTGATTTATAAGTAATTTTCTAAAGGTAAGTTGGATTTCAGTTTTTAATGCACACTCAATTTATACACCTATATGAATTAACCTTTTTACTATGGCAAAGAAATAGCACAAGACTCTTTTTTAGAAAATAAACAAATCAATGATTTACTTTGATTTTCAAATGTATTCAAACGCACAGCAATACACTTTTACTGAAATTATGTGTCAAATAAACCATAAAAGGATCTGACTCACTGTCAGTTATTAAATTAACCAATCTACCAGAGAGTAGTCTACCTTTTCAGTTGAATAGAACACTTTTAAGTTTCCCAAAATATATAGAACACTCCTTTAAGTTTCAATAAACTACTCTTAAAGTTTAGGAACACTCCTTTAAGTTTCAATAAACTACTCTTAAAGTTTAGGAATACCCCTTTAAGTGGCAAAAAATATCTTCAAGTTACTCAATTACACTCAAACCCTTTTAGTTACTTTCAGTAAACTCAAACACTACTCAGTGGGCCCACACTCACACACACACATACACACAGCCGGCAAAATAAAAATAACCCCCGTTGCAGGCCTGATATAGTGACTTTTGAGTGCGAGGAAATCCACCTTTATTTCCAATGATCCAGGAACAGTTAAGGAAAAGTGTTACCTCCGATTCCAAGAACAGCTGTTTACCCGGTCCGAGTCCGGCAGGCGACACGGCGAGTAGACAGGAGACAAACCGGTGAGCAGACGATGGAGCCTTCCTGGCAGCCGATGTCCACCGATGACGAGTCACACACCCACACTGGCAGCCTCCAACGACGACGATTCACACACACTGGCGGCGGCCGAGCCGAACCCTCATGCTCCCGTGGTGAGACCACAAGGCATTGCCGATATCAGAAGCTGGTTTAGCTCCTCGCGGCTAAGTCCGTTCGCTTTGATAGCGAATGCTAATAACACAGTCCGAGTTAGCTCAGTAGCTAAACTAAGCTAACAACAGTGCAGCTTTGGCAGGAGCTCCGAGCTGAAACTTCCCGAACTGAACCGTAAACAGTACTCCAATGTCTGGGTCCCAACTGTCGAGCAGACAGTCTCTAGACACGGAAAACTACACACTTACTATTATCTCTACTTTACACTCGCGGCCATGCGTCTCCGTTGTGCCTTTTTTCGTCGTCGTCCCTCTTTTTTTTCTGTCAAGTTACTTCCAGAAAACACACCTCTCCCATAGACTGTAAAAAGAATGGACGTAGCGTCCGTGACGTCATCCATTGGTTTTGGGGAGTCGTTTTTGTGACTCAAATATGGCGGCCTGAACAGCGCCATGTTGGATTGGCCGGCCGAGAACCCGCCCACTGGCCTCGAAGCAGCTGTCCACGGAGCTGCTCGGACCTGTCACTCAACGTTTCCGCGCCCTAATTGGCCAGAATTTTAACCTAATAACAGTAAAACGGTAGAGTTAAAAAAAAATTCACCCCCCTCAGAGTGTGTGCGGGGGTAGAAACTATCGATTGAGACGAAAAAACGTTCTGACACCAGGCTTTTAACATGTTTACTGAGGATGTAAAGTCGGCGATTTTAACATGGGGGTCTATGGGGAATGCTCCCTTCTGACACCAGCCCCCAGAGGAATCCGAGGGGATTGCAGTTTTTTGAACGCGGAAGTGAGCTTCACTTCTCAGACCCACAACTGCCCCCTTGACCTCTCCCCCTTGCTCACATCCGGTCTACACCTGACGATCCCACCTTAACCAATGAATGACCAGGATCACACTTCTTCTCAATCAGTACTTCCTCTCTCCCTATGAGTTCCTTCAAAATAAAATAAAATATTTAACCATGTGTCGTTTTAATCTTATTAATTACACCTTATTCTGTTGTCAAACTATTTTAACCTTTATGAAATATTCCTTTTACATTTTTAACACATTTTAATAACAGTTTCAACCAAATATGAACCTTTTTAACCCATGACTTATTCATTTTATGAGTAAGGATTTTTAACAGGGTTACATGTTTATTGACAGGGCTGATACTGACAGAGGATTGTGATTGACAGAGGGAGATGATTTTTAAAAAAAGGTAAACACAACACTTATCAGTCTAAATAGGCATCTAAAGGTTTATTAATTCAATGCAATTTTCCCGCAGACAGCGGCGAGAGAGAGAGAGAGAGAGAGAGAGAGAGAGAGAGAGAGAGAGAGAGAGAGAGAGAGAGAGATAGGCTAACTGCTACTTGCGGGGTGGGCAGGGTGGGGTGGGCTCTCCGTGATCGTGGAGCGGAGAGTCAGCAGCTGGATTTCGCACAGTCAGTAGGCTATTAGTAGATATAAACAACAACAACCAACACAACGACCATTAGTCATTGCGTTATTACATTTTATTACATGGAAAATTGAAGATTTTCACTTCCCCACAAATGTAATAAATCTCTGCAAACGTAATAGCCTAGTTATTACATTTGTGGGAAATCGCGTATTACGTTTGTAGTAGGCAGCGGCTATTACGTTTGTGGAAAATGTATTACGTTTGCAGGATTATTACATTAAAAGCTGCATATTTTTATTACGTTTGTGGTTTATTACGTTTGTGGGCATTATTACATTGGCGGGCGTTACAGACCCTCTACCCACCAATAATAGAAAATACATATTCAGCATCTGCTCCTGCTTGTACTGAGACAAAGTTGTTTTTAGGGGATGAAAGTAGCTTTTTTCATGAGCTGTATTTTTGTCTGACTGTCCTGACCTTTTGTATGAATTAATCCAAACATACCTAGTTTGAATCACTGTTTTGTTGACTGTCAAATGACATGGTTAGCATGTGTAAGTATTGTGTCTAGCTAGTACATGATGTTTTGTCATGGCTGACAGGGTGGGGACGGTTGCAACAACTGCCATTTGAATATGGAAGCACTATGCAAATGCAAATGTATAAAATGAAACATTTTTAGCTTAAAATAAGTACAATATATCTATTTTATTCCTCATGATGAACAGAACAGCCAATTATATACCATGAGAGACTAAGATTTCAAAATAATTCTCCAGATAATTTCCTATAATGAAATATGTAATTTGTAGTTGTATCTTATTCTATGGGACAGACATAGCCACATATATTTTCCTTTGAAAATTAGAGAAAAGTACATTTATTTGATGTCATACAGTGAATAAATCATCCAAAAGTAGAGTACATGTTTATAAAAGTTTCTTGTATTGCAAATAGTTCCATTCTTCTTGTCTCACACTGAGCTATTGAGTTTTATTACCACTGTTAACCTCTGCACATTGACTCAAGGCCTATGTTCCACGCAAAACAAAACTCCAACTCTTCTCTGATAAATATTACTCAATAACTAAATAATACTATAGTATTATTGTAAGACAATGCATATTTTAGGAATACTTTGCTTATTGAGACAAAAATCAAAAGTTAATTAGTGAAATTTAATGTATATTTAATATGTTGCAACTGCCCCTTATCCGTGTTGCAACCGTCCCCACGTTTGGGGTCAGTTGCAACGTCTGGATTCTTCCATTCAAATGAATATTGTGATTGATGTGTCATATGTAACCATCTTTAAATGGTATGACTAATTAGCTGACAAATGTATGTTTAATCTATAAAAGTTTGGTGAGCCTAGTCCTACGAGTAACTGAGAAAAATGTAAAAAGTGTTGCAACTGTCCCCAGTCTCCCCTACCTGGGATATGAAATGATAACAACTTTTCGTTACAAAGATATTGCAAGAAAACAACCTTACCTTATCTAAGGGTTAACATCACCCTTTAGCAGTCAGTATTAAATATTTGTAGGGGGAAACAAATGAAATACTTCAAGAGTGAAGCATCTGCAGGCTGAATATTATCACAATCCTGTCACCATTGTTGAATTTGCTGAAGCAAAATAACCACATCTAATTTTTGGAGACAGGGCTGTGAAAGGTTTCTCAAACCTTTAGGAATCCATAAGGGGTTACTAATGGAACATAGTTCCTTTCTGTAATGTAACCCCTTTGAAATATGTGCCAATTTATGGTATGGTTGTGTACTGTAGTGTTGTACACAATGACCAATACTGAATGGGCCGTCAATGATGGATAGAGGAGGGTGCATTTACGCACACTATTTAGGCTTGTGACAAGTACATCATGCAGTAATTTGTTTGCTTTTAGTAGTAAAATTGTATTTTTCGCTCATGTTATTGCTGCTGGTTGTGGAAAGTCGCTGGGTTTCTTTATTATTTTTTTAATATTACATCTTCCCACATCCATTAGGTGCAAATCAAATAAACTGACACATATTCATGATATGAATGCAACCCTAACAAGCACTCAAGAAGCTCAATGAAAAACACAGTGGTTCTGACAGGAGCACAATCAATAGCAGGCCCCTTTCCTTTATTATTTTCCTCCCTGGTCTCGTCCACCTATGCCGATCCTGTTAGCACCATATAATCTGTCTCAGGATGGCACCTTTCCTAGATCCAGCCTACGAGGCTTATAGATTAGTGCCTTTTATTGGAGAGAACAACAGAACAAGGACAGGCTTTACTCCATATTGGAAAAGCTATAAGAACCATGCCTTTCTGCTAGAGATGAGATACTCAACAGGCTAAACCCAGCACACTGTGCCATACGTCTTCTGTTAAGCAAGCCAGCTCCCTGAATGGGGCAGTGCAGGGAGAGAGTAGGGGGTCAGAGGTTGCATTTGGAGTCAGTGGAAATCACACCCAAGGGTCAGTTCACCCACAACATAAAAAATAACACATCTTAAAGACGCATGGATCCTAATAAAATAACTAAATATACCTAGTTAAAGTAAATAATGATGAGCTAATAGACAAAAAAAGATTTGGAGAGGGTATATTAGTGATTAATCAGTTCACATACTGTACATCTGTTTATGACTGGCAAAGAAAATTGTATCATCAGACAGTCACTGGCCTTAATTTAATCTTTTAAGCGTATATATCTCAGCTCTTCAACATTTATACAGTGACAGTGGCTCACTAGACATTTCATTTAATTAAATGACATCTCTGAAGCAACGTGACTTTCCAAAAGCAATGTCCTTGTCACTGTGACAAATCAAGACTTTGCAGTGAGGAGCTTTCATTAAAACTAAAGTACTTTTCACTCAGACTTTCAATGCTTTGAGCAGCACAATGTGGTTCTATTCACCACTATTGTATTAGGATAGAAGTTTAGAGACAAAAGGCTCACCTTAAAGGTCCCATACTGTGAAATTTCCCTATTCTTTTTTTTTTTTAATTGTATATTCATAGTGCTGAGTCCACACAGAAATGCACATAGATCGTATCCAGAACCTGATTAAAATGTAATGACAGGACTTCTGTGACTGTGTGATATCACAAAAACTTTGATTGGCTTTTTTTCCCCTATAGTGTTTACCTGCCATTGACCTAAACTATAATTGTCAGCCAATCAGAAGACAGGATCAAAGCTTCATAACCACAAATACATCTTTTAAGAGATTAACTCTTCAAATAAATAAATAAATGATACAAAAAGGGACCTTCAAAACTCAACTTTTCTTTGTGAGTTGGCCTTTTTCTGACTCTTTGGAAGCTCAATCTGCTGAACAAAATATTTCAAAAGGTGCCAAAATCTCACAGCTTTTCCCCATCTGAATCTAACACATCTATGTAAAACTGCAGTCACGCTTGTGTGACTTAAAGCAGATATCAGTGGAATGTTTTTGTTAATATAAGTCCTAAATAGTCCTATTTTCCGTCAGCAATCACTTACATGAAGTATTTCAGCCTAAACACGAGTCTCTCCGTCACTCTGCTCTGCTGTAACCCGAGGAGAAAATTTTCCTTGTGGGATACAAGTGTTATCCAATGAGGGGAGAGAACGGCATGAAGGGCTGTGTGTGCAGCCAAGGGATGCGCGTGAATGTGGTGACGTAGCACGAGGACCAATTGATGCCTGACAAGGGCGGGGGCTGCTAACTCATGGTGCGTTCAAGGAAACTCGTACTTTATGTTTTTCCTTCCTGTGAAGTCATACCAGTTCGATCTGGTACGAGTTCACGGGTCGGAAGTTACGAGTGGCCGTTATAGGGAACTTTCACAGACAACAGGACGGTAAAAACACGAGCTACGGGTTACCTGGAACGCTACCAAGTCGTAGTTGTGACTTGAAGCTGTAACTTACGGTTTCAAAAGCCTGCCTTGAACACAGCATTAGCCGAAACGGCCGTGCCCCTGATATCTGCTTTAATGCTGAGCTGCTTTTTGTGTGTTGTGCATTTTCTCAGAGTGCTCTGCATTGTTTCTTGACGCATAGCAAAACATAACGCACCATTTTATCAGACAAATGTATTTCTCACAGGCCCCTCTGAGGTGATCTCAAGCACCAAGTAATGTTTTTAAGCATATTCTTTTTTAAATGTGCTTGTTTCTCTGATTTCATTCAATTAATTAATTTTATTCCAGAGGAGCATTTTACACAATATTTTGATCACAGGGGCGGAAATCAGTACTGAGTCACTCTTAGTATCAACAAAGTTCTACCTCCAACTGAACAGTTTGTTTATATCTGACACCTGAACTTTACCAGCTGCGAATAGTGAACCACCAAACAATGTGCTTGCTAGCTTATATTTAAATTCTCTTCAAAAACCTGGTTTACTCCTTTTCACCACCTCATTCACCGTTTCTTGGCGTGTTTTGGGGGGAAAACTGATGAAGCACGATTTGCTGGCGAGTCAGATGGATGGTGCAGGAAATGGATCACTTGCTTTGATTAAAGCACCCCGCTTGGCTGGCTTTGCACATCATAATCTAAGAATGGATTACACTGCAGTAATGTGGGCCACAATATTTAGCAACAGCAAAAGGCAAAGTCGCTGCAGTGCATGGGGAAACAATGCTTAGATTACAATGAGATGTAGCTTGACGCTGTGTGATTAAATTGTGGGAATGTACACGGGAACTCGCTGCTGCCCAGCGAATGGTGATTTTCTCACTTCAGCCATCCATATCACGCCTTCTCTCCTGCCTCTGAATGTAAAGGTGAGTGTGATGATGGCTTCGCAGATGTGTGCACGCGCGTGCATGTGCATGTGATTGAGTGTGCAGAGTTATTGACCTCTAGCGAGGGAGGAGCATTAATGTCCAGTGTGCCGTGAAACTGGCCTACACCCCGTGTCCAAGGTGACTGGCACTGCCCCGTCCCATGGCACACTTCTGCCTCTGATGGATTGACTGGGCCTTGGAGAAGAACCTCATGTTGTCGACTGGGCCTTTTCCCGCACATGTATATGTGAGTAAAAAAAAAAAAAAAAACACTTTGAATTGTCTACAGAATAAGTTTTGTTCCGGGTATCTTCCTGCATCACTTGTAAAGCCATCTTTCTCTTGGTAACTCCTCAGGAACATTTATCAAGGCTGGCTCTCTCCCTTCATGCTTCATGCTAATGAATCCCTGTACTCTTTCTTCTCTCTAATGATCCTCAGGAAATTCTCCCCTCTTGTCTCTCTCTTATCATGATCTCCCATGCTCCTTTAATTTATCTAATGCACTCTTTCATTTAAGTAACGTATAAATGAAATGTGCCTGCAACATTTTCTTCCCATCATGTTCTCCTTATCTCTCCTCCTCTTTTTCTTCTCCCCATACACCCCGACCCCCCGTTTGTGATTTAATGGATGAGCCGAACACCCCTAGGATGGTGCGAAGCCCGTACACAGGACTACGTTGTACATGCCAGTTCAATTTATAGGATGAGTTATTGATTTCGCCTCATCATACGCGGAGGCAGGAATGTGACAAAACTGCTAACAACATACCTAAGTTGAGGATGTAGCAAATGTGGCAGACGGATTTCAGCGCTGATTGACCACAGACAGGAGGAGCGAGGACGCGTTCATTTGATTGGTTACATAGCTGATAGACCCTCGGTTCGCACATTTTGTTATGCTCATCATCGCTGCTTATGCCAGCTAATCAACCTGCTGAAGGGCAAGAACACCAATTTGTAATTAAAAGATTTGAATATGAGTCAAATTATTGCTGGTACAATTTGCATGTGGAGATGAAACACTCACTTTATGCGTTCCCTTAAAAGCCGTTTTGATATTGAGAGGAGATGAAACTTTAGTCAAGTAAAATTAGTTATTAAAGTGTACATTTTTCAAACATTAGATGATTACATTATGCTTGTCCCTGTGGTGACATAAAGAAGAAAGCCTGGTATTTTTCCTTTTTATGCCTCAGCAGTGCTATGTTCCTTCAACCAAAAAGGTTGTTTGTTTGATCGCTTTTTTTTCCTTTTTTTTTTACCCTCATACAACCCAAATCAGTGTTTCCTGACATAGTGCACCTACAGCACTATGCATAATGGACAGTGGTTGGCATGATTACCATAATAAATGCAACTGTGGCATACCCATCATCGCCATGGTTACTAAAATAATGGCCATGGCCTCATTAGCTTAAGGCACAGAAACTACTTCATTAGGTTTCAGCAGTATAACTTCTTTGTAGGGGTTAGAATAAGATCCAACATTTAACACTCACACGGGAATCAAACCACACTCTCCTGCCTGAAGGTCCTGCATCTGATTGACCCATCCATCCACCCCAACTGCAGCCTCACATGGACTTTGATGACGCTCTTTATACTCCGTCACTGCACTTCTTCCTGCTCTTCTTCCATAATCACTACAGACACCGGATGTTGCCTCAAAGCGTAACTATGAGTCATAATATTCTTTCTTTCTTTCTTTCTTTCTTTTCATTGTTTCCTGTCAATTAGGGCAGGGAAATAAAAAAAAAAAAAATTAAATTAAATTAAAAAATAAATAAATAAATAAATAAAAGCTAGCAGAGTACAAGGATCCATCTACATCTACACATACAGTAAGGATACATGTCAGACTGTTACAGTTTCTATGGGCAGAATTATTTGATAGGAATGAAATATTGCATATAATTATACACAAGGTAGTCGTGACTTTGTAATGCAAATTCAACTGACATTTTGCTTTTCCGTACTCTGCATAATTCTGCAGTTTCCACTTAAGATCAGTGTGAAGAAGTTACCAGTAAATGTGTCTTCAACCTCCAAAAACATTTCTTTTCTTTCTTTCTTTTTCTTTTTTGTTATTCTGAGTGGGTTTATCTTTGCATTTAGCCACAGGTTCTTACATCCTTTTGATAACACTACGGTCACGTTGTTTGAAATGTGATCCTGTTTTCTCCTTCGTCTCTGATAGAAAGGAGTCATCATCCCCACTGTATCTTGTCAAGACAAAATGTCATCACAGGTCTTATTAATCATTAACTTCCTGTCAATCCTCCTACACAATGCCTGATTTGCTCAGCTGTACTTTTCCCACTTCACTGATGCAGCCTCAATTAACTGAATTTTCTTTAATGAGTACAGTATGTCACCTGTACGCACATGGCTACTCATGTGTGATTGCACGTTCATGAGTTTAAAGGGATAGTTCAACATTTTGGTAAATTGGCCCATCGCCATTATCCTTATACTGTAGGTTTAGAAGTAGGTTTGTTACATTTAATTGTCGGTGTATTTTTAGATCGGCGGGGCAGAGAAGTGAGCTGATTGAGCTGATTGAGCTCTTGGCAAAACGGTTTGCATTGTCGCCTGCCGTGCGGGAGACCAGGGTTCGTACCGAGAAACACAACGCAGAGAGCCAGATCGACATCGGCTACAATAGCTCTGAGCAGCTCACTTTTCTGCCCCACCGATCTAAAAATAGCTTGTACCAACAATTAAAGGTAACAAACCGGGATTATGACAATGGCCGAATTTGCCAAAATGTTGAACTATACCTTTAAGTAAACCTCTCATCCTCTTCATCTGCTCCTCACTGTATAGTTTCCCATCAGTGCTGACTGATAAGCTGCTTTGACCCTGTGTGTCTACATGTCCCTGCAGTCGATGGAGATGATGATCGATGTTTCAAGTGACATTTCTCAGCTAATAACCTCTTATCCTATTGATTCCCTGCCCAGATACCCTGCTCTGCTCTCTTTCAACAAATGGATTTTGTCCCCTGCTGTCCTCCACCCCACCCATCTTCTCTTCTCATGGTTCTGTATTTTATAGAAAATCTCACATGGACATACAGGACCTTTCTTCTTCTTTTTTTCACTCCTATATAGCACACCCCCTGGGCTGAACTCCACCACAAATTAAAACCAAATAAATCCATTTTTAGAGTGTGGCCCACTTCAGAAGTCACCCTGTAGTTTGCCTACAGGGTGGCACTGTCACTGTCGTTGCAGTGCGTCTGAAAGGGCAGAAAAGGGAGAGCATTGAAAAAGAGCCCTGCCAAAAACCCAGTCATGAGTTACCAGACACTTTGAGGAGCTTCTGAAAGGAAATGATGTTTCTGCACGCCCCTATCACAAAGGCAATCACTGCACACTCACTCACGTCTTAATTATAAACTCTGGGCATTCAGCGACGGCTGGTTGTGCTGACAACTCTCATGCATTCTTGTTGGAAAAAAAAGGTGTTTCATTGTGTTTCTTTTGGTCGGATTATTTTTGTGTTTATATCCATTCAAAACACAGAAAGAAAATAACAGTTTAATTAAGGATAGAGTTGAAAATGGTTCAAGGATTGGTGGAGATACTGGATGCGTGCTAATAAAAACACTTAACAGTAACTGAATGGAATTTATGAGCTGGATAATCACACAAGGTTGAACAACAATGTATTTGATGCATCTCAGTGTATATTTACCCCTGAAGCAGACTGTGAAACATTTAATTTGCTGAATGCCTAAATGTTGACACTCATGCACAAAATAAAAAAAGAAAGGTCCCTTCAAGCTTAAAAAACTACTCCTACTCATCAGTTTATATTAGTCTCCATGCTGATTCTTATAAGTGATAAGTTGTATCTCTTCTGAATTGTATTATTTATAATTTAATTTTCACTTTAATCACATAGCCATCCAAGATGCAGATCAGAGAAAATTGAGAATGGTTTGATGTCACTGTGGAATTGTTAATTATGTTGTGACCTATACATAAATATTATTATTTAATTTACTTTTTTTTAATTTTGCATTTGAATAATTTAGATGCCAGTGAGCCAAGGCAGTTAAAAAGTAAATATCCTTTAAAGCAGAAGTAAGTGATATATTTGTGTTAATATAAGTCTTAAATAGTTATATCTTCCGACAGCAATAGAGTGTTTGGACTGAAACACGGGTCTGTCAGTCCCTCTGCTCTGCTCTGAGCCGAAGAGAAAACATACAGTTTTTATCCAATGAGGAGAGAGAACGGCATGCAGGGCTGTGTGTGCAGCCAAGGAACGCCGTGAATGTGGCGACGTAGGGACGAGGACTGTTATGGTGCGTTCAAGGAAACTCGTATTTTTCCGACCGTGAAGTGGTACCAGTTCGATCTGGTACGAGTTCACCGGTCGGAAGTTACGAGTGGCCGTTATAGTGACTTTCACCGGTAAAACAGGTCGGAAAAACACGAGTGGGTTGCCTGAAACGCTACAAAGTCGTAAGTTGTGACTTGAAGCTGTAATTTACGATTTCAAAAGCCTGCCTGGAACGCAGCATTAGCGAAAACGACCGGACCACTTACTTCTGCTTTAATTAAGCTGTATTTACATTTTTCTTATATTTCATATTATTGGGATTGAGGTCAGAGTTCAGTAGTATTGTTTTGTTTACATGTGTGCTGCGAGTCTGTGTATGCCTCGTAAAAAAAAAAAGGAAATAGAACCGGGACAAATAAAGTTGCTGAACTGTGAGACAGTGTGTCTACTTGAGAGTGCAACAATTACAGCTATCCAGTCTAAACAAGCCTGAAACCTTATAGACCACCATTTAGTTAACCCATGATATCCTTGTGCTTAGTGTTATGCTGAATAAGACCGTCTGTAACCCAAGAATCCAAATGGCTGTGGCAGACACTTGTATTTCACTTGGCAGTCCATAAACATCCATAAACATCAGAAATCACTATGGAGTTTGGACTTTTATGTTTATGCATCAAGGAGATTAAACTCCTAGCATCACTGCTAAATATGAAACTAAATATCTAGAAGAAGTAATTAGTAAATGATTGGGAAAACTTAACTTCCATCCTGCAAATGAGCTCTCATGGCTGAATATGTTCATAGGGATTGTTTCATCCTACTGAACTGTGCATACAAAACATTTCTGTCATGACAATTTCTTCCACTTTTGCCCAACAACTCCGAATGGCATTTTGAATGCTTATTCATGTGGGTAATTCTAAGAATTTACAGTGCGGTTTTACCATTTTACATCAAATTTGATTAGCACAGGCGTTAACACTACATTTATTGTATGTAATGGAGGCTGAGAGAGAACGAAATCTCTTTACATTGAATTATTTACACTCTGTAAATAGGAGACAGTTTAAACACTGAGCATAGCATTGCAGTGCACTGCTTTCCCTCTGTTGACACTCTTATTTGTTCAACGCACAAGCTATAGTTCTCCATTTCAATTAAATCTCCTTGCTGTGTTCAGCTCTAGTTTATGGAATTTGACATAGTAGAGTAGGAACAGATTTTGAAATCAATCTCTGATCACAATAATACTCTGGGTGTAGTCACTGTACATCTAAATTGTTTACATTTTTGCAAAGAATGAAGCTCTGTGATTTGGGTGGAAGGCAATTGCAACTAAAAATATTGCTTCCTCTTGTGTTTGTGTCATGATGCTGTATTAGAGTGTACATTTTATATGTACAACAACCTGTGGGCTACAACCTTTTTTCAAACTTCCAAGAGTGTCTCTTGAAACGGCAGGGGCACTTGACCCCGGTTGTCATGGTTAACTATAATAACCATGCAGACTTTGACAGAATCGTGCCTATCTTTGTTGCCATGGTTGCTAATAATAACTGCCATGGCTTGGTAAGCTTTACGCACTAATACTACTGCATAATGACTGTGGTTCACTAAGTACTTCCTCAACATAAAACAGTCCCTGCCGTCAGTGGTTACGATAAAAACAACTTGTTTCACATGGGAAAATAACAGTGTTATCTTATGACATACAGTATGCCTGTGTTTTGCCAACATCCTCCTGAAGTGGACTCACTGCACTTTTACCCTTGCTTCCGTCATAATAAGCATGCGCACATGATATGGGATAAAAACACAACATACAGTAACTATGGGTTATGCACAGGAGGAGTGTCATATTTGTACATATTGACATTGCATTTTACATTTCCCTTTTCACCTGTGCAAGTTTGGCTCCAAAGTCTTGCCAGTTGCATTTGTCTAATTTGAACAAATGTTTAATCTCTCTTTCAGATGGCACAATAACCTTTGCTTTGCAATTGAACACTATAGAGTGGCGAAGTCCCGCCCTTCCATTTCTGGTGCATGGGTCCTCAAAAGCAAATTATTTTTTGGTCCTGTTTGAATTGTGCCCTGGATTTGGGGGATCAGAAAATATTTTCTATCCTTTGAACAGCATTCATCCTTTATGCTCTGAAAGGTCCCATGGGGGCCCAGCAGAAAGGGCGGGACTTTGCCACTCTATAACAAACAGCAAAACAAGTTGTGTATCAGCGCAATCTAATGAAACATTTTTTGGGTCCTGTTACAACCAAAAACGTAATAACGGCCAATAACGTAATAACAGCCAACACCGTAATAATTTTGGCCATTTTAAATGTAATAAAGCCAATAATGTAATAACATGCCAATAATGTAATAAAACTTTTGAGCCAATAACGTAATAACATTTTGCCAATAATGTAATAAGTTATTACATTATTGGCTGGTTATTACGTTATTGGCCTAGTATTAAAAAAACCTTTGACAATGTAATAACTGGTGCCTATAATGTAATAATACATAGATATGACTGCAGTTCTTGGAAATAAAAGGCAGTTTTGTGCAGTTTGCTAATCAAAAATAGGTATAGTGGATGACATAGTCGTCATATTTATTCATCCAAGATGTACTACCTTTCACCTCTCTCTCTCTCTCTCTCTCTCTCTCTCTCTCTCTCTCACTTCTACCATGCTTAATGATATGTTTGCAAACAGAAGAAGTAAGCATTGTAGGCTATCAACAACCTCCAAAACATAACCAAACATAACCAAACTTGTGTATTGAATGGTGTCTGCCAGCCAGTTTATGTTTCAGTCATGTATAACTTCCTGCCTCAGACAAACCATTGGGAATAGGTCATGTTAAATGTGATAATCCCAGCATGGCTCGGAGGAGCAATGGCATTGATTTGATTTTACCATTGATTTTTTTTAAATTAACATATTTAGCCATCATTTGTCCAACTTGATGGTTAGCGTTATCTTCAGAACACCCAAATGAAGTTCCAAATGAAGTGGCAGCACAATTGTACACATTCAGAAATCTCTTTCTCAAAGAAATGTTTTCTTTTGCAGCACCAATCAACAAATAGCTCACTACTGAAACCAGCTGTTGGAGATCTAAAATGAAATCTTTGCAGGTTTCATACATCTAACTTTGATTTTCATGTTTGAAAATTAAAAACTACATCAAAATGTTGAGCTTAAAGGTCCCATTTGGATAAAGTGGCATTTCAATGTTTTTTGTTTTTTCTACAATGATGATGAAGCAGCTTTAGGTTCTATATTAAAACTGTGAAAGTCTAAAGGTAGATGTTTGTATTGCTCCATACAGTATAAAGGTAGTTTTTTTTTTTTTTTTTACATTTGTGAATGAAAAAACTACCTTTATACTTTCACAGTATAAATTTAGAACCTATGTTGCTTTATTCTCACTGTAAAAAACAAAACAAACATCAGAATGTCACTTTATCCAACATGGAACCTTTAAACTCAACGTGTTGAAAAAAAAATTTCAAATAGAAAGAGAATGTTAAAACCAAATCAACTCCATTGCTCCTCCGAGCCATGCTGGGATTATCACATTTAACATGACCTATTCCCAATGGTTTGTCTGAGGCAGGAAGTTATACATGACTGAAACATAAACTGGCTGGCAGACACCATTCAATACACAAGTTTGGTTATGTTTTGGAGGTTGTTGATAGCCTACAATGCTTACTTCTTCCGTTTGCAAACATATCATTAAGCATGGTAGAAGTGAGAGAGAGAGAGAGTGGGGGGGGGGGGGGGGGGGGGTGAAAGATCGTCATATTTATTCATCCAAGATATGTACTACTATGTCATCCACTTCTTGATTAGTAAACTGCACAAAAACTGCAAAAAAAAACCTATTATTTCCAAGAACTGCAGTCATATTTATGCATTATTACATTATCGACACCAGTTATTACCAGCCAATAATGTAATAACTTATTACATTATTGGCAAAATGTTATTACGTTATTGGCTCAAAGGTTTTATTACATTATTGGCACATTATTACATTATTGGCTTTATTACATTTAAAATGGCCAAAATTGTTACATTATTTGCTGTTATTACGTTATTGGCCGTTATTACGTTTTTGGTTGCTACAGGTCCTAAAACAAACAAAAATAAACTGTCCTATAGAGTTTTTAAATGACAAATAAACTGACTGATAACTTCAATCTGTGCTGAAGACTAACAAAAAATACAGCATGACAATCTGGTAAATTGACAGCCTCTCACAAGAAGTAGAGGGAAACAGGAACAGGCGGGGATAGTGCTGTGTGTTCCCTGTTTTATTTTCCACTGTGTGTTGTTGAGCTGTGGATCTTCATTTAGTAAATTTCCCATGCCAGAAAACTGGCACACCAATTCCATGCCACTGTCAATCACTGGCACCGTGTACTGCTGCAGAGCAAGGTGTGAAAGGCAGACATGTGGGAAGTCTGGATTTAGGTTATAACTCTGGTAATATTTTTTCTAACTTATTAAGTTTTACACATTTTCTTACTTCAGATGGAGCTGTTTTAGCCAATGGAGTATGTATGAGCACCTTTAGAAGTGTAGAGCTCTATCTCAGGTTAATTTCTGTCTGCAGATTATCTCAATGTGTCATTTTTGATGGGTGACCTTGGTTAATTTTACAATTTAATTAAACACATTTGATTTAATTGAGGTTTTGCTTTGTTCTTTTTTGTATTCCAGCAAAAATGTGTCATGTCATTGTAACATTAAATGAACCTACACAACCACATGCTTCATACATTAAATGTTAATATAACATGGCACTTTTAGCGTGCAGCAGTGGTTATGTTCTCTTTCATTACATGCACCTTTCATATTTGAATATGCATCAGCTGTTTGTAGATTGTGTGTATCGAGCATTTTAATGGGGTTTTGGTGGTTTGGTGGTTGTATAAGAATGTATTAGATTAGAAACTTGCACATCCAGTATTTCATTTTAAAGTGGATTAGAGAGGTATGTATGTGATATTATATAAAATGTTTCTGAAAAATAAATTGGCAAGGCATATTGGATATTTATTTCAAGTTTGATTCAATCCCGTTTTTTGTTACCCCGGAGTGGGGGAGACTGCACATTCTTTTCTTGTGTTACTGAACATAAATGAAGTACCACAGGGACCAAAATTTGATCCTCTCCTGTTCTTTTTTTTTTTTTTTTACATTTTCAGGTTCAATAATGACCTACCTCTCCTACATACAGAAGGAAGAACATAAAGTCCTTCAATTTCAATAAGAAATGATTATGGTAGATCCATCTTCTAAATGAATTAAGATTCCTCACACTTTCTCCACAGCCGTCCCCAAGATGAGGCTAAAGAGCAGAGGAGCCACAGTCTTTGCCCTCAAGGCCCTTCAGCTCTGCACATACCTGCACACTTATTATCTTCCTATTATCATCTTCCACTTCAGCCTTACAAAAACAGCTAAGCAGGTCATCATCTAATCGGATGTTCAGTGGTTCCATGAAACCTCCGAAAAGTGCTACAAAAGTCCAGTCCATTCACATCATGTAACTATTCTGTCAGCTTGCAGAAAGGGGGTCAAGCAGAAACAAACCTGAAATCTTGTCAGCACAGAGAGGTCACACTAGCAAAACCACTAATGCAGCGTGTAAACAAATAAAAGTTACTCATTACACTAACTATTGTCTACCACTTGCTACACTCTCCAATGTTTCCTTCGTTAACCATCTTGAAATGTACTGCTACTTCACCAGGCAGCAGCCAAAGGGGCACAACACCTGATGTCTCAATGTGGAAGTAAGTGTTGATATAATCGTAATATGAATCATACCAGGGGTACTTGACTTATGTCTCGAGAGGTATTGGAATAACATATTGTAAGTACGAAGTGGACATAAAAATGAAGAGTATATTTAAGTTTTAATGTATAGCTTCTTATATGATCAATTATACCTTAAGAGGACCCATTCATGACATATGTTACAATCATATCTCAGCACTTTTTCATGACTATTTTTTGTACTAATTATGCTGCTTCCACTTATTGCCTTCCACACAAGGAGTCCAATTACGTATTACTTGGCTTTATGAATATACTGAGTTATTATGAATGACCGTGGACTTAGAACCAAAAGGGCGTAAGTGACATTTGACAAACTTTACAGGAGAGGCAAAACAACATTTTGACCAGACTTCAATCAACTGTATTCATTAACCTTAAACCACAACATTGCAACCACAGACATGCTTATACAGTATGAATGAGTATTTATGTAATAAACTTATGACATATTAACACAATGAACATGTTCTTAAACATTTTAAAATCAAAAAAATATGTCAAAAACGTCACATACGCCTTTTTGGCACCAAACATTTCCAAGTCTTCTAGGACATATTGGGCGTATCTGCTGAACAATGCATTGAACTGATTGAATAATTAACACTTGAATAAGTAATTAATTGTCATGTAACTCATTCATTAATTATTTTAAAAGTGTCCTATGTGCCCCGCTGTTGCTGGTCGATGGACTCTCTCTACTTATCTGGACTCTATCTATCTATCTGGCCTGTCTAGCCTCTATGGTCTTTTTACTGTACTAAACTTAACCAACTCCTGTCTTTATTGCCTAAACCCAACCAATGGGACAATTACACTTCTCACTCAAAGTCACAACTCAACCTCTCACTCAAAAATAGGCAAAAATCTGCCGTCACAACTCCACTGCAGGTATGGGACAAAAAATGGCATGTTGCCCTGGTCTTTTTGGGGAAAAGCGGGGAACATAGGACCCTTTTTCTATGAAAGGGTTCTATGTTCCCCAGTCACACACATAACAGCTACATAGGAGCCGGGGAACATAGGGATGACCCCAGTAAGGCTCTCAAGGCATGATTCTGTCTTACTGTCATCACTCTTGTGACGGCATACATTCAAAAACAACTCTGACTAATCTTTAACTTCTTTAATATAGGATTCATCAGTTTGTTTCATAATATTCATCAAAATCTTTTCTGCCTCAGACAGTTCCATGTCTGCAGTTTTCTCAGCCATTTTCAATGCTGTTTAAGGGCAACAACTACACTTACGCCCTTCTGGCTCTGAACCAACATGTGGGTCCGACATGTATTTAAATGTATTTTTCAGGGCCAGAAGGGCGTAAGTCCACTTACGCCCTTCTGGCTCCAAACATTACTCACATTTTTGAGTTAGGTCTTTATTGTTTTGTTGCTTTATTCAATACAGTTTGATCTCAGATGGGTCCTTTTGGCATCATTGGATAGAGCTCATCAAGACCTTTCTTTTGATATATAGAACTCATTTTCGCCCAAAATGTCACTTACGCCCTTTTGGTTCTAACCCCTCGTTTTCATTTATTTGCCATCCAATCATTATTGGATCACATTGGTATCCTCAGATCCAACGCTGTCCAAACTTTTTCCTTTTTTTTCATTTAACAAATAATCCATTCTCTGATGAAGGCGACTGAGGCGATGGATGGTTTACATCTATTCATAAACTGATTAGATAAATGTTAAATGCAAGAGCAGTGTGTATCAATTTCCTTTCCCTACATCTGCTGTCAGGCGCATCGTTTGTGCTAAACTTGTTTGTTGTTGTTTCATCTCACATATTTTTGGAAATCATGAATTTATCTGCAAATACATGAAGGGGAGGCCTTTGAGCCACTGACTGCTGCGCTGTCATCCAAACACCCAGATGACCTGCTGCGCGCTACCTCCTCTGATGGCACATGTAGCTGCATGGGCTCAGACTTGACGCTTTTTTTTTTTTCTCGTCTCATACATTTTCTATTTTCAGTTTGTTTGAAGATGTACTTACAGGGCTCTATCCTCTTGGCCTTGTTAAACACTGTAATGGGACGTTTTCCCATCAGCTCCTTCTTAAATAACACAGAGACAGAGAAGGATATTGCAGGGTGGGGACAAAGTGAGACAAAGAAGAAATATAGAAGGGGAGAGAGCTGTGAAATGGAGAGGAGGAGAGGTTGAGATCGGTCTTACATTTAATGAGCTGAGATGTGGATAAATTTGTCAGCACTGAAAGTTTCAGGCTTCTGCTTCCTGGCTGAGGGAGCTTTGTATTATTTGTGATTTAATTAGCAGCCTTTCACATAAAGAAATAAAGAGATTAATTAACAGAGGTATATTTCGAAAAGCTTTGATCAGGGGAGTGTACACTATTAGTCGACTTTTTCAAGTGTTTCAATTCCCTTAATGGTGTGTTTTCAAGGTGAAATTCACATACTTGTTGTGAGTAAAAGATGCTTTTCTCTACACTTTCCATGAGAGCCAACTGAGCTGAGATTAAATTAAACAATGTGACTTGGCAAGTTTGAAATGTGTACGGTTAGCAATCAATTTCTGTAATGATCTGTGATGATGATGGTTGAAACACATTGATTAAGGTGACATTTTCACTCTTTTGTTCTTTCAGGTTCATGAAAGCTTTTGTCTCGCTTCTCTGGCAAAAGGTCCTTCCTGCAAACTTTTAATAGCTGTATGTGATTTCCTGTCATAGCACAACACTTTTCTCATCAAATAAATAATACAATAATCACGGAACATGAAAGTATTTTGGTTCTGTTAAGTGTTCTACAATGTGGAAAATGGTACCACGGGGGATTCAAATCATGTCGCATTAGATGTAGAATAGGAATAATGCAAATAATGAGGAAACACTTTCTCATCAAATAAATAATACAATAACCGTGAAATGTGAAAATGTTTTGGTTCTGCTAAGTGTTCTACGGTGTGAGAAATAGTAGCATAGGGTATTAAAATCATGTTGTGTTAGATGTAGTGTAGAAATAATGCAAAAAAAAAAAAGAGGAAATCAACAGACAAAGACAAAAGGGAACGAGTTAACTGGCTGCAGATGGGAGAGCATCAAGCAAGTGAAGCATGTTCAAAAGTTGTTTTAATCACTTACATGTTACACTCTCATGCTTAATGTATGATTATGTGATTAATCTGCAGAGCAATGCGGGAAAAATTTGGAACTCAACCCTGTGAGCTTTTCATTACGGAGCTGTGAAACACTGGGAACATGCTTTGTCAATTAGTGCGGCTAAGTGGAACTGATTATGACATATTCAAAATGTGATTTGCCTAAATAATTGTCACCACCCCCGCCATGCACACTTTTAAGCGTCCAAGTTCTCGCACTACACAGCTGCACACAACATATAAAAGTTCAGGTACATTAAAAAATAGCTTTTTCATCGTGGTAACATGCAGTTTAGTGCAGAGATAAATTGTGTATAATCAAAAATTCATTGTTTACCTCTTTCCCTGTTTATGTCAGTGGGAGAAAGAAGCAAACGGTAGATACATAAAAAATGTAAATCCAGGAATCAAACAGAAAGACAAAAACGACAAACAAAGAAGGGGCTTGTAGGAATAGGGAGGCGGAGGAGGTGACAGAGGAAAAGAGAGCTTGCACAAAGTGAAACCAAACATCCTGTCTTCTGTTTCCTCAAGCGGTTCATGCCTCTGTTTCCATGAACCTCCGCAATGACAAGAAGAAAACAAACGGATACTCCCCGCCTCCCATCCCTCCCTCCCCTGCACTCAGCAGCGCATGTAGTGCTGAGGTGGGGAACGGATCACGGGCGACACAGATTAGGAGTCAACAGGGTTCCCTTCATCTGGCTGGATGCAGCTGGAGGGCCGATTAGACAACCCAAGCGTGGGTGAGGAAGGGGACGCCCGATGCTATCACAGCCTCTCAAACTCACTTCCTCGCTGGGAACTCTGCAGACTACCGTGAAATTGATCACGCTCCCCGAAAAGATGTTTTGCGGTATGTGTGAGTGACATGTCAAAGGAGGGAAATGAGGATAACTGCTGTGTGGAGATGCCTGCAGGTCATGAGAAACCTTTGACTGTCATTTATCAGATTCTGTTAACACTCTGTTAACTGGAGTCCAGGGTCAGTCTGGTCTTTTTTTTTTTTTTTTTTGGCTGGTTTTCTATGCATACATTTTTATTTTGTCAACCAAATGTATTCATCAACCTCGCTTCACGGCATCCTTTCTTTCAACTCAAACACTGCTAGTCTACCTCACAGTGCTCTGAATTTAACAAACTATTGAGCTGCTGTTGCAGAAGCTTCTTGACATCTTCACCGTTTATAACTCACAACATTTCATTTCAAAGGAGTTTGAGGTTGAACACGTTTTCTGTCACTGGTTGCACACAAACAAGACACAAAGTGTCACACAAATGAAATGAAATGGAAAAAGAGAAAAAAACCCAGCAACTCTATCATGAGTGAACAGAGACATCAGAAGTCAGAGTGGGAGTTTTCTTTTTCTGTTTCTGTTTCTTTGAACCTTCACATTAGCCTGCATTGAGGTTTGTTATAATAGTGTATCTTTGTCTGTAGCAGCCATAACTGTCTCCAGGGTCAGTCCTGACAATACTTAGATATCACTGCAGCCCTGGTTATAGTGAGGGCAGGGACTTTATTGTGGCTATGGCTATTGTCATGGCTACAAGTAGTTATCACAGTTTAATGGCTCCACTTCAATGGCTTTGACCAGTTATTTCAAAAGTCGCTTTTGCTGGCATTGACAGTACCTAAGATTGTAATTGGCCAAGGAAACAATGTAACTCCCATGAGGATTTGAAGCTTATGCCACAGACTACACAATACTTTTGTCTTTAACGATGGTCACCATGTCAGATTAAGCAGTTGCAGTGGTATGAATTCTTCCTATGTCTCGGTCCATTGACTGGTATGTATAACCCTGACCAATCATCAATCATATGTCATCAGGGACGCGGGAAAAGAAACTGTCAATCATGGCTACCAAACTGCAGTGTGTGACGTCTTCTGCTCCGACACAAAAAAGAAAAGAAAGAAAAAAACGATTGCTGACCTGACACAACATGGACTGTCTTTCCTTCAGAGAGAATTTGAGCTAAGATAAAAAAAAATGTGTACACCTCAAAATCATATTGGACTACATGAAACAAGCTAATGTACCTTCACTGTGTGTAACCAATGCATCAGAGCACTGTTACCCTATTGGTCAACATCAAGGTTCACATTATAGGCAATGTCAAACTAGGCAGGGAAATGCAAAAAAAATGAACATGCTCAAGTTCTCATCAGGTTGTGTGGAGAATCCTATACGAAAAATCACTGTTCTTTAGTAATATATAACATTTTTTATGCTGTTTTATGCTGTTCTTTTTTTTTAATGTGTTGTCTTATGTAAAGCACATTGAGTTGCCTTGGTATGAAATGCGCTATAAAGATATCTTCCCTTGCCATGCCTTAATGTTGCACTACACATTTATTCATTTTGTTCAAAATCAGGCCCATTGCTGAAAATTGTGGGCCATGACATATTTATGTGAAAATCGGACTAAATGTGTGTCTTCTGATCCCAGCATTAGACACAGCTGATGTATTAACACTCTGTATTTTAATTCAGGAATAATTTTACTTACATCACAACTCCAGCAGGTCCTCCAGTATTAACCACACAGTTGTTGGCCCATGTCTTTCACAGTGAGATATTAAGGATTCCCTTTTTTATATATATATATATAAATGAACATTTTCCATGATAAAAACATATGAATTACACTTAACATACACTTAAATTTCACATAAAAATTCCAGTCATGTGCTTCTGCTTGATCAACATTGACTTATGTGAGATACTGATTTTCTCCACTTGTCCCTTGTGATAGAAGCTCTGTAATTATTATGATGAATCTTTATTTTCTCAAGGGATAAAACTGATAGGAAGTCTAAGTCTCTTTAAATCTGAAGAAGGTAAACAAAAACACTCCTGATAGAAAATGTATATCCTGAGAATTTCTTTCTTACCCTTTCCAACTCAAGGTTTATCAATTTTTCTTTAAGTGATGTTGCCCAGACTGCAGATAGCATCTGTCTTTTTGAGATATTTCAAATGATAGTGATCTGTCCCTCTGGTTGGTTTTAAACATCCAAGGGAAGGGATATCCTGCCACCATGTCACAGCAGAGAAATTCTCTGCCTAAATCATTCAATTTGAAAGAAAAAGAAAAAAAAAGGTATTTACAGTAACACACAATCTGTCACTGCTGTCTGAAAAGATTTGGGCCAGGGTCTCGGTCTGGCATCGCTTCAGGACTGAATGAATGGGAACACCAGCACCCCCCCTCTCTCTCTCTCTCTCTCTCCATGTCCTTGTCTCCTCCTCTATCTCTCTTCCAATCTGACACTTTCACTTTTTTTCACTGACCTGTGACCTGCACTTCCCCCAGTCATTCATCCAGAGCAGGAGCTGGGTCAGCTTGACCTTTCATCTGTCAAACACATAGCGAAAGTCAGAAGAGAGGACAGAGTGTGTGTGTGTGTGTGTGTGTGTGTTTTTTTTTTGCCAGCTAGCACTTTATTTTATTTTATTCCTTTTTCTAATGCAGGGTAAATGTTGTTTGCTCTACATTTCTCACTTTTACATATGCAACACTTAAAAAGGAGTCTCACAGAAATCAACTGTCACTACAGATTTGAGCACCATCATCCTTTCATTACCAGCCTAGCTTTGATGCTAGATCTGAGGCAGAAGAAGAAAAAAGACTTAAGGTGGTTAACCTCAACCTCAACAACAAAGAACACACTCATATATCTTCTTTAATATATGATGCAGCTACAGGGCGGCAGTTGATACTTCCCTTGCCTTGTTCTATGTTTGATCGTGATGGAAAATGCTCTAAACATAAAAGATATGCTTAATAAAAAGGCCAAGCGCTCTATTTTTCATTTAAATTGGTCATCCAGGTTCCTCTTCAACAAGACTCCAGAATGACCGTCTGATGATGAAAAGACTGGTATTAGACTGAAAGCTCTGTCCTGTGTGTTACGAAACATTTGCATTTGAATGATTCTGGTTTTTGCGTTGGTGGAATAATGGAAATTCTCTGAGTTACAGCACAACTCATCTCCTCAGCGTCGTTTATGTAACCCAATAAAGGGATAATGAGCCATCACTGAACTGTCACTTACAGGTACAGTTATGTTCTCACTGGCTTGTTTGTTTTGTCAGATGATATGCCCTCATCCCATAATACTTAATATAAGGTATCCAATATCCTCCAGAGAATACTGCATGTGCAGACAGTCTGATAACTACAGGGATTACATAAGAAACATGTGGAGAGATCCGTAATCCACATTATATGTACAGGGACACTAAAATCACGTTCAGCACAGGCAGGGTGCTTTATGTCAGAGACATCAAGAAAACAGGTGCTTCATGATAGCATCTGAAAAAAAAATCTCTTTCTTTATACGCACTGACAAGTGACAGTTATGTGTAATGCGAATATGTCAAAGAGAAATGTACATCGCTCAAAACATTTTGGTAGATAAGACATACATCTCAAGACAAGAAACAGATTAATTTGTTTTTGACGGACTGACAGGTAACGTTTAAAGATTTATTGAACAAAAAAATTAAAAAAACACAGACGATTCACTTACAGTAAATGGGAATTTCAGTTTTCCGTTGCTGTTATCAACATCCGGGGTCTGTAGGTTGACCTACTAACCTTTGACCTGGAAGATATCATCTCTGAGCGCTGCCCGGCTCATTCTGATAATAATGATTCCGCTTCGGCATTCGGGTCCATTTTTAGTGCAACTAGCCGGAGCTTTAGTGAGTCCAGGTTGAGGAGAGGAAGCCTGTGGAAGCTGAACTTTATCCAGCTGCTCATTTTGTTCTGACAAGTCGGAAACATGCAGAAACGAACCGTAGCATTAGCGGTAGCAACAAGCCGCACCGCGCTCTGAGATGACATCATCCAGGTCAGAGGTCAGTTGGTCAACCTACAGACCTCGGATGTTGATAACCCCGGACTCAGAGGGGAATAGCACTAGCCTATCATAACAAAGCATCAAAATCGCATTATACGCAGCTCTCGGCCGGATCTAATTTCGTCAGAAGGACTAGTAATGACAACAAAGTTATCTGGGTGAGTAAATCGTATTTTGCTAGAAATAAGGTCCAGATTGTAAAAAAAAAAAAAAGGGGGAATTCCCCTTTAAGAGGTGAAGAAAAAAACTGAGGGACACGGATGAGGAAAGTCTGAATAATCCAAAATCAAGTAATCCAAATAAAGCAGAGGAAACAGAGTGGAGGAAAAAAAACAGACCAGCTAACCAAGAAAGAGAAGACAGACACTTAAAATGCACCAGAAAGGTCCCTGCAAAGAGGTCCATTGAGCTGAGTGAGCGGAGCAATGAATTAAATTAATTAAAACAACGACAATACTAAAGTTTAGTGATACACAAAACAAAAGCTGCTGGTGCTTATGGTCACCAGATCAAATAAGGACACTGCAGCAAATATACATCAGTGTGTTGTTATTGGACTCAGCAGTGGTGTGTTTTACTGCCTGTTAATTCAAGTTCTGCATTATTTCTTCTTTCATAATTAAAGTCTCACTGCAAGGATGTAATTACAGATTAAATGACTTGATATGGAGATTTTTTTTTATGCTGTATAAATAAGCAGCGGCGGACTGAGGTGTGTTAAGAATTCAGATTCAGAGAGATTTAATTGCTTATCGCTACGTGGGAAGAAATGTGTAAAAAAAAACAAAGAAAAAAAGGAATAAATCCTTCCATTTCTCTTCTCAGATTCGATCGAACCCTTCTAAATGCCACTCGTCCGGATGAGCGCAATAAGCTACAAGTAACTCATTAGCTTACAAGGTCTAATTATTGTCCAACAAAGTAGGCGAGTGATATCAGCCCATCCATGTGCACTCACACTTTTTGAAGCTTCTGCACTGTCCTGCTCAGTGACCCCAAACTGCCCCTCGAAATGGAGTGACGGCTTCAACCACCCACACGTGTTTGAAGGGGATGTGGGAAAGCAGCATCAAGTGAGTATAAAACGCGTACTGTAGAGGTCTGTGTGACACTGTCAGATTCCATCATCAAACGCACAAGTCTCAGTGTGTGGCTGCTGCGACTGTGCTGTGCAAAAACATAATAATTTACCCATGCAGCGCACAGTATTTCCATCAGAGAGTGGGTGGTATTCTTCCTTGTTCTATGTCTCTCTGTGAACTGTGATCTGCATTCAATGCAAAAAAAAAAAAAAAAAAAAGGTTTATTCATGGAAGTTATGGTAGCTTAATTCTGCACGATTAAGTCCTGTGCTGTGGTACTCTCTAATATGAATAACTCTGTCATGGATCATTGGCATTACAATACACAAGACGTATTCCCTTACAATGGCATTTTGGATCATTCTAAAAAAGATACTCAGTGATTTATTTATTTCATTTTTTGCTTCATTTTTTAATTTTCAGAAGAGGTAGTGACTAGTGAGTGATAATGGAAGAGAATTGAAACTGAGGGCAGGGGAGGTTTGAGGCAGTCGGTGAGAGTGGATGATGGAGACGTCACTTAGAGAGCAGGTACAGTAGGAACAGGTTTGAAGTGCAGAGTGGGCTGCTCCACCGGGGCCATCTTGCCAATTCCCGATGAGTAAAGCAACACACCCTCAATTATGCAGAAGACTTGTGAAATTCGAATGGGTGACTCATATAAAGATCTACCCCCTGTACAGTTGTCATGAAGGAGGAAATGAGCTGTAGAGAGTAGACCAGATTGCCTTTTGTACCAGGCTGTAATCATTTATATTCTTTCTGAAATTCTGAGCATCTGAACATGGAAAACAAAGGATGACTCACTTGTGGAGCCAGACTCTAGTGGTCATTCAAGAAAGTAATCAAGGAATCTAAATTGAGCAAAAGCGCACAGAGGCCGTAGAATAGATTTTACACCAAACTGGATGAGGGATAAGTTTAAATACAACAGAGCTCATGGGATGATGACTGATGAGGAGCTGCTGGTTGGAGCAAAAAGGAAACACAGGATGCTAATAAACCCAACAGATAAACACACATACATCACTTCTTTTCCTTCTGAAATATGAAGCTACAGCCAGCAGATAATTCATTTTAGACTAGACGGGATATACCCAAAAAGTGAAAGTAAGGAGCATTTATGGGTACAAGTCGGGAACCAGCCTACTTTACATATTTCAAGGGTGCTGAATCCAAACAAACTGGTACCCAAGCGAAATTGTGAGTTTTTGACCTTCTAATTTGCATATCAAAATGGCCACCAAATTGCCCATCTTGCTCAGTCGTTGGACCATTTTCCCCAAGTTTTTTTGTAAGTAGGCAATCAAAGATGAGGAAATTAAGTTTCTAGATCTATGGGGTCAGAGCAAGGATATAGTAGAGGCTCCTTTTTTATGTATATATATATACATGTTCCTATATGCAACCGTCTTAGAATTTGGAGAACAAATGCAAATTAATTTGCATAAAGAACATGAAATCTCAGACAACTTGCGATGGATTTTTTTCTTTGTTATCATATAATATGGTGTACATCATATGTCATATCAACAGGGAAAATTTCAGAGTAACAAATATTTATTGAATATTTATGTCCACCTTAAAAATAATTCCACCTTAGAATTTGTATATTTGCATGTATGTGCATAAAAAAGGCACTGAGCCTCCACTATATCCTTGCTCTGACCCTTGACTATTGAAAAGAAACTTAATTTCCTCATCTTGATTGCCTACTTACAAAAAGAACTAGGGGGAAATGGTCCAATGACTGTGCAAGATGGGCTTTGGCGGCCATTTTGATATGCAAATTAGAAGGTCAAAAACTCTTTCGCTTGCGTACTGTTTTTTTTTGGACTCAGCACCCTTGAAATATGTAGGCTAGGCCGTTTCCCGACTTAAATGCTCCTTACTTCTTATTGAAGGCCTTTTTTCTGAAACCCGTCTAGACTATTTTGTTTAGCATAAACAAAAAGCACAGAAAATGGGGGGGGGGGGGGTTCACTGGCTACCATCTTCCATCTAAGACCTTACCATCAGCTTGTTACATCCTACTTGTTTAATCTGAACAGAACATTACCTAAAAAAAAAGACAACAATACAGCAAAGGAGCGTTATGTGCTGGATTACGTCTTTTGCATGAACAGATTTCCTGGAGGCTCAGTGTCACAGTTAGGTCACCAGGCAGATTTCACTTATTCGATCTCCAATATGGCTTAATTTGCATAGTTTTAGAAAACATATGGGATACAGTTAAAAAAATTTTTTTTTTCATCAATAAAGCTACATTAAAGGTACTTCAGTCAGGACCACTTTTGTCAAAATAATCTTTATTTACTTGCACAGTTTTATTTGGCGGTATGATACTGTTCTTGGGCCCCCTGCTCTTCCACGCGCTTGCGTGGAAAGCCTGAGGCAGGAAGAGCACCTTCCTGCCCTTCACGAGCCATCGTGAACGGCATAAGCAGGGAGCGCAGCAGCAAAAGAAAACCCAGACAGAGCAGAGCAACCAACATGAATACAGGAGGACTGGGGTGAGGAGGTTGCGAAAGTGCCAGCAGCAGAGGAAGCAGGAAGGAGGGTCGGGCGAGAGCAGTTTAAATACCCCGCTCTTAATGCAATTTCCCAATAGGGAGCGGGCACGCAGAGTCAGCTGAGCCATCAGCTGATCTGCGCCGGCGATGACAGCTATGCAGTTAGAGCTTGACGTCGTGGCCTGCCAGAACTAACGCTACGCTCAATTTCAGTCAGGACCACTTTTGTCAAAATAATCTTTATTTACTTGCACAGTTTTATTTGGCGGTATGATACTGTTCTGGGGCCCCCTGCTCTTCCACGCGCTTGCGTGGAAAGCCTGAGGCAGGAAGAGCACCTTCCTGCCCTTCACGAGCCATCGTGAACGGCATAAGCAGGGAGCGCAGCAGCAAAAGAAAACCCCCCAAAACGACCATACCGGCAAATCCTGGAACCTCTGCTACAAGAGATGCCAGGAAGCTATCTAGGATGGAAATAATTTATATACAATTTAATAGGGAATAAGCCACACGCTGCCTCTTAATAATAACGATGATAATACAATAATATAGTAATAACAACATAATAATAATATAATAATATAGACGTAACCAATCGTGCCTATGAATGAATATTTATTATATCAAGAATTACAGTGAGAGGCTCATGGCTTTTTGAGCATCTAGGATGGCTTTATTGCCAGGGCGCACGTAGCGATTGAAAGCAGAAGAAGACCACCTGCCCATAGCTTTCAGGGTGGCCACAGGAGCGACCATTGCTGCTGTCGTAGCTGCTCCTATGCAGAACGAATGAGGCGTGTAGCGTTCCGGAGGGAGACCGCAGAGTTGGCAAAGGAGGCGGAGGCGAGAGGCGAACCAGGCTCGTGACGAAAGTGCCAGCAGCAGAGGAAGCAGGAAGGAGGGTCGGGCGAGAGCAGTTTAAATACCCCGCTCTTAATGCAATTTCCCAATAGGGAGCGGGCACGCAGAGTCAGCTGAGCCATCAGCTGATCTGCGCCGGCGATGACAGCTATGCAGTTAGAGCTTGACGTCGTGGCCTGCCAGAACTAACGCTACGCTCAATATTGTGTAAGAATGACTCCCATCTAGTGTTGCGGTTGTATATCGCAAGCAACTCAGTCGTATTTTTCATGCTGCATTCACGTGAAATTGGGCAGACGGCAGACGGACGACAGCCGCTGCACGTAACGGCATAAACAAGCCTCTATGTAAACAAGTGGTCCGTCAGCACGAGGCAAAACAATACACGTGACAATATGTTGTCATGGCGATGTCGTATTGTATTATATTTCTCTCGACTTCTTTGACTAAAATGACATCTGATTTGATACCGACGGCCGTCTGCCCGACTGCACATGAATGCAGCGTCAGTGTAACGCTCCATTCCTCCTCACTGCGTTACCACGGTGACTTAGATGCCACCTCGACCTGAGCCGACAGCTCCGGTGGCTCCGGTGGCTCCGGTGTCTCCGCTGAGTTTCCGTGGTTTCCTACCGTCACGCTGCCACTGAAGGTAAAAACATGGCGACACCACATGGCAGCAGCACCGAGCTTACCCGCTCCATGGAGATATGAATGATATGAACGGCTCATTCAGAGCTGAAAGGAACACTTCACTTTGTTGATGGGGGGGATTACTGATGAATGACAATCATACTTTTGAACAAAATAATCGATTTTTGTGAATGGATAACAGGAGAAGTCACACAATGTTCCTTTAAAGGGATAGTTCAACATTTTGGCAAATTGGCCCATGCCCATTGTCATAGCAGTAGGTTTGTTACCTTTAATTGTCGGTGTAAGCTATTTTTAGAATGGCGGAGCAGAGCGGCAGGCTGCTCAGAGCTGTGCTATGGAGGCTAAGGGAATTTCTTGGTTTCCCTCATCAAACTCATCAAATACACAATCCAACAACTCAAAAATGCTGTTGTGGACAAGTTGTGACCTGCACAATCACCATGCTATGAGGTAATAACGGAATGTTACGAGACTGAGCTGTTTTAAGGGGCGTTCACACCGGAAGCGATAGACGCGAATGGAGCGGCAACTCTACATTGAAAATCAATGTAAATGGCGCGATGACACGCGATTCAGGCGGAGGCGGCGCGAATGGAGCGTCTGGCGCGATGAGACGCGGCGCGAATGAAGCGGCGCGTCTGAAGCGGCGCGAATAAAGTTGAAAATATTGAACTTTTCAGGCGGCATCGCGCCGTGACATCCAATCAGCGACGAGTTCAAGCCGACGACGTCACTTCTCTGTACGGTTGTTTACACTCAGAACAACATGAAGGAGAAGCTGATTGTATTTGAGCTGTGTGTGGGCACCGCTGCCGTCTTCTACACAGAGTGGACAAAAAAAACAACAACAACACACACACAGTGAACCCAGACACGACGGTGGGTGGTTTTCCGGTGTTTCTGAGACTTGTACAGCAGTAGTACAATGCAGCAACGGTGGTGATATGAGCCACGATCGACGTGGAAAGAGAGCAGGTTGAGATCACCGGTTTTCAAATGAACGGGCGGAGCGTCTAGCGCGAATGACGCGATGGACGCGAATGATCCACAATGACCAAGCGGCGCGATGGAAGCGTCTGGCGCGATTATATTCGCGTCTATCACGTCCGGTGTGAACGCCGCTGTAGAGGTAAATTCATGCAAAACCACTGATGCGCGTTGTGTTCAGGGACAGTTTTTCAGCAAGCAGACTCTGTATTTACCTCGAAAACGGCTCTGTTTCGTAACGTTCCATTATTATCTCATAGCGTGGTGAATGTGCAGCTCACAACTTGTCCACGAAAGCGTTTTGGAGTTTTGGGATTGTGTATTTGATGAGTTTGATGAGGGAAACAAAGAAATTCCTTTAGCCTTGTAGCATAGCTCTGAGCAGCCTGCTGCTCTGCTCTGCCGTTCTAAAAATAGCTTACACCGACAAATAAAGGTAACGAAACTACTGCTATGACTATAGCGATTATGGCAATGGGCCAATTTGCCAAAATGTTGAACTATCCCTTTAAGTATATCTGCGTAAAATGGAGGGGTGTCCCTTAATGAACGAGTAATTGGGTCCATATAGGGTAAATCCATGTCTTTGATTGGCTCTCCTTGGTCAGAGCATGCAAGTGATTAATTGTGTGTTCACTTTAGCATTGGTCAAAGTCAGCAAAGAACTCATTCATTACTTCTAAGTTGGTTCATGTGGTCAGTAATCCTACTTAATTGGCAGATTCTTCTGTTTGAGACTTGTACTGTTTTTCACGGTGGGGTGATGGCGGCGGCGGTGGGGGGGGGGGGGTTACAGTGTAGTGGCCAGTTATTCAGCAGGGGGCCAGGAGGAGCCGAGCTGCATGCTCCACCGTGTGTGGTGATTAATCACGCTGTGACTCTGCGCCTCTCGGGCCTGTCAGCTCCTCTGGCCGCTTGAGGTCTGGGAACATCTGGGGATTTCTGGGGACGTCGGTGGGAGGGAGGGGGGTGGACGGGGGGTGGACGGGGGGGGGGGGGTGACCATGGCCCATTTGTCTCCCAGGGACAGGGACCAGACGTGCCATCTCAATCTCACGTCACCACCCCTCACCCCCACCACTTCTCCCCTCCTTCCCCCCCTTACCTCCAGGGTCCCTGCAGACCCCGCCTGGACAAAAGGTGTACACTCTTATTACATGACACATAACACTTTGAGGAACTGTGAACAGAGGAAGGCAATGTCTTGGGGCTGTACATCAGTGACAATAACAACCGGGGCTGGTAATATGCCTGTTGGTGAGCTATCAAGAAGAACAACAACCTGCTGGGTGTGGGAATAAGGCCTGACACATCGCTTTAGCAGGAACAGCTTAAGACAGGGATGTGGCTTAAAATACCACAACGACAAACACACACATACACACACACAGAAGTGGCACAAGAGGAGACTGATAATATATATAAATATATACACAAATCTTACGCTTAAAGCAGCACATTGGCATGAAAGTGCTGAAAATACGCACCGGTTGAAAAGCAATAAAAGCTGATGAAAAAGAGCAAGACACAAAGAGGTGTCAGTGGTATATCTCTCCTCGCAGGGCAGCGCAGGCAGATCAGCGCTGCCGGAAATAACTACATGGCTTGTGACAATAAAAACCAAAACAAGTCCTGTCCAAACTGAAAACCATTTTGGACCGGTGTCACCAATATATCAAGCTCCATCCTGGTACTTGGAAACAGATTTTATTCTTTGTAAACCAAGAGCCTGTGGGTTTCATTACACATGCAACTGCAATGACTCAACTTTGAACGTAAAATATATACTCCCACATAATTAAGAGAGGGGATTATGCATTATTTAGACTGTTCTGTTTATTGTAACAATTCAGCGCCATAACAAGATACACACACACACACGCTTCACATTTAAATGCTCTCAGTGCAGGTGACCTAAATATTTGATTATGAAATATGCAAAGCAAGATTTTATATACAAATTCTTCCTGGCCAGATTTTTGACCCATTGGAACAATCCTCCGAATTACTCCTCCAATCCGCCTCCAATGCTTCACTTCAGGCATTGTGTCCCGTAGCTTATTTTGTAAACATGAACCCGATTATATCTGCGGTACAATCCCGGTGATTCACAGTAAATCAATTCAGTGGAGATAAGATAAATCAGCTGCCATGAAGTTAATGCAGATGAGGTATTTTGGGTATAAAAGAACCAGCTGATTATGCAGTGGCCCCTTGCGCCTGTTCCAGGAAGCCGGTGCACGGCAGAGATACACGAGCCGCGCTCCCCCTCGCTCCGCGTGTGACGGCATGATGAATGATTGCCGAGAGGGAGCTGAGGAAATGCAGCCAGGGCAGGTCTGACATGAGGGAATCATGGGATATACATGCACTGGCTTTGTTTGGAGGTCTGTTTCCTTCCTATTTTTTTTTTTTTTGTCCTCTTTCCCCATGGCTGAGAGCTCAAACACGAGGTCTTTGGAGAGCGGCGGTGGTAGATCTGAGGGCCTCCCTCTAGAGCAACGTTTGACAGGTGGCGGCTCACGATGCATTGTTTTTCAGAGGCAAAAGATTTGATGTTTTAAATCCTGCTTAAATCGGAGCTAGTGGAGTTTTTTTCTAGGCACATGCACAGCGACACATGCACACATATAAACAGCCGTATAAACAGACAAACACACGGACTGAGACACATGGCTCTCAGTGACTTAGCCTGAGTGTGATGGGATTACCATGACTCTGGTGAAACTTTAGCAGAAACCACATGGACATAGACGCTAATCTCTACTGTGAAGGTCAGTATATCCCACCAAATGAATTACTCTCAAAAAAAAAAAATCCAAATGCACATGTGCCCATGCTTACACACAGACACACACACACACAAATTCTGGATACTTACTATTCAGATGCGGCCTTGTCATCGCAAAGCCTAGAAAACACCAGAATATCAAAATAAAATTTGTGTCCAAACTGGTGTAAAGTCATCTGCTCGAGTGGGTTTGGGCTTACTCAGGTCTGGGCTGAGAATCAAATCTCTCCGTAATGCTATCATCACTTGTGTTGTCTCGTCTGGATCTGCTTTCGAGAGGCGGCTTCTGCCTCTGTTTTGTGTGTTCATTGTGTTTTAAGAGTGAGACCAGCATATCTTAATGCTCAAATACCCAGGTGGGGGATTTAACTGGAACACTCATTGGCAATGCTCCGGTAAACACAGCTCGTATCAGGAACCAAACAACGCAGCTCATCTGGCTAGTTAAATGGAAATGAATTCTTAGAACGTTTACACGAATGCTCTTGAAGTTCGTAACTCGTGTCCCAAAACAGCACTTAGGGGTGCGTGCTTGCATTCAGCTGTTAAGAGCTCCTTAATGCTGCTGTCCATGGTGCTGAAGGGAAGCAGGAATCCATTGTGTTGGAGTTACTTGACTTAATCAACTGTTTGAAAGCCACATCATATTAGAATACTGAATATGAATATAACAGATGGCCATATATAGGAGCAGTTTATACTCACGCTGAGCACCTCTTGAAAATGCAGCATAATTTGTGGTCACAGCTCAGTATATATTTAAGATTCATGTCACTGGGCTGATAGATGTATGACTAAAAAAACAAATTAAGCTTCAGTCCAAACAGTGATGGTTATTTCTCATGTGCATCATTATCAATTGATGTCAGTCTGCAATCAAATTAATGTTCCTGCACCTGAAATGACCCATTCCAGAAAAATGCATGGCTCTTTAATTGAGATAAATGGTTAAAACCCTACGATCGCAGTGAGGTCAGCAGGACAAGTTTCTATGCTATGCAACATGCTAGGCGGGGTCCCTTGTTTGATTTATGATTTAAACAGCATTTATGTTGCATCGTACGCCAGTGGGGATCAGGGAATTGGTGGACATTATAAATCAAAAGACATGTTTACAACCAGACCCCTCAAATGACTGGCCTTCAATATAAAATGATTATTCCAGCTTTTAAGAGCTTCTCGGAAAGGAACCCAGGGCCCTTTAAACCACAGGGGTCAAGCAGAGGCCAACTGTTGTTTTAGAAGAAAATTATGATTTGTGTCAGAAGCTACCAATGTCTAAGGCTACAAGGCATAATCACCACCAGTGACATCTTGAACAGAATTCTTAACTCACAGAAACAAATCACTTATACATTCAGATACAAGCATGAATCAAATCATAATGGACCAGGGTATTTTTTGAAAATTGTCTACCAAATGTAGGCTAAATGCATTTGAAGGATATAGTTTCAAGAGGAAAAACCATCTCACTGTAGTTTATATATATATAGCTTCTCTCTGGAGCTCTAATAACAAAAGGTCAGTGAGCAAATCAGAAGGGAGGAGGCTCTGAGTTTTTCTCCTGATTAGCTTTTAGAGCCACAGAATAAAAATACATCAGACTTAAGGTAAACACTGTGAAACCAAATCCTGCAAGGTTGGCTGGTCCAGGTGGGACTGGCTTGAAGCATAGCTGAGGGCGGTGACTGGTTTATGACATCACAAAGTTGCAGAAAACACAATAGGTATTGAATACAGGCTGTTCTGTTGCAGCATTTCTCTGTGGTCTGAGCACTATTTTTTATAGCATTTAATATTGACCTTAAATTTGCTGTAAAATAAAAAATAAAATGGAAAGATTCCTTTATACAGTACAGTATGGGACCTGTAATGCTCCTGTTAGATGAATCAATAACATTGTCTCCCATTAATTCCATCAATATCTTTTTTTTTTCTATTGCTTTTTACTAACCCTTTTTTCTAATCTCCTGAAAGACACATTTCTGCTACAGTGAACTGAGGTGAGCTGCCTCAAGCGCTTGATTGGTCAGCCATGTTTGATAAAAGTCTTAATGAAAAGAGCCAAGGTCATACAGAGGATTCTCTTGCTGACTGAATCAGCCAACACAGCAGGGCAAACAAGAACAAGCGCCAGTTTAAATTGAACATATTTTTTCTTTTGGGTTGAAGGCGCAGTGTTGTGAATGCTGAGATGTTAACAGATCAAAAAAGCTAGACACCGCCTCAGAATCACACAGAGGCATGGACACATGGGGCCTAATAAAGTAACATAAATCAGTAGGTGACTAAAATCAACACAGACCAAAAAAAATTGATGAAAGACTTTTCCCTTTTTTATTTATTTTTCCTTAACTCATGAAATATGAATAATAAGTTGCTTAAAACCAATAAATGGCAGATAAAAAAGTAAGTAGGCATTAAAGATTCTCAGAGGATAAAACTGGAATCATTCAACCAAAGCAATAATTTAAAAAAAAAATGTCTGAAAAAAGCCAGAATGCCAACAAAAAGGATAAAAAGTGAGTCATACCACAGATAACAGCCGATAGTTGTTACTCTCCCAATAAATTATTTAATATGCTGTATGAAAGTTGCTAAGCTGTGAAGGCCTACATTTCTCACATGGCCATGTGCACTACATTATGCCGTACCATAAGTTCAAGCTTGAACAAAAAAAAAAGAATATAAACATAGTTTCTTCAATGGTGAGAACACAAACATACTATTGTGGTGCATATTTCCTCAGTGTAAGACAAGTTGGGCAAGTGATTTGATCAACTCTGTGACATATCTCTGATAGAGATAAAAATTGTTGGTTTTTCCCTGCGAACCGCGACATCATCTGTGGCCGTGTCACTTAGGCCGCGTTCAGACTGCCAGCCAAAATCAGATTTTTAGCCCATCCAGATTGGAACTGGGTGGCTCTTTTTAAGTCTGAACAGTCCCAAATCACATGAAATCCGATTTTTGCAAAACGGATCGAAACCACCGCCGGGAGGTAGTTTCAGATCACATTTGGACAGATGCGTCTCAGTCTGAACAGCTCCAGGTTTTGACTGTCCATGACGTCACTCTCCGCGGCGCTGTCACTGTGTTACAGGTCCCGTATGGTCCAGTGAGCTCCAGTGAAATATCAGTTTCCTTCTTGTTACTTTTATTTTATGCAAATTACCGTGTTGTCGGCGACAGGAGTGACGGCGACGTCGCGCTCCCAGCTCTGGGGTGCTGGAGTTTCCCGTCTCTGTGGCTGCACACACACACACACACCCATGCACACCAGTCTCTGGTACACGTACACATACACACGTACACACACCAGGCGGGCTGAGGTTGAAACCAGCGGGGCAGTGCGGCTGCAGCACCGGGCAGATCACCGTGCTGCAGCGAGAGTAGCCGCCGCGTCCGCGAGGCATCGCCTGTCACATACGGCGTAGCCTCCGCTCCAACGTCGTTGCTACAGCAACCTGTCAGATCGGTCAATAATGTGGCCCAGTCTGAACAGAGCCAAATGCGATTTGGACACTTGCTAAAACCAGTGTGGACAGTCAGCCCTAAAAATCGGATATGAGAAGGAATCAGATTTGAATCAGATTTGCCTCCAGTCTGAACGAGGCCTTAAGACGAGCAGGAAAGCAGTCGGAGAAGGAGAGAAAGCAGGAAACTGTAACCATGTTATATACAGTAGCTTAGTAAAATAAAACTTGATGCAGACTGATTGGTTCATTGTAAAACATGTATTTATTTTTGTAAATGTGGTGATTTCTGTACATATGGATCACAGAGGTAGTGTTGCTCTTCTGTCCAATACACACTTACACACTCAATTTTCATTCAAACAAACTAATGCTACTGATACAGGTGTTAGATTTCATCAATGAGACCAATATTTATCTCCTAAAAATAATTTAACCAGCTGGTGGTAAACCTCTAAAAACCTGCGGGTAAGTTAATTAGGGATCATTTTCTCCCCCAGGATGACGACGAAGGGTGGCCGGCCGACCAGCTCTGCAGACCGGCTGCTGCCTCTGTGATGTTGCAGTCGTTGCGGAGCTTCACTTCTCCAAAAAACATCGCAGCAAACTTCTAAACAGCCGTCATTTGGATAAACTGGCCGTATATTTGGGATCTTAACAGTTACTTTCTCGCATTAAAAAAATATTAAAACTTAATAAACTAGTACGGTATGCTGTTTCAGAAAGAGCCGTTGCTGTGTTTACTTCCACCTGTGTCACGCAGAATGACGTCCTCCCACTTTGATTCCACTTAAACTGGTGTGAAAGCGGCTGGTTCGCCAGACAGCACCAGGGTTCTGAGACTCCAGATCCGAACCAGTGCCAGAACCAGAACCGTGCCAGTGTGAAACCGCTATGAGGGTCCTTCATCTTTACAGAGTTGTTCCTCTAACTAACCTTTGCATGCGAGTTTAAAAAGAGCATTTTGAAGATACACATACCTACTGTAGTGTTGTTTAATGTGTTTTTTTTCTCTTCTCTGTCAGGCATTCAAGCATAGATACTCAAAAGCACATGCAGATGTTAGTACATACACACACTCACTCACACACACACATACTCACACTCAGTATGGCTGTGCTCTGCTTGGCAGCACCTCCGTCACTGTGAAAGACCTCTTGTCTCTGGGCACCAGTGGAAATGACTGCCCTTTCATTAATCTCCCTGTCCACAGTGCAGACCTCCCCTAATTACAGCCATTGTTTACCTTTGCGCTGGCACGCCCATTGAATTATTGATGGCCGCCCTGCCCCACTCAGTTTAAAGGCCTCGCCAACGGGCACACACCAGCCAATCAACAGATACCTGCCAACACATCCCCCATGTCTTCTGTATGACAGTTTACTGAATTATTATGCTAATAGCACTTTGTTTTCCTGACAGACAGCCATAGTGCAGAGAAAGCCACGCATGCTTTGTTGTGTAGGTGCTTGATGATGATAATGATCATTTTGTGTAATAAATGAATCATCAGGCAGCTCCGGAGCACTTCCCCAATGTTATATTTCACCACATTTCAGAAAACATTATTGTTGATATCTTTGATTCTTCAAGGTTCATTCTTTAATATACTGAATAAACAAATGACCCTTGGATTTATTCAACTCGAATGGCTACCAGTGGCAATCATCCTCACTGCTTATTGCATGAATTGAAATGCTTCCAAAGCATAATGCAAGTCACATCCAATTTGCAGAACCTGCCTTCAGTGGCCCATTATAACCCTCTAATGGCATGCATATATAAAATCCCTCTATCTCTACCGCAAATAAAAAAGCAACTGAGACCAAACCAAATCCATGAATGATTACCCCCAACAATAAGTAAATCCGCAGGACTAAAATTCAATTTTCAGCAATCCCACAGTCCTACTGCTAGACGCCATTCACAGCTCATGAGGATTTGGACTTAAGGCGACTTAGAGGTGATTTATGCAGTAACCCAAATGGCTGTGCTGGGGGGGGGAGAAGAAAGGCTGGGGCCTTCAGAAAGAGAACCTGTTTCTGTGTCATGACTCACTGTAGCTACACTCTGCATGACAAGGTTGGGTGCTGCCTTGTAGCCTATCAGATTGTTGGGGATTGTGCCCCTCCCCCTCTGGTCTGATGCAGTTGGAGTCGTCCCTCTCTCACGGATGGATAGAGAGAGAGAGAGACAGCGACAATCTTAAATGTCTAAACCATTTGAGATATCTCTGACATGGTTGTTTAGAACAGTTCTGCTTCAGTATACCAATCTATAAAAGTATATCTCAGTGGACATTACATCCTGTTTGTAACATAAGATATAACTTGTCAAAACAGCAATACATTACATCTTGCATCTTGGGTCACTCAGACAAAACCCTGTCATGGTACTCGCTTAATATATATTCATACATATTTTTCATGTGACAGTTTTTTAATGGTCCTTCTTAGTAATCTGTGAGCCTGTGACCTTGTGATATTCATGGTGTCAAATATGAGGGAGATTTTTAGACAGTCTGCAAAGATTCACAAATCTCATTTGACCTTCAATCTGCAATCTAATCAAATTAGTTTGAGTATTTACAAAGTTGTACTGTGACAATTAGATTTTATTTTGCAAGCATGGACTGCAGAAGGGATGTCAGTACTGTGAATGCGTGCCCTTGTGGATTCATACTTCATTTTGTCCCTGTTTGCTGCCTGGAACATTTGAATTAACAATAGAGGAGGTCATTAAAAGCAGCCTGTAACCTAAGAGAAGCCTTGTTTAACAAGAGCTGATGACATGGTGATATCATCAATATAAAAGGGAACATTACTACATTGAAAACTCTGATTGGAAATGTTTCTTTTATTCATCTTGACTAAATAGTGGATGAATACCAATCTTTGCGTGACATCTTTGTCAGCATTCTGGAGAAATGATTTCTTTAATTTGGAACAAAATGCATCCGGAGAATAACAGTAAGAACAAAATGCTATTAAAGATTGCCCACCATCAACCCCATCCGCCTACCTATCGGGTTGATATTGTTATTTCATACAGTCCACTTGAAATATACCACCAAACATCATATGAGCATCAGTAAAGAAAAACAATCCTGAGTGATTGCTATGATTTGTAGAGGACGTATTTGGAGCCATTTGAAGCAACAACCACTTCTACCAGAAATATATAATTCAAACAAAGTCTAAACAAGAGTCATCCAAACCACAGAAAGTAGCGTATTCAACAAAAAGCTGTTATCCTTGGATTGAGTAACATTGCTGTTCATCAAGTAAATTCACATTATCAATCACAACAACAGCTGCATCACTTTTTGTACTAGCCTGGATCTCGTTTTCGTTTCTTTTTGCTTAGAGACATTATTTTTTCTTCCAAAAAGGCAGATATCTGTGAGCTGACCTGCACTGTAGCCAGTGCATTTCAGATGGACAATACAGACAGCTCGTATTCAGCCAGCCTTTACATCGATATGTGTTTGGGTCACACGTGTCAACCACTTTTGTGTAATGGAACCATCAGAAATCTTTTGGAAAAGGCAACATATTTACACTTTAATTGTGCACAAGTGATGACGCCCTGAGACATACACAGACAGACAGGCAGAGAAAATTTAGTGTATTCAGTCAATGTTGACAAGTACTCATTTTCATAATGATCGTGTCCGTCAGTAGGTGGTTATTTCACAAACTGGCTTGTCTTTCCTGTTCAGCACCACCACTGGCGTGCGCATGACGGGGATAGGCAGCAGCTGTTTAAGGGAGCAGAAGGCTAGATGTTTTGGTGAGAATCCATCGTGTATGAAAAACTGTGCTACTCGCTTGGCGTCAAAGTAGAGGGTTTTTTGTTGTGGAAATCCCTTGTCTCATCAGCTGAGCTATATATGGCCAAATGAATACAGCATTTGGGCCTTATCTAAGTACATGTATCTGTGGATCTATATCACATTTACTGTTTCCAAGATAAATAGATTTATGCATTATCACTTCATGTTGACACAGAGGGAAAGTGAGTGGGTGCACTCAATATTAACACGACAGTCATTATATCACTCAATATCTTACATAAAGCAGTGTATTTAAAAGCTGAAATATTTCTGATGTTTGAATGTTTGTGTTATAATTGTTCAGACTGACTAAGCTCATACCTCATTCTCTCTCTGTGTGTATTTAGACAGAAAATAAATACCATGAAATTAACATTTTAAAGTGTCTATCAAACAAAGAGTGAAAAAGTATAATCATAATGAAATCAAGAGAAGGAAACTCTGTATTTGTCTGTATATTCTCAATAGAAATTCACTTTCACACAGGCAGTTTCTCATTCATTAAAAAATTCAATTATTGTCTTTTTTCCTCATTTCATCAGCTACACTGGAACAAAAGGGAGAACAAAGTGCATTTTTTCTGCTGTTTTCCATCATTTTTACACTTTAATTTAGAGAGGAACGGATCACTGATATGAAATCATACTCATATACTATGATCTCTCCTATTTCTTATATTAAAATAAGGTATTTCGACATACTCATATCATTAAAATAAAACACCTTAGAGTGCATTCCCACAGTCCTCCTCCAGCCTCCTGGAATAACTCTGCTAAGGTGTCAAGATGCTATGTGGTGAGCACCCGTGGTTCCTCTCAAAGCGCTGTGTCATTAGTCTGCACAGGTGGTTTATAACACCCTCTCACCGCGGCGAAAGCAGCAGACAGAAGTCAGCGTGGTGATGGTGATGGCCATTTCAGGCACCAGTCACATGGTGAGGTGGGGGGGTGACTAATCACAGGACAGCAAATGGAACGGCCTGTCGTGTGTCATTAGTGTGTCACTTTCAGAGAGTGGAGCACTGCATCACTGAAGGAGGAATCTCAATCAAAGTACAGCTGTCTGAAATAGTTTGATTCACAAGACACAAAGAGTTAAATTGTTAAGGAAAGTCGGACGCAACTTTTCTACAACGCTCTGTGTATAAACAAACACAATGCTCTTTTGACTGTGGAGATTGTTGTGCAAAATATATATTTGGAGGGCTGTTTGAGATATCAGTCAGAGAGGAGTGAAGTGGAAAGATAATAATGAGAGTGCAACACAATGTATCTCAAGTAGCATTAAAGTGTCACTTTCAGAATGTCAATGATCATCACATCACTGCGGGGCTTCAAGAGGCCGCGACAAGATGCTCACAGCACGGATGGTTTTACACTGCAGCTGCTGGGATGAATTTTAGACATTATGCAACATGCCTGTAGTGTTTTCATATGAAGAGTCTACACAGTTTGATTTCTAGCAAGCCACAGAAATGTGACTGTATGATCATAATGTCTTTAAAGAAATGGCATTCATTATTGACAGTATACAGAAAGAACAAGGAATATTTTCATACAAAAAAAAAGGAAAATCATTCTCATAAAATCTAACAGATTCAGACTGTTTAGTGTCAGTTTTGCAATATTAATGTAGCCAAACCCTGAGAAGTTTTATTTCTAGACATCACAGACAAAAACATACAAGCGTCAGATTCTATCTGCAGTGGTGGCAGAAACTGTAAAAAAAAACAAAAAAACTGTACCCTCCCAAAATAAAGGTTCAGCTATAGACTTATCAGTGTCAGTATGGGAGCTTCTTGAAGCCCACATTACTCTGCTGCACTTTGGCCTCAGCTCCACTACCATGTTTACTATAACCACTGTACAGAATGTGTTTTAAATTGCACTAACAGGGCAAATCAGAAGTAACCATAATTTTGATAATTTGGCCAAGTGAGCACATAGAAGGAGGGAGGGGATGGAGACGGAGATAGCTGCCTGCTTTCCTGCCTGCTCTGGTTTTTATGGCTGTAAAGTTTTGTTTTGCAATGAAATGGACTGCATTATTAATCATAAAACTGTTACTGTCGCTGTCATCACTCAAGTAGTCAAAGTGCCGTTCTTTATAGGGGCTGAGGTACCTCTCAAGGCCGCAAATCAAAAGTCATTATTAGCTAGGGAATTCAAAAGACAGTTAATTAAGCGTATATTTATTTCTAATTGTAAAAATCAAATAATAAGGATCAACTTGTAGTCCTCAGTGTAGATCAAGCTCTAGCTCCAGAAATGCTAGAGCCTGCATTCCCATAAGGCAAGTCAATAGCAATATCTGACTTATAGTCCAGGTTTTTTCAAAATGCATGCCCCTGGCTTTGAAGTCTCTGAGTCTATGCCAAGATAACACTGATAAAATTGTCAGATATTATTTTCTCAGGCTTGAGCTCCTCCAGAAACACTTGAGATAGAAAAACATGTTTGCACAGGCAACAGAGTCCTCCTCAGGACTGTTGGTCTGCTCCTTCTGTAGAAGTATTGGAATTCCAATTTAAACTTACACTAATTCACAGACTCACTCATAGGGCAATAAGACATCCCTACAGCCAATAGTGGCCTGTTTGATCACACTTTCTTATATGGGACATTTGCAGCATGTCATCCACTTTGATTTCTACCCTGTTTTGCCTGTTTTCTCCCCTGTCAGCATTCAAGTAAGGGAAAAATCCTTCAAAAATCTTGATAGAAATGAAATGAAAGAAATGTAAAAATGTAATAGTGCTTGATGTTGTTCTGTTCCTGTAGGACACACCATCTTTGACACAGACAGAAATAGGAATTCCCCTCATTTGCAAGGAAAAATCAATGCCTGGGTGACCTTTTCCAGATTATGTTGGATGAAAAATGGCACAGGAATATACCACAGTTGAAAGAAAAAGCATGGAACAACCCAAAACATCAAAGCTGGAATCACTGTCAAAAAATTACACCTACATTAATTGCTACTGGCTTTACTTTGGCAGACAGAAATTCATGCTGAATCAATTAAATGGAGTTGGTGATGCTTCAAAAAGAACAGTTTTTGATTTAGTTTCATGTAGTTGCAGAAAAACTCTGTGACATCCATTACTTTTTATCTAGGGCGCAGTTACTCTGAGTCGTGAGCCTGCTGGAGGCTTCAGGTTTTATAGGCACACATAACCCTGTTGTCAGCATGATAATGAATATTTATAGTATGTTAGTGAAATTCCAAGTGGAAGCATGTACGTTTTGAATAAAGAGGCTTAAAACTGAACCTTTTAGAATCACAGATGCAATAAAATGTCCCCTGGAGTTACCAAAACATTCTCTCGGATGGATTACTATAGAACCAGTGTCCTGAAATCCAACTTGAAATTCCTGCTTGAGCAGAGTAGTACTTTTTTATATAAAGGGATTGCACCAAAGAGCAGACTGGTTTTCACCCATCAGAAAATGGACCATTGACAGACAAATGAACAGATCTGGATCAATACTGCAGCAGGTTTCACAGAGGATTGCCAAAAGCAGTTCTGCTCTCAACAGAATATGACTTATCAAGTTGATAAAACAATGACCTGAAAAAATTAATAATCATACCAACGTTGTAACTGGCTTTTCGTGTTTTATCTTTGGTTTTGCATTCCTTTGATGATAACTCCTGTAGAAACAGAACAGTACGCCGTGTTAATTATCATTTTCTTCCAAGGTCTCGGTGTTCGCCATCATTTCTCTCAAAACAAACCTGGGAACACCTCTGAAGAAAGGTGAGGGAATCTTTCATCTAGAAATAGTTTGTTTGGTTCATTTGATCTTAGTTTTTTTGTCAAAGCAAGCAAAAAAAATAAAAATCTATTGGAGAATAATGGTAAACAAGAAGAAGAAGCTAACACATTATGAACGCATATGTGTTAGATTGAAACAACATATGCTTTTTCATCTGATCCTCATGAACAGATCGACAAGAAAAGCATCGTTAGCTGAATAGTAAATGAATCCTCATGCACCTTATTAACTTGACACTGGGATTTTGCAAATGTTTGTCAAACGTTATGATGTTAAGGGTCCTAGAGATGGAGATGGGAGTGAAGACCTCAAATGTTTCCATGGAGATGACCTGAAATCGATATATGAAGTATTTAACAGTAGTTCTTACTTCATCCATCATGGTGGAGGTTTTTGATTTGATTTTTTTTTCCTAATGAGGATCTCATATTGAGTTTACGTGGCTTTGCCAGATCAGAAAATGCTGACATCCTATACCACCGATACAGTTCAGATCTGTGGACCCAGATGCTGCCCTATCCAAACCACGGTGTACAACTGATACTGACTGAAAGGGGTGTTTCTATCTTAACCAGCTTTTCTAGCCTTTAAGGCATTGATCACATAATGCTAGTCTGCCAATCACTGCGTCCCAAGTCAGGGGCTTAGATGCACTCATCTCACCCTTTGCTTGAGGATATTTGCTCTAACTAGACCTCATTGAATTTCTACTGAATATCCCTGCTCTAGGGGAAAATAACACTTATTCAGTTTGTTTTGACTGAGATAATGTAATTTTTATGCTTCTAGTCAAGCTGCCATTTGTTTAAATTATTCTTAAAAACACTGCATGCTGCTACAAAAGCTCCTTTCAATGGTGTCACCCCGAGGCAACAGCAAGGACGCTAAATTCACATGGGACCAGGTTGTGCTTGGTCAGTTTGTATCAGAGCAAACATTCTTTTGGATTATTTTTTTTTACAAATATGCAAACAAAATTGAATGTGCCTTAACATTATGCAACAAGCAGGCAAGTTTATCTCTGTTTGTTTTTATCAGGCAAGGACAAATCAGATATTTGCACGTTTGGCAATACTTTCTATTTGACAGGCTGGCTCTTTATACACCCACCCACTTAACTGTCAGCCCCAGTGGCGAGAAATGCTGTGGTTTTACAGTCAATGCTGTCTGTATCACCAGGGCACACAGCCTGCCTTTCTTGCTTCCTGTACTGATTTTAAATCCTATAGCACTGAAGAAGTGGAGAAATTAAAAAAAAATGAGTATCCCTTTAAGATGTTAACGTGCAACGAGTGCTTAAGAAAGAGAGAAAGACAGTAGACGATGGTTCTTCAAAATAAGCTGGAGAAATAAGCCGCTCTCAGATCCTTAATCTCTTGCTGACATTTCGGCAATAAGTAATTCATAATACTGGATGACACTTGGAGTTTATCAGCCTTGCATTTATGTTCAGCTTTTCAACGTTCTCTCTTTAACAGCCCAAGTGTTGTCATCTGGATATGGGAAGGGTACCATTTTTGATTTATGATAATTGTTTTGATTCCAAAGTGGGGCATCAAAAATAATCATGCATTAAATGAATAGACTCATTGGCACTGTGAGCGATGAATAGATATGGAAATAGTTGGACAGTGTAGAAAATACAGAAGGAGACAGACTACTGCTCGTAATCACATAGGAATGATGTGTGTATTGTAAATAATAAATAATATTTTAAAAAGCTCAATACGATTTTGAATGCAAATGCAAGGCCTTAAGACAGGGGGCAGGGATTGGTTTAAAAAGTCCCCCACTATTAAAATCTAATCAGATTTTGCCATGATGAAAGCCAGAAGCTCAGACAGGTCATGCATGGTTTCATGATGTTTCCCTGGACTTTTTTTAACCACTCAGTGATGGATAATTATGATTATTGAGGGCAATTATCAATAACAAACTCAACCTATAAAACCAGAGCAGGCCATAGCAAACCTTAAGCTATTGGGAAAGGTATTGCTTCCCATTATGGACTAAAATAATCAATCTGAAAATAGTCTCATCCCAATTCACTATTTACTCCTGTTTGGGCAACACCTGCCAAAGACTAACAGTGCCCAGCTGTTGCAGGAAGTTACTGGGCCTTTTATATGTATGAATATGTCTATGGCTCAGTTTTTATATCCTCAGTGCCACAGACAGAGGACAGGTGTCTGTCAGACATGAAGAAACTAATTGCCAGTTTCTGTCTTAAGTGGGAATTGTTGACAATGAGAAAAACACAACATTTAAAGCTCATTACCAAGCAATGATTGACAACGTAATTGGACACATAATTAAACAAAGGTATGTATGTGTGTCTGTGGAAATGAATGGAAACCAATGACTGTAAAAAAAAAAATGTTCTGTTCCCTCAGTGAAACCCATAAACACTCTGGTATACAGTCCTTTAAAAGGCAAACAAGGACACATCAGCTTCATTCAGTCTGTGCTGACCTGTTTGGGGGTATTTGTAGAAACATTAAGTTGGTGATTATCTGGCTCACTCCCAGATGTGCAGAACTCACCAATAAAACAAACTCAAATTTATTCTGTCTCCTCATTTGTGTATATGTATTGGCAGCTTGCCAGTGCTACATATCTTCAAATCAAAAGTGTCCAGGCTGTGGTTGAAGCTGTGTGGGCCTGCCTCCAGTCTATCCCTTGGCAAAGGCACATGCAAGTCTGTGGTAATTTAATGCTTGCTGCCCAGGCCATATGATCCCGTGGGAGTGCCTGTGCCCCTGTAAGTGAGGCTGAACGCTTTATCCCATGGCATTAGTCGTCCATGTTTGAGTTAATACCCTAGAGTAGAGCCTCTATCCAGAGGCATTAGTGTCTGACACTCTACAGCTCAGAAAGGGGGAGGCTCTTACTTCCTCCTCTTGCACCAACACACACACACACACAGGTAACCCTTTCTTTTACAGTCCCCTAATTACTGTGTATTTACTGTGTAATTACAAGGTAAAAGAAAGAAATTACAAGGTAACTAACACTGGTAAAAATGATGGTAACTACAGAGTAAATACTAACTAATTGCCTTGAAATATCTCAACTATTACTAAAGAACAACACTGCATTAATGGGTAATTACTACCGTCATTATGAAGGTAACTACAGTAAAATAATAACGCAATTACAATGTAAAAGGAGAGAAATTACATCCCATTTACCTGGTAGTATAATCCAATATCTCACCTGTCCATCGTGTTACTAAGTTATTGAGCTGTTTTGGCTGGTAATAACTTTGCTCATTCATTTATCATGCCTGATTTTATTTAGTACTTACCTGGCAAATATGCCATCAGGGTCCTCTTGTTAATTAAACCTTCTGTAGTGTTACCAGGTAAAACACATCTATTTACCAAGTAAATAAGATGAAATTGTGCTGTAAAAGAAAGCGTGGCTTCTTTCCACAGTATTACCAGTTTATTACTATGTAATTAAACCAAGACTGTTCAGTTTTACACATTTTCGTTTCTCAACATTACCATGTATTTTCTGTAGTATTACTAGGTAAAACACATCTATTTACCAAGTAAATAAGATGAAAGTGTGCTGTAAAAGAAAGCGTGGCTTCTTACCAGTTTATTACTATGTAATTAAACCAAGACTGTTCAGTTTTACATATTTTTGTTTCTCAACATTACCATGTATTTTCTGTAGTATTACTAGGTAAAACACATCTATTTACCAAGTAAATAAGATGAAAGTGTGCTGTAAAAGAAAGTGTGGCTTCTTTCCACAGTATTACCAGTTTATTACTATGTAATTAAACCAAGACAGTTCAGTTTTACATATTTTCGTTTCTCAAAATTACCATGTATTTTCTGTAGCATTACTAGGTAAAACACATCTATTTACCAAGTAAATAAGATGAAAGTGTGCTGTAAAAGAAAGTGTGGCCTCTTTCCACAGTATTACCAGTTTCTTACTATGTAATTAAACCAGTACTGTTCAGTTTTACATATTTTCCATTCTCAACATTGCCATGTATTTTCTGTAGTGTTACCAGGTAAAACATGACTATTTTCCAAGTAAATAAGATGAAAGTGTGCTGTAAAAGAAAGCGTGGCTTCTTTCCACAGTATTACCAGTTTATTACTATGTAATTAAACCAAGACTGTGCAGTTTTTACATATTTTCGTTTCTCAACATTACCATTTATTTTCTGTAGTGTTACCAGGTAAAACATGTCTATTTACCAAGTAAGTAAGACGAAAGTGTGCTGTAAAAGAAAGTGTGGCCTCTTTCCACAGTATTACCAGTTTCTTACTGTATAATTGAACCAAGACTCTTCAGTTTTACATATTTTCCATTCTCAACATTACCATGTATTTTCTATAGTGTTACCAGGTAAAACATGACTATTTTCCAAGTAAATAAGATGAAAGTGTGCTGTAAAAGAAAGTGTGGCCTCTTTCCACAGTATTACCAGTTTATTACTGTGTAATTGAACCAAGACTCTTCAGTTTTACATATTTTCCATTCTCAACATTACCATGTATTTTCTATAGTGTTACCAGGTAAAAACATGACTATTTTCCAAGTAAATAAGATGAAACTGTGCTGTAAAAGAAAGCGTGGCTTCTTTCCACAGTATTACCAGTTTATTACTATGTAATTAAACCAAGACTGTTCAGTTTTACATATTTTCGTTTCTCAACATTACCATTTATTTTCTGTAGTGTTACCAGGTAAAACATGTCTATTTACCAAGTAAGTAAGACGAAAGTGTGCTGTAAAAGAAAGTGTGGCCTCTTTCCACAGTATTACAGTTTCTTACTGTGTAATTGAACCAAGACTCTTCAGTTTTACACATTTTCCATCCTCAACATTACCATGTATTTTCTATAGTGTTACCAGGTAAAACATGACTATTTTCCAAGTAAATAAGATGAAACTGTGCTGTAAAAGAAAGTGTGGCTTCTTTCCATAGTATTACCAGTTTCTTACTGTGTAATTAAACCAAGACTTTTCAGTAACAATACACAAAAATCACATTCGATACGTACCTCGGTTTTGAGGTCTCGGTTCGGTTAATTTTCGGTACAGTAAGATAACCAAATGCAAAACATAAATTTGATTGTTGTTTATTAGGAATTTTTCTCAACCAAATGTACAGGTTTTGGTCAAATGTAATTATTTTACTCACCGACTAATGTTATGTTGTACATTGTCCCTGATACAAATAAACTTATTAAACCATTATACAAAATATAAAAAAAAGAGAAAAGAATAGGCCTAAAGTGCTGCCTAATAAGTCAAATAAATTATTCTCAAATTAACAAAATACGGTATAAATAAGCCTTACAATGAATAAAATATTCACAAATAAACAAAATATATAAAACATGATTAAAAAAAAAATTCTCACACAACTTTTGCAACACGGCCAGATAGAGAGAGAGAGAGAGAGAGAGAGAGAGAGAGAGAGAGAGAGAGAGACGGACAGACAAAGGGACAGGCAGACTGTGGGGGGGGTCCTCAAGCCTCTGTTTTCTTGCTAGCGGTAGCATTAGCCACGACGCAAACGGGCTGCACATGTAGCTGCAGTCTGACTGTAAACACACACAACTTCTCACCCGTGCTCAGCGTTGTACCGAACCGAACGCCCCGTACCGAAACGGTTCAATACAAATACATGTAGTGGCGTCGCCTGGTCTGGGCATTCCTGGCTCTAGCCCCGAACATTTCTTATTCAGCCCCGGATGTTTTCTCAGACGGAGTTAAACAGAAAGTGAGATGGTAGTTTTGTAATTTCCCAGTGACAGTGAATGCAACACAGGCACGACGCCACGACCAATCAGAGAGAAGTGTTGTGGAAGCGGAGACTCCTCCTCCGTGTTTTATTGGCTAACAGCCAGGTAACCAAGGTAACTATTTGAATTGTAGCGACGACATCAGGCGGTTTTTTTTTTTTCTCGGCACGAACCAGCGCGTCTGGTCGGATTGGGCCGTCCATGTTCGCTTGAGCCCAAAAGAACAACCAGGCAGCAGAGTACAAAAACAGAGGAACAGAGACAGCACAGCAACAGGTGTGTGTGTGTGTGTGTGTGTGTGTGTGTGTGTGTGTGTGTGTGTGTGTGTGTGTGTGTGTGTGTGTGTGTGTGTGTGTGTGTGTGTGTGTATGTGCGTGTGCATGTGCGTGTGCGTGTGTGCTACCTGCTGCAAAAGGTAGGCTAATAATATTCTATAATCATAGTTGGCTGAAAATCTTAGGACGTAAAGCTCAAGCATGTGTTCTTGCCATTACAATGATAGGAACCGTTCTCAGTCAATAATAAATCTGTTTTTTATTTTATCTAAAGCAATGTTGTCCTTTATTTTCTCCTCAGAGTAGTCTACACCAGCATGCCTTCCTGCTTGTAGGAGGGGTGGGGGCGGGGGCGGTGGCTCCTCTCTCTGTGTTTGTCTGTCTGTCCGTCTCTCTCTCTTTCTCTCTCTCTCTGGCCGTGTTGCGCACGGGCTCCAGCACCTGTGGATCTGCTGCAAATGTGCCAAGAGCATCGTCAGGCAGCCGTTGTGGCATTTGCCCACATTGCCCTATGGTCGGTCCGTCAAAAGTTGTGTGAGAAGTTTTTTTTTTTAAATCATGTTTTATATATTTTGTTTATTTGTGAATATTTAATTCATTGTAAGGCTTATTTTATATACCGTATTTTGTTAATTTGAGAATAATTTATTTAACTTATTAGGCAGCACTTTAGAACAGTAGGCCTAGGCCTATTCTTTTCTCTCTTCTTTAATATTTTGTATAATGGTTTACTTTTGTTTAATATGTTTATTTGTATCAGGGACAATGTACAACATAACATTAGTAGGTGAGTAAAATAATTACATTTGACTAAAACATGTACATTTGGTTTAGAAAAATTCCTAATAAACAATCAAATTTATGTTTTGCATTTGGTTCTCTTACTGTACCGAAAATGAACCGAACTGACATGGTAATGTTGAGAACGCAAAATATGTAAAACTGAACAGTCTGGTTTAATTAAATAGTAATAAACTGGTAATACTGTGGAAAGAAGCCACGCTTTCTTTTACAGCACACTTTCATCTTATTTACTTGGTAAATAGATGTGTTTTTTCCTAGTAATACTACAGAAAATACATGGTAATGTTGAGAAACGAAAATGTGTAAAACTGAACAGTCTTGGTTTAATTACATAGTAATAAACTGGTAATACTGTGGAAAGAAGCCACGCTTTCTTTTACAGCACACTTTCATCTTATTTACTTGGTAAATAGATGTGTTTTTCCTAGTAATACTACAGAAAATACATGGTAATGTTGAGAAACGAAAATGTGTAAAACTGAACAGTCTTGGTTTAAATTACATAGTAATAAACTGGTAATACTGTGGAAAAGAAGCCACGCTTTCTTTTACAGCACACTTTCATCTTATTTACTTGGTAAATAGATGTGTTTTACCTAGTAATGCTACAGAAAATACATGGTAATGTTGAGAAACGAAAATGTGTAAAACTGAACAGTCTTGGTTTAATTACATAGTAATAAACTGGTAAGAAGCCACGCTTTCTTTTACAGCACACTTTCATCTTATTACTTGGTAAATAGATGTGTTTTACCTAGTAATACTACAGAAAATACATGGTAATGTTGAGAAACGAAAATATGTAAAACTGAACAGTCTTGGTTTAATTACATAGTAATAAACTGGTAATACTGTGGAAAGAAGCCACGCTTTCTTTTACAGCACACTTTCATCTTATTTACTTGGTAAATAGATGTGTTTTACCTAGTAATACTACAGAAAATACATGGTAATGTTGTGAAACGAAAATGTGTAAAACTGAACAGTCTTGGTTTAATTACATAGTAATAAACTGGTAAGAAGCCACGCTTTCTTTTACAGCACACTTTCATCTTATTTACTTGGTAAATAGATGTGTTTTTCCTAGTAATACTACAGAAAATACATGGTAATGTTGAGAAACGAAAATGTGTAAACTGAACAGTCTTGGCTTAATTACATAGTAATAAACTGGTAATACTGTGGAAAGAAGCCACACTTTCTTTTACAGCACACTTTCATCTTATTTGCTTGGTAAATAGATGTGTTTTACCTGGTAACACTACAGAAGGTTTAATTAACAAGAGGACCCTGATGGCATATTTGCCAGGTAAGTACTAAATAAAATCAGGCATGATAAATGAATGAGCAAAGTTATTACCAGCCAAAACAGCTCAATAACTTAGTAACACGATGGACAGGTGAGATATTGGATTATACTACCAGGTAAATGGGATGTAATTTCTCTCCTTTTACATTGTAATTGCGTTATTATTTTACTGTAGTTACCTTCACAATGACGGTAGTAATTACCCATTAATGCAGTGTTGTTCTTTAGTAATAGTTGAGATATTTCAAGGCAATTAGTTAGTATTTACTCTGTAGTTACCATCATTTTACCAGTGTTAGTTACCTTGTAATTTCTTTCTTTTACCTTGTAATTACACAGTAAATACACAGTAATTAGGGGACTGTAAAAGAAAGGGTTACCCACACACACATGCACACACCCTCCCCAACTCTTCCGCGTTGCATCTCTTTCATCCGTGCACTTAGGATTTTGATCAGAGTTGGCAAACTTTGCTCACACGGGTACTTTCCTCAGATGAAAGATGCATGATCAAGTTGCCCATATCCAGATGTGCTACTGCTTTACCTTTGAGCCTGGGAGGCACATCAGAAATATTCCAATAACCATCTCCGCACCGCCTGCCATTTGTCATGTCAGACGTTTGATCAGAGAGACGGCTGTTGCGCATATCTATCATTTTAGAAATAGCTTGTCCTCAATTGTTAGTTTGTATTTTCGGCTTGTTAATTTTGCTCCCATGAGTATCACAAAGAGACATCCTTAGCTTCTTCCTCCTCGTCACGACAATGTCATGCGGAGGATCATCAGATTACGAGCGACGATGGGCTGCGACCAGTGTTAGCATGTGAATAACAGAAGAGCCGAAAGCTTTGGGATTTTAATAATCTGTAATATTTTCATGTAAATACAGTAAATGTCTGTCTTGCTACTTTAGCAGAAAGCTGTTCTTAGTCTACTCCCCGCCCCCGAGCTTCACCACCTCACATACAGCTCCAGCCACTGCCCGCGCACACACACACACACACACACACACACACACACACACACACTCTGAAGCCCCTGCTCCACACACACACAGATTTGAATGTTACTCAAAGATTAAAATTGTTTGTGTCATTATGGTAATGACAGATAAACAATGTCTCCTGTCATTTAAAGCAATTAGAGTAGAAAATCCCTCTACTTTAATCAATTCATTTTGCATTTCTGTGGAGCATTCCTGGACTAATTAATTATTTTATCTTTATTTAATTTATGCTAACCTTCTAGATTATGAAGCGTTATTTCTATGCATGATTGCAATGATGGGAATTTTGTTGATGCACTGTAAACAAAAGATATAGCCTCGGCATGAGTGAGGAGTTCCAAAAGAAGAAGAGGAAGAAGAACTGGATTGGTTAAAAGGATATTCACAACAGTTTGAACCTCGTGGAGTATGTTTCTTTTCCCTTTCTGCCACCAACAAAGCTGATAGCATTAACGTGCCCAGATAAACTCCCTGTCCTGTCGTTTCACGTTATCACATTCATAAGCCCGTGCGCGCCGCATTCGCAACCTGTCTCCTTATTGTAGCGATAACCTCAAGGCTGACAAAAGCCATTGTGGTTCAGTTTCTCATACCATGGAGGATGAAGTATCTACAAAATCCTTCATGTTAGAGAAATAAAACATTGCTGATTACCAGCAGAGGGGGGGGGGGGGTTCAGGTAACAGCTCTTTTACACAGGTCAGCCAAATTAAAAACACAAATGTAAATGCAGTTATCGTGATACTGATAGGAAGGAGGTGTAACATTCAGGGACGGTTGATTTTGTCCTCAAAACCAACTTTCTTTTTATTGACCCTTTATCTGTCATTCACATCAAAATGTGATATATATATATGAAGAGTTCATTTGCAAAAGCAGATAAGTGCCATTTTGAAAAAAATGAGCTGATGCTTTTGAATTATTCTTTAGTGTTGTTTTCAATAAAGCTTTATTTCTTTTGAATTGCATCTGTTTTTCTACATCTCATCTCCGGTCAAAGCCACTCAACTTTGGTTTGACTGATAACACCTGGTGTAAATAATAATTAAAAAAATTATTATTATTATTTTTTTAAACTGAGATATCTGCTTTTGCAAATGAACTCTTCATATGCATTATGCACTGCATGTTTCTGCCTATGTCCTTGTGTTTCCTTCCTGAGCTGAGTTGGAAGGACTGCAACGCACAAATGTGAATTTTGTCCCTCATCTCTTTTGTACTCACGGAGGGGATTGATCTCAATGCTAGTATGGACTGGTGGAAATAACTGCCAGAATACATGCTGTGTTATAAGAAAAGCCCTGAAGACCTTTGGTTATTGTCTTTTTGTGAATCAGTCATGAAACGCAAATCAAGATGGGTACTTTGACAAAATGTTCTTACAGAATAAAACAGGAAGTTGCTATAACACCAGCATATATAATCCAAACTCGGGCCAGACTTTATGTTTGATAAGAGTCCCAGCCTGAAAACATGTATACATGCCAATATTCAGAACCACTACCGCAGTTTGATGTGCTCTTCTTAGCAGGTTGTCCACACCTCAAACTGGTTAAGATCTTGAGATTTAAGTCAAATTTACATTCCCAAATCTGCTACCAGCTTCTATTCTTTGATGACAGTCCCACACAGAAAATTGCATCCTAATGTAAAGTCATAAGGCGCGTTTCCACTGCAGGAACTTCGGGGTAATTTTACGGGGCCAGCCCCGTTGGTGCGTGTTTCCACTGCAGGAACCTCCCCCACAGGGCCATTTACAGGAACTTTTACGGGGGCCAACGGAGTACCTACTCCAGGGTAGGTACTCCGTTCGGCCCTGAAAAGCTCCTGGGTGCGGCTCGAGGTTAACCCGGCACTGATTGGCTAAAGCTAGAGCAGGCTCTGACGCTACCAGGAAGCACCAAAACAACCGGCATTTTTAAAAGGGGGAGCAGAAGAGGAGCATTAGCCTAGCAGACACCGCTGTAAACAACAAGAAAACAGCAGGAAGATGTACACAAATGGGCCGACGATGAGGTGCAGACATTGATTGCAGTCTACAGCACCGAGGAGATTCAGAGGAAAAAAAACTCAAGCAGGATTACAATCAGCCGCCATGTGCACAAACACACAAACCAGAAACGCGGCTACCGCCTCAGCTCCTTCCATCCTTCTTCTCCGTTGTTGTTATGATTTTTGTGCATGTGCTTGTGACCTGCCTGGGTGACGTCACGGTTGAAACTGTTGCACAGCGGCGATCGAAACTCATGACGTCGCCGCAGGGTCCGACTCTGCAGTGGAAACACGGCCACTGAGAGGACGGTTCCTGTAGAAGTTCCTACCCCCTCCCTTTACCAGGAACTCCTGCAGTGGAAACACGGCTATAGTCAAAATGTCACCTCCTGAAAACAGTAAACAATTATTGAGTGACAGACGACATTAATCTACATGCATTTTCAAAGAGTTCAGTTTATTCAGTGCTTTTATAGTTTCAAGGACGGAAATGTAATTTGTGTTGAGAAGTAGAAAATGTGCAACACAACATAAAACCATGAAAAACACACCCACAAATTCGGTTTTCCATGAGGATTATAGATATTCTAAGTATTAAACATGCAGGTGGTCTAAAAGACACTTGAGATTTGAACGTGATAATCACAGTCAAGATGTGTTTTTTATTTCTTTTGTGTGATATGCAGCAACCCGGTGCTTAACAAGGACAAAATATGATTTGCACCCTTTACAGTATAGCCTAAAATCTGTGTTCACAGGCAGTTTGCAAAGTAGAAAAACACTAACACAGATTCAAACTGCCCCCTTTTCAGGCTTTATGTTTCCTGAACACCCACAGGAAGTGCAGTGGGAATGCTAACCTGGCCTGGTGTCTGTGATCTCATAGCAGTGTCTTGCAGCACAAGGTTTCACTTTCAGGAGGCGCCAGCATGGGAAAAACAAAAAAAAAAGGTGCAAGTTGCATATTGTCGTCTTGGCAGCATATTAATGCTAATGTTCAAAACAAGTTTGAGCACCTGGGACTCTGAGGGATTACAACAGCCCTTTGAAGTGGATATGAGAAGTGCTTTTATTTTAGTTTGTAAATTGGCCCATAATGAGTGACACTCAGTTGAACAGAGGGGTGACAGCAGATTCACCTCCCCAATTACAAGCACACAATGATTTTGCTATACTGTAGACTTACTGAGAACGGACCTCTGTCGCCCTCACTTATGTCAGATTTAATATCAACTACACAGAATGGCAGAGAGAGGGCAGCTGTAAAGGATAATGGCAATTAAGGAAAAAAAAACTTTGCATGAAAAGGTTTGTTGTATGCTACAACAGACTTTACAATGTTGTTGGTATTTTGATTACAATGCCATGCCTACCATGATGTGTCCTTAAAAGGTGCACAGAGAAAAAAAAAGAAAAAAAGTGAATATCATAAAAACTGACCTTGGCAACATGTGGTTTCCTGAGCAACCATAGACACTGTTCCCTAGTAACAATTTAATGTTAAAGATGTATTTTCACCACAGGGAGAATGAGCTGCATGCAGCCATCAGTAAAAAAATAAAATGAAACAAAACAAAACAAATCATATGGAGGAGCTGCACATGTCTTTCAGACACCCTGTAGCTAGTATGGGGGACCTTATTTAGTGTCTGCTCCGATAAGTGTAATTCATTTCATTACCCCTTTGTGTGTCTGATTAGATCTTAATGACTAAAACATCACATTTTAATGCAGTTTCAAAAGTGTTTTAATTCCATTGATCTTCAATAAATTCAATATCAATTAGCACATACTAAAAAATGAAAATGAAATGCATTCCACTCAGTAATTGTGCTTATTTTACTTTTCATAGGACAAAAAAAGGTGCATCTGCAGCTGATCATCGCTCATTTGGGCGTCGCCCTATAGGTTAATAACACATCAGAGGGCTGATGGCAAAGTAAATCTACAGTTCTGTATGAATCAGTGTGAAACACCAAAACCACAATTAATTTCATTAATGAGCAGAAAGTCTCAATGAGATAAACATCTCCTCTGCAAGAGGCAAGAAGAAATTACAGTATGTTTGCAAGAGCCAAAGTGATACGAGTTAGCCGCACAAAGCAAACATCATGCCAGACTTTTTGAAGTCTTGTCAAATAATATTATAAAGAACGAGCAAGTGATTCGGTTCATTCATTTTGTTTTATGTATAAATACAGGCTATTAAAGAAACAGCTTCTATATTACAACTGCCTGGCTTCAAATGATATGGTGATTATGAGATACTTGACACAAATTCATCACACACACTGTGCACGCCAGCATGCAGCCACAGTTAAAAGAAGCTGAGAGAAGATAGATTTATCCATTAAAATAAAGTTGTTTGTTTTTTGTTTTCACATTGTGTCCTGAGGAACAAATGCTTGAAAAAACAAAAACAAAAATGAGTTACCGCCTTGATTCAATATCCAGAGTCAATTTCTTAGTAGTAGTGTGGGTGAGGCAAGTCAGACAGAATGTGAACCTGCACCAGTATTTTTCTCAGTTTCTCAAAGTTTCTTTTTCAAGGTCAGTATGGCTATTTTTAGATTAACATTTAACAGATAATGGAGACAGAACTTTATGCCAAAATGCATTTATATATATTTACAGTACTTTCTTCAGACTGGTTATTCAGACTGTACAATTTCAGAGCCTTACCTGGAGCCAGCTAGTCTCAGTTAAGCCGAGTAAATGGACACCAGAGCTCCGATAAATTCAATTAATTTGCACCACTTCTGTCCTGATTTGACTCTGTTCCCGCTGGCTCTACCTGTTACAGTTATACAGATTTTGATACATGGTTTGGTTGCAGGTAACACAGGCTCCCACTTATCTCCATTCTCCAAGGAGCTGTTGGAAAAGATGAGGGCAAAAACATTGTTGCGATTGAAAAAAATGTAGCTTCGCCATAGCACCTGGCCAAAGAGCAAATCCATACTGGGATGCTTTTCAACGGATCTGGCTCACTTGCAAGTAATTTAAACCCAGTGCTCAAAGTGAAGCAGGCGGGGCACTTTCACCAATGTCTGTGCTGAATGATTGCTGAATGATTTAGCAAGTTGGAAGAGGTAGTTCAGTGGGACGTCGCACATGAGTGGAATGGAGAAAAGGGGATCCTCGGGGTTTGGAGGAGACGGCTGCTGCAGCCATCTGGGATGTTTGGAGGTTCACCTGATGATTTGACAGGGGACAATGGGACACAGCAGGTGAGCGCTACCTACAGCATGAGAGAGCAGGGGTTGCCAAGGATGCCAATGTCTCACAGGCAGGCAGATTGGGTATTTTGCTTATGTCAATTTATCTTCTTTTACAGTTTGGGTAAACAACATTTCTCGATTTACAAAACATGACCTTGAGGCAACACTTTTGAAGTATTTTCGCATTAAAGACAAGATACTGTAAAGGCTCCATTCAAACAGTCCTCAACTTGCTTGATCTAAGGAGCAATATCCACTGTTCACAATTCAACAAATTTTAGAATTATCTCAATTACCTAAAGCTGCATCAAAATGCCATCAAAGTCCTCATTAAAAAATACACTTTATCTTGCTTATGTAATACTTATTCCCACAGCAAGGCAGCATGAAGCAGCTAAACAATTCCCAGTCATTGGACAATTATCCACACATTTTCATTTTGTTAAAATGCAATTGAAATTTGAAAACCTTTCATTTTGATACATATGAGCAATTTAATTGTACCACTCAAATGCAGTGTGCTCACGCAGTGACTCTATTTGAAATGTGGTCTGTAATTCACATCATGGTTCCAATAGGTTCGGGAAATGAAAAAAAAAAAAAGTAGAGAGGCTGTATTTTTGACAGTGTTGATCTGATGTATCAAAATTCAACATGTTTGAATACCATACCAACGAGGCTCATTATGGAAATATGACTGGAAATAATATTTCACGAACGGATCATTTGCAAAAGCTTGGTTATGTCTCATGGCGATTGGCGGTGTTAATGTCAGCTACATGTTTGAACTGTTGGACTAAAAGAGTGTCACAGTCTGACTGATAATGGAAAACTAAACTAAAAAGTGCTGAAATGAAGAGTGTGCTGCATCTGCGTTGCTACATAGCTGAAAGCAAGCTGACAGAGACATAGAGACAGGGGTTGACCATTTCAGTACTACGGACAGAGACACAGACAAAACCAGGCAATATGCATACTGCACATGGTCAATTATATATTGAGTGTGCTGTTGTTCTATTCTCCTACAATACAATGCACAAAAATATAATGGAGGAGCTGCTCTCAGTGGGATCAACAGGAAAAATGCAATGAATTTGAGAGAAATGATTTAGATGTCTTGCTGTGACATTCCACTTGCAGTTTGATTGACACCCCGCCCTCTGAATATTGTATAATCTAAGGTCTGTACAAAATGCATGCTCATGTTGATTCTTCATACACTAACTGTGAGTACAGACTGTGGATTTGGGACACAGCCTGTGTTTAAATGTTTCGGCACTGTGGAGATGGCAGACGTAAAGGGAGGCCGACGCTGGGGCCAATTATCACACACCAATTTAAAACAGGTTTTGAGCATGTTCACAGTGGGAAAGTCACAAAATAAAGTAGCCTCAAAACAATCAGCACGCATGCTGAACACCCGTGATTTTCTAGTGTGCTGTGGTTGTGCAATGTTCCTCATTGGAAATTCTCCCTAACATTGGAAACAGAGAAGCTGCTCACAGTTGGGAAGGTAATGAAACCGATTGGTGGTGGTGGAGGAGCTCCACGAACATATCAGGAAACAAAAAAAATACTGGGCATTTTGAAAAACAAACTGCTGTGTCACTGTTTAGAGGTTGTATTTTCCAATTTGAGTAATTTACAAAGGTGTTTCAACTTTTCTATTTAGTTATTGAAATTTATCTTGATTTTTTGAATTACTGGGGAAAAAAAGAATTGAATATTAGGATGTAAGTATGTGCTGTGTACAGTTACTAAGGAGTATGTAATTGGGGCACGGCAGAGAAATGGCCAGACAGACTGTGTTTGAATGTTTCAGGACTAGAGAGACACTGCGTCCCAATTCAGCTGTTGGATTCTCCACAAGTCAACATTTCCAGACTAAGTTTGTCCAAACAAGTCCAACAGGCTGCCTCATTTCAAAAGCTGCTTCAAATATGTCTGAGAAACCCTGTCTCCTGTTGTTAGACTTTGTTGAACACTGCTGGTTTACTCTCTGTGGCCAACACTACTCCATAATCCATTGTGCACTCAAGGATTCCCTGTAAAGCCACGTGCTGTGTGTTAATTTACTCCTTGACCTGAATAATTTTGAAAATTAAAAAAAAAAAAAATCACTGCAAATGTTTTTGCAATGGCAGAAGAAGAAGATATACTCCCCCTTGTGGTACCTTGTGTAAGCTGTAGATTTTGTATTTCCTGAGAGTCACAGTAGAAGAAATTGGACAGGAAGAGACTGAGATTCTGTTGGTAACTCATGGAAAGCTATGCTAGCGGTGTCTAAATTCAGGGGACACATCCTTTGGAGGCTACATTTGAGGACTGAGTACGTCACAGTGGTTTGACTGAGGCCATGTTGGTGTGTAAGCTCCTTCAGAACAACTAATGCGACCTTTATCCAATGGATACAACTGTTGGTTACTTTGTGGCCCGGGCAAATCCAGTGCATCCACAGTGCATGCCGATTCCCTTGGATAACTGTGGTGGTGGGAAAAAAGGAAATCAAATGATTTCTTTTTTTAATAACATGTTGCGCCATTACATTAGGCCTATATGTTATTTGTGTGTAATTCAAGTTGTTTGTGACTGGTCTTGTGATGGTCTAATCCACAGAGAATTCACTGTAACAGGCGCGACACCGGCACAAGGCAAATTTTTTGCACGATAAGATTACATACAAAGTCAATGTACAGACACGAATGGACGCAAATTTGTGCCGGCGGCGCGAATGACGCGAATGGCGCAGTGCGAATGACACGAATGACGCAACGCGAATGAAGCGAAAACGCGAAATTCGCTCAAGTTCAAAATATTGAACTCAAGTGAAATATTTGCGCAAATGCCGCAAGTAAAAACAAATATTCCAGTGGGCAAACTCGAGCGAGTAGAGCGAGGCAAATATTTTACTCGCGCCCGGTGTGAACGCACCGTAAGTAATCAGCTGATTGAGCTGCAGTAGTTAAGATTGCTTGGCAACAAGAGTTGTGCTAGGATAGGCCTGGAAGCATAGTGGGCATTCCTCCGTAGGCTAGACCATGTCAACTGCCAATGATCTGTTCCAGTCCACGCAGAGGACAAGGCCTTCATAGACGATGTATTCCTATTGCATTCTCAAAGTCAGGACTGTCTTTGGCATCCCTTTGTGTACCTTCTATGGCACCGTTAACTGAAACAATATGCAAAGTATAAAACCAACTTTCAGCTAGCAGTTGGACACCATTTTCACATCTGGCTCCTCATTCAGGTCTCATCATCATACAGTCTACCGTCCACTTTCACAAAAAAAAAGAACATGCTTCCACACATTTTGCAGTTAGAGTTGAGTACAGCATCCAGCCTCTATGACACTTTAAGGCTGTTATAAAGTAACCACTTGAGTGCTCTGGGCCATAACTCCAAGCTCCCATCTAACAGCAGCACACTGCAGAGTTCATAAGTAACGCAACGTAGAACACAACCCGAACCCTCAAGAAAGCCAACACTCTGGGGAAGGAAAGTATTCCAAGGGCAGCCTGCTCCCCACTGCTCTGCAAACACAGAGACTCCCTCCAGTGCGCTCTCAGCTCGCACAATGAGGGCTGAAAATGCACAGAAGATCTTCAGAGGATGAAAGAGCAGGGACACGTTAAAGCCATCACCAGAACACAAATCAAGGAGCGATGCTTTGCAAAAAGCCCACAGATGTAGCTTTTGCCTGCACTGTAGTATATCCCATAATGATATGAATGAGAAAATACACAAAGAAGAAAGTACAGATATTGAAAATTACGGGAATAAGGGAAAAAGAGACATCCTCTGCCAAAATAAACAGAAAAGCAGCAAACACTGAAAATGGATTCTATCATTCTGTGCACCCTATAGAGAATTAGAGGGATTAGTCATCTGGTCTTGTTGATACAATGTGTAAGGCACTCACACACAAACACACAGATGTGGAACGTCTTGTTCACATGTTCAAATTATGATCTCAATTTATTCTGCCATTAAAACATACCACTCCTCTCTGCAACATGAGACCTACCATAAGAAATCAATGCAATAAATGAAATACATTGCATTACAGGAGGATAATGTTTTGCTAAAGTCAGCAGCGTTACTTAACATACTTACTCACTTATAAAAAATAAATAAACAAACAAATTAAAAAAACACAAGCCGAGTGGTGCAACTGCTCAGAGCTGAATCCTCTGAGTTTAGCTTCGCAAACAGATAAAAGATTAAAAGATGTATCCAACAATCGCTCAGTTTTTTGCTGCATTTTTCTCTCATAATGGACGCTTGACTTCACCAGCCACTTGTTAACGGATGTTCTCTGCCATTTCATGCTGAGCAGGCAGTACAGCAGGGCAGGTACCGTTGGTCTGTCTGAGCTTGTTTACTGGAAACAGCTGTCTGCAGTTGTATATGAGGGAGTTGGTGGGAGCCTTTAGGAGGCAACCATACAGTGACTACAGACCAGTGAAGCAAAACAATGAGGTAAAAGCATGAGAGCGTCAAAGAGCTGCAGAGCTGGGCGCCAGCTCTCAGCGGGGTTTACACCATCAGTGACCCTTTAAAATGCTCACATTTGTGAATGACAATTCGAGCTGGATTTACATAGTGTAGGAGGCAGATAGTAGTGCTATAAACCACCACTAATAAGGTGTTCTCTGGGGTGCCATATAGCTCACTGGGCTGATGACGGTATTTTCTTGCTTATTTGTCTGATACATAGGGCATCAATATCCACTACACAGGCATACTGTAGGGGGAAAGAAACATTTATCCTGATGCCGTTTCAGTCACCCAGCAACAGACATGTGATTTGCGCGCTGAGCCAAGCTCCTGGTGCGCTCTTGCGTTGTACCTCGGGCGTGCATGGAAAATGCTTGTCATTAAAGGCATAAAAGACCCCCCAAAAAAAGTGAAAGTGCAATGAACTTCCTTAAAGAGATACTTCACCCCAAAATGATAATTCACCAATGTTCTACTCACCGTCATGCCAAGGAAGGGTTTGGAGAACTTTCAAAGTCATCAAAATTATTTTGGAGTTCCGGGGGGGGGGTCCGGTTGGGAACGGATTTTCATATAATGGCAGCGGATAGAGCTCACTTGTGAATCGTCCAAAACACTATGAAACATCCAGATACCTCCATACTGCTCGTCCATACTGACCCAAGTGTCCTGAAGCCGCCACATGAAAAATTTTTTGATCTCTGTTTTTAGCCTTGTTGTAGTAGTAGCTCCCAGTGGCTCTGTTGATGTTTGTGCGCATGCGCAAGATTTGCTGCGAGATTACATCATGAATCCAGTGGTTTACAACAACAAACGAACATCTCGTTTTGATGACTCTGAAAGTTCTCCAAACCCTTCCTTGGCATGACGGTGAGTAGAAAATTGGTGAATTATCAATTTGGGGCGAAGTATCTCTTTAAAGCAGAAGTAAGCGGAATGTTTGTATGTTTATAAGTCTTAAATAGTTCTATCTTCCGACAGCAATCACTTATATAGAGTGTTTGGTCCGAAACACGGGTCTGTCAGTCACTCTGCTCTGCTGTAAGCCGAGGAGAAAACTTCTTGTATACTTCCTTGTATCCTACAAGTTTTATCCAATGAGGAGAGAGAACGGCATGAAGGGCTGTGTGTGCAGCCAAGGGATGCGCGTGAATGTGGTGATGTAGGGACGAGGACCAATAGATCCATGACGAGGGCGGGGACTGCTAACTCCATTGGCTGACAAGAAGTTAGCCAAAACGACCGGATCGCTTACTTCTGCTTTAAGGTTCAGACAATGACACAAATCATTGTGTCAAAATCTAAATATTTTTACCAAAATAAAATAACTTACAGTACATAACTAAAACTAATCTAGAACTAAATGCAAATGTGTGGATGCAGAGACATGTTGGAATGTTTTAAAGACACGATCAAACAAACAAAGACAAAGGAAAGGAATGCTCCAGGTGGAAGAGAGAGGCAGATAAGACTGAGCAGCCAGGCTTTTAACAGAGTAGCAAGGTGAGCAGCCTCTGCCGTCTTCCCTCTGCCTGGCTCCATCCTCTACAAGGAGGAAGAGGACAGAAAACAAGCAGACAAAAACAGGCAGAGCCAAAACATAGGTGGCCATCACACCACCTACACAAACCTTGCTCAGAGTGATGCAGATAGGCCAACACTGCTGTGATGCCACTGATTAACATAAAAACAATAATGAACAGTGAAGAAATTGATCTGTTTGATTGAAACTGACCCAAGAAAAGTATTGTTGGACTGAATTACAGTCCAGTCTCATATTTGGAATCATCTACGAAGTAAAGTAAAAAAGAATCAAGAATTTTTTTTGGAATCACTAAATATTACTTCCTAAAACTATTAATTAAAATATGTACTGTATTTATTACATTTTGTAATATCAATCAATGTACAAATTATAACCTGTTATAATGGAGGCAGATTTGACTGTTTTGAGTAATTTAGCCTGTTTAAGAAATAAATTATGGGCTAACAGTATAACTGATAATATCCTGCTAAAGAAGAATTTCCATCTGACCCAGTTTTCCCCCTCTACTTACCTTCCTGTCTGTCCTGCCACAACGGCACACTGGAGCTGCCTAAAGGAGATTTGCACCCACCCCTGGGCTTTACCAAAGGTAGCACTTCTCTAACAATAATAAGGATTGCCCTCATTGCAGTCGAGGAGACAGAGGAGGAGGATATTACTGGCTATACAGTCATCTGGTAAGTGTGACATTAATCGTTCCATGATATTTCAGACGCTAACCCGTCGTCCATGCACAGGGAGAGCCACATGCAAGTGGAGCAGAGCATAACGTGATGAAACAGAGCGACGTGGAGCAGAGTGAGAAGACATCTCATAATCACTATTAGCTCTCTCACCACTATAGAGTTTTGTTTTTCAAGGGTGCGAAAGTAAAGCTCCTATTCATCTCCTATAGTGGATCCCTATACACTTGACAACTGCAACAGGCATCAATAACGTTGACATTGAAAAGAAATACCATGACTCCGTGGCATCTATGGACTGAGGTAAACAAGCATGCTTTTAACTAGTCGGTAAAACTTCAAGTTCACCAATAAATGCACTGGAGTCAAGCCCACACAGGTGCACTCGCAGACATACAGTATAATATCACTAGGAGTTTTCACATTGCATCCAACAGTGGGACTAAACTCTGACCTTCAGGTGCACACACAGTACAGCACATAAACTGTAGCTTGTGTGTTTGGACTGCAGGTGTTAAACAGCGGTGTGTGTTTACGTACAGTGCTGATTACTTTGATTGTGACCCTTAATCAATACTTCAGCACTTACAATCTTTGTTCGGATTGAGTGAATGTTGTGAAGATTAGGTTCATACTGTGCAGCTTTGCAGAAACGCCAAGCGTAAATCCTGACCGGTTATTCGCGAGGTGCTCCTCTGTAACAAACGGGTGTGTGTCCTTTGTGCTGGGAGAGCAATGTCTTACTAGAATTAGACCTGACAGGGTTATTTCATTTGGGTTCTGTGGGTGGACCAATAAAGAGGGAGCAGGATGAAATTAATAGAGGAGATTCTTTCTCCTAGATATGTCCGGCAGAATATTCATTATCAAAGGAGGAGATGAGAAAAACTGTAAGAGGGGATATTATGATAATAGGCCTGCCTTTCCTTCTTCTTCACAATTTATTCTTTTTTTTCCGGCAAGTTCTTTTTAAATTGTATAGTTACCTGACTCTTAGGATTGTAATACATTGACATGATGAGAGAACTGGTGCACACAGTGAACCAACAGCAGAAGTCATTACACCCCTATGCAGTATCACTGAAACAAATCAATGGTTCAAATCTGTGTCATTTTACCACTTTTTTTCTTATCTATTTTATTCTCATCAATGCTACTCTATTTTTAAATGTAGGATAGTTAATCTTATGTAACACTGTAACAAAAATAGGTACACCTCAGACCACTGTAACAAGAATTTGATGAACAAAGTTAGAAAATATTCACTACAGATTCCTCAGTTTAGGTCAGAAGTGTTTCTCAGGCCTTGTTCACACGAGTCTGGGTATTTTTGAAACCGTGAACATATGTTCCCGGTTGTATGTCCTGTCCACACGCAACCATGCTTTTGGAACCCTGAAACCGTGTTTTTTTGAAACCAGAGTCCAGGGTGGGGTTTTCGGCCGGGGTTGGTTTCACCGGGTGCGTGTGGACACTGCAACCGCGATTGTTTTTCTCGTTTACGTCATAGCTGCACACGTGCTGATGTAAACACTGCCAGCTCGCAGAGGTTGTTTGCAGCGGTTTGCAGAAGTTGACGTGAGCTCGCAAAAATGGAGGTGACAAAGTGGATTTGTATTATTTCACTTTTCTTTTTTTCTTACATCATCTAAATGCTATTTGTATAGTAAAATATAAGGAAACGGTCGTCAGGGCGATCCTCTTGTCAGCTTCAAACTCACCACAGCTGGTTTTCCACACAGCATCATTTACAGTAACAAGTGACGCTACAGATCAGCTGGGCCGCTGCAGGTGTGTTTTTATAATTACAGAACTACTACAGTAGCGTCACAGTTTCTTATTCCCCACAGTGTTTGATTGAGAGTTTTTCGGGATGATTTTCATGAATGAACAGGCAATAGCCTATGTCACTGTCAGACCGGGTACGACGGGAGGGGGGGGGGGGGGCGCACTGCTGTCAGGCAGTGATAAAAAGAGCCTATGCGGAGATGAGGAACGAGCCAAAAGCCGAAAATGTATTTGTGACGTCCGCGGTCGATATAAAGTGGATATGTTTCATTCATCCATGTTTTGACAGACAACACAACAGCCAGTGATAACGAGTTGCGCCGCACCGACAGCTCAGCCAGCCAGGTGATGCACACAGCACAAGAGTCAAGACACAGCTCAGCAACATGTGCAGGCTGCTGCAGTAGTGCACGTCAAAGGGACATCGCCGAAAATAAAATAAATAGGCTACATGTAGCCTAGTTTTGAAATTGTTCTTGCGCATGTTTTCATCCATAAAATGACCAAAAATGAGCACTAGGCTATAAGCGGATTTCTTGATAACGAATTATTTAAACAGCATTTGTATAGAAATGATTCCGTCCCAAGCCTTTTGATCCATAAGCGGTTTCCACTGTATTTTGATTGGTTAAAACAGCCTTCCACACGTGCATTGCGTCACTTGGTAGTCAAGTCAGTCAACTCAGTTGCGTGTGTACGGAGTGTTTTTATTACACCACTCGTGTGGACGTGGAGCAAAACTCCGGTTTCAAAAATACCCGGGCTTGTGTGGACTAGGCATAATTCAACATGGTTCCAGTAGTATAAGGGACTGCTTGAGCAATAAGGAAACCAGATAGTTGCTGTCTTTTGGTGCCACACAAAGTTTGCTATTTACACAACCTCATAATGTGTTGTATTGTCTGTAAGAATCTGTATGACAGTGACTGGCCAGAGTGTTCAAAGAATATTGCATTGAGTCAACACTCAAAATGGACTTATCGTGAACAGCCCTTTTCTAGTTTTATTGACCCTCAGAGCCCTTTACAATGGAAGTTATATTCACCTATTCATACACAAAGTCATAAAGCAATTTTTTCCCCACTTGAACAGTGATTTTCAGCAATACACATTATTTAGGGTTCAGTATCTTGCCCAAGGACACTTTGAAATACAGAGCAGAGGTGTAACTAGATCTACGCCCTGAGCCACAGCTGCCAAGGGTCCAAGAAGAAAACCATTGCTGACATAACCGCCAGATTAAACTTTGCCAGATTGCATGAAAGGAAGCCTGATCACTATTGGCAACATATTCTGTGGTCATATGAACCAAGAATAAATTTGTTTGTATCAGATTGGGTCCAGCATGTGTGGTGTGGACCTGGCCGGGACTAACACAGTGATTGCAATGTGTTGACTGGGGAACATCACAGTGGGAGTGCGCTGATATGGCTGCATGAGTACAAAAGCTGTGGAGGAGATGACATTTACAGGTGGCACCGTGAATACAGGTTTGTATACTCAAGTACTGAATGAAAAGATGATTCTTGTCTCAAGGGGCTTGGCAGGAGAGGCATTTTCCAACATGGCAATAGTTCCAAACACACAATAGCCTTTAAAGCAGAAGAGATGGGGAGACTATGACCTGGCCAAGTATGTGCCCTGACTTGAATCCATCAGAAAACCTTTAGAGTATTCTAAAGTGGAGGGTGGAGGAACAAAATCCCTTTAGCAAAGAGCAGCTGGGAAGAATCATCTGAAGAATGGATGAACATCTTTCCTCATATTATTGCAACACTGGTAGCATCCAGGCCCATGCAGATTGAACCTATCGTCAGAAATAAAGGGAAACATTCAAAATATGATCCTCTTGATGAGAGGGTTCTGACTTTTCTTGTAGTTCTTTAACATGCACCTTTCATTGTATTCTAATAAGTCTAAGCTTAACTCTTTGAGTGCCAGCCCTTTTATAAAATGGTCAGTGCCATGTGCCAGCGTTTCGGGGCATTTTGAGTAATATTTTAAGACCAAGAGAATATTTTGTACTATGACTCTGAAAACATAAAATAGCTCAAAGGAAGGAGGAGACTCTCTATTTAACTAGGGAAAAAACCATTTGTTTGTAGCCTACCTTGTTCCATTCTTGATTTATCTTAAGCTGAATAGAGCCTGGTTGCACCAAAAAGACCACTTTTTTTCTAGAAAGCTGAGAAAATGCATTTTTGTGAAAGAGAGTCTCTCAAGAAAAATAGTGATTTATCCGTTTTAATTTTGGCTTCAAAAACATGTAAGACATCTGAAAATTAAATTTCACATGTTTTTTCATTGTACAAAAAAATAAAATAAAATAAAATACAACAAGTAGGAGTCTTACTCTGCAGAGTGATGCCTGCTCTCCTCCTTCTCCTGCAGTTGCTGCCCCTTCACCCTCTCCTAACCCTCTCCTCCTCCCCCCTCCCCTCTCCTACTTCTCCTGCTTCATCCCCTCGTCTCTGAAGCAGGAGGGAGACGTCATGGTGTCTTCAGCCTCTTTGCTGGACGCGGCCGCGGCAGCGACGCACCGCGCTGATCTCTCGGTTTGTCGCTGCGTCAGTTTCAGACAGCAACCGGTGAAACTGACTCCGTGACCAGCTTTCACTTCGGCATTTTGGTGCTGATCATCTACATCATTTTACCTTTCCTGCCTCCTCTGATCACTTCATGCTGGAGCTATGCTAATAGCATCCATGGCTAAGCTTTCCTCCAGCTCCACGTTACACTTGTTCCAGGCTCTGCCCGTCGTTTTTCTCTAGAAATAGAAACTTTTCCCAACTTTGTTATCTCCGTACCGATCGCACTCGTCTTCTCCTTCCTCTTCACTTCTTGCTCTGATCTACAGTCTTCTTCGTTCTACGCATCCCAGAAACCCCAAAATTACTCACACATGCGCAACAGCGTCCCCATTTACCAGCCGCAGAAAACTGCATTTGACGTATATGTACGTCATTGGCACTCAAGCGTTGGATTTTGATTGACGTACATATACGTCAATGGCACTCAATGAGTTAAGATGTTTTCTAATTAATTGACACAACAAATAAAACTGTATTAAAAAGACAGGATTAGTGATAGTCACCAGGGATGTTTTCAGTTTAACTGTATTTAACCCGTATGGTGCATGTGGTGACAGTGTTTTAGTGGCATTCTGAAAGAAATGTACAATCTTGGTGTGTATCCAAAAACAACAAAGGCAGAGGTTACATGGTGATTTTGGGAAGATGACCAGGGCGGATGGTGGAGAAATTGCAAATCCTCAGTTCACATTGCATCACATATCAAGGGCCTAAAGTGTGTAATCACTTCCTAAAGAGGCTATGTGTAAGCTCTCTCTCTTGATGGACTTGGTGTCTTGCCAAGACTGGGTCATGGTGACTATGGCTTAAAAAGAGGTTCAGTTTTTCCTCACTTTACAAGACAAGAGGCTATACTCAACCTCTGAGCAGTTCACTGGGAGAAAGTGAAAGAATCAATTGATACAGTACGGAGCTGGTTAGTGTGCAAACTTCAGTAGAAGAAAAACAATTGGTGTTTTCGATCATAGAGAAGGAATGAGGTTTCATGCTGAACTAAAGTAAGCAGCTGCTCATGCTAATGCCGGCAATATAACAATTGCAAAAACTACTAATAGCCCCTTTAAAAAGCTACAATGTCAGAGACACAACAATGGAGCAACTGGTGGAGCAGTTTACAGCACAGCCAAATAGCCGTTCATGCTGTTTTAATATAGGTATAAGTCAAGCAATAATTACTACCACCATTGATTACATTCACACACTGGGGTACACAACAAAGCAAAGAACCCTCAAACCTCTTCACCAGAAGGGTAGACTATACCACAATCAGGATTTTATTTCATGACAGTTTTAGGGATTATGGTTTTGGAAGATATAAAAGTCGAGTCGAAAAAAAGTGTTACCTAAACACAAGACTCAAAATGTTAATTAGTAACCTTGAACTGCACCTACAATCATTCCCTATTCTTAACCATAGACTGCTCTCAGGATGAATCATAGTCTCTGGAGTCAAAGTAGAGAGCTGTGTACACCCACCAAGCTGACCTCCTGCCTACATGTTGTATGCTCTGCATAAATATAGTGCCTCCTGTGTTAGAAAAAGCATTGCCAGTAACATACACTGGGAAGCACTTATGTTTGCCTATAAAGGTTGGAAGCATACTGCACAGTACTGTAGCACAAACCATTAGCAGTACACAAAGGTAATGTCTAGGACACGGGGTTGAAGAAGCCAACTTTCTGTAGCTAGGAGATACTGTGAAGTTATAATTGTGACCTTTGCCTAATGTTAGTATTTTTATATTCTTTTCAATTTGCTATATGGTGTGCTGACATTTCATACACTCTGTATTTCTGAGTTAGGAACAAAAGAGGAGGAAGATGATATTCCCTGTCTACAATAATTAATGTCACATAATTGTTTACTCTTTGCTACTACTACATAAACTCAAATTTAAAAAAACAATTAATTCAAACTAGAAAAGCACGAACACCTGTCAACTCAGCCACCAGCCACAGACTTGAGATCAGACCTTCCACCAATAAGAGAATTTAAATTAATGTGTGTGCCATTGTGTGTGTGTGTCGTTGTCTTTTGCCATTTAGCGAATAACAAAGAGTTTTGCTCAGTGTTCATAAACATTTGCATTAGTTTTCAGTGACATTTGGTTGCTGATGAAAAGGACAGTACTAAGCACCACATTGTGTTTTGTAGAGAAAGTGTGGACCGGAGCCTGCTGCTGCACACATTTTCCATTTCATCTACTCTAAGAGCAGACCATTCCATCACTTATTTAGCTTGTTTCTGGTTCAGCATCTGTCCATCTCCCCCTGTCTCTTCATCTCTCTCCCTGGGTGTGCTTGCAAGTTTTAGTGCGTTCATTGGAGCGGCTGTTATTCACTAAAAGTTGTCTTTCATTTAGAGTTCTTTTTATTTATTTTATTGCTGTCTTGTTCTCGAAAAATTAATTGTTGTTCAGCTGCTTGTCTCTCCCTGGTTTGACATTTTGTTTTTGACATGAAAGTTAAAAGAACGCTTCACATCCTAACTTGAGAGGCTGGGTTGAACCTTCATCAATAGACCGGATCCTTCTATCCTTCACCTCGACCTTGGTGAGGTGCGGATCGTCTCTCCAGCTTTTAACCTAGAAACAACAGAGAGTGGTGGAAGCAAACAGCGAGCTAAAGAAGGGCATTTTAACACTACCAGAAAACATAATATTTCTTAATCAACAGAGGGAATGCTGTGATTGTATTAGATCATTTATCAGACGCAGCCAAACGGTCAGTACCTGCAACAGCTGAAGGATGAGAATCTAGGTCACAAACTGGGTCTTGTGACAAAATAAGAAGTAAAACTATTGTTAAAGCAGAAGTAAGTGGTCCGGTCGTTTTCGCTAATGCTGCGTTCCAGGCAGGCTTTTGAAATCGTAAATTACAGCTTCAAGTCACAACTTACGACTTTGTAGCGTTTCAGGCAACCCACTCGTGTTTTTCCGACCTGTTTTACCGGTGAAAGTCACTATAACGGCCACTCGTAACTTCCGACCGGTGAACTCGTACCAGATCGAACTGGTACGACTTCACGGTCGGAAAAATACGAGTTTCCTTGAACGCACCATAACAGTCCTCGTCCCTACGTCGCCACATTCACGGCGTCCCTTGGCTGCACACACAGCCCTGCATGCCGTTCTCTCTCCTCATTGGATAAAAACTGTAGGATACGATAAATGTTTTCTCCTCGGCTCAGAGCAGAGCAGAGTGACTGAGAGACCCGTGTTTCAGACCAAACACTCTATGTAAGTGATTGCTGTCGGAAGATATAACTATTTAAGACTTATATTAACACAAATATATCACTTACTTCTGCTTTAAGACAGTATTTTTTGTTCGTGTATGTAAACATTCACATTATTCTGTGTAGGTACATTTTGAGACGCACAATAATTCTCCACTTGAAGGAAAGGTAAAAATACTGACTGCGTTTACATTTATTTCAGTATCCTGGTTTTAATCAAGGTTTTTAAGTATCCTGTTTTTGTGTTTGAACATGTAAACACCATATCCCGATTTCAAAAGGCAAAAAAGTCATGGTGTTTTAAGCAATGGACTCATGAGGTGATGCCAGTGTTGTTGCAATTATGCAATGGGGGATATTCAAGTTCAGATGCATGATGGCCTGGTGTTAAAAAAAAAACCTCCTTATTTCTGGTGTAGGGTCAGGCTCCTGTACTGACTGCCATCAGTCACAACTAGAGCAGTCTGTCTCCTGGCTGTCTGTGGTCCTTGAAGACGCTGTGTGACTTAAAGGGACAACGAGGAGTTTTGGAAAAGCGAAGTGTTTCCACACTACATTTATGAGCCTCCGCGCGCACCGTAAAATTCTTTGACCGGCGCAAGACAGACTCATGTTTTCATTAATCAAGAATTAAAGTCAGAGGTTCAAAGACGATCACATACCGTCGTAGTTCCGACCATAAACGGCGATTCAGCTGTGTTATTCTCATGACTCGCCACGAAACCGAAAGTAAGGAAACGCTGGTCGGCTCGCCCAGCATTTCCACCACCACTAATAATAACAAAATAACGACAGAGAGAAAACGATATACCTATTTATCAAAAATGGGCCCATTAACAAGTGTGGGTAGCGGAGATTCATCCACATTAACGTGAGACTTTTTTATAACCGAATAGAAACTCCTCGTTGTCCCTTTAAAGGTCTGATGATATTTTAAATACCATGAATCTGTAGCCCAGTGGTTCCCAACCTTTTTTGGCTCATGACCCCATTTTGACATCACAAATTCCTGGCGACCCGGCGGTCACGTGTCAATCAAGATGCGCCAGCTATATTTTTATATGCTGCATTTTACTTGAACTCGATTTATATTTGAGAAAGTTAAAGTATAGAATGCAGTTGTTTAAGATTGCTTGTGGTGTTTTTAATCATAACTTTAATTTGTTAAAAAAATATTTTTATAAGTAATTTTTTTAATCAATTATTAGACATTTCAGGCGACCCCATTTGAATTCCAGGCGACCCCACATGGGGTTCCGACCCCAAGGTTGGAAAACACTGCTGTAGCCAGTGACTGCCAGCACTGACTTACTCGATTTTATGGCTGTGGGCATCAGCATAAGGTGATGTAGCACAGTATGTCAGCAAATTCTCAGTGGTGCATTTTCCTCAGTTTTCTCTGGAAAAAAAACCCTTCTTGACCATGTTGTCAGTGGCTAGTCATCAGGAAACCGCCTGGGTGATGAGGTGCTCCTGACCTCTTCACCTTAAGCATCACCAGTGTGGATGGGGAGGTGTCTACCCCCTAGTGTCTCCTGTAGACCAGGATCAGCTCTACTTTTACTAGATCTGAGAGAGAGGTTGTTATCCTGGCACCACTCGGTGGTTGTCTTCTCTCTGTCCTTCTCATTATTCTCCATGATGAGGCCAAGAATGAAGGGTGCTGTTGAAGATGTTGGTGTCCATCTCTCCCAGTAGATCTTGCCTGAGAAAACCGTCGATGATATGCCTTTACTGTAGCTCTGTGAGGGTTGACCCTTTTGATGGAGTGCCTTACAACAGCCACTTTTAGATTCTACATGGCAGCTTCCCTGGATACCACATCAGACTGAGCGTGCTGGACCTTCTTTTCTTCAAAGAAAGATGGTGTCGGCTGAAAAATGTTCCTCTCTTTCTCTTTGTTGACTGTGGTACAGGATAATCCACTCCATATTTTCCTGGATCTGAGCTGTCGTAGTTGCACTCTATTTTGTGCCTGTAGCCTGTGTCTGATAAAACTTCCAGAGGTTGCATTCTGGCTACATCCGTCCTTTGAATTTCATTTCAACCTTACAAGTAATATAGCATGGGCAATGGCAGGATTGGTTACTAACAAACTTTAAAACATGTATTTTGTCCATTTTTTTCCAATTAAACGTTCTTAGCTTCAGACCTGCCATTCTCCATCCATCCACCAGATGTCCCTGGTGGATGGATTGATGTCCATTCTCCTGTTAAAGGGATAGTTCACCCAAAATTCAAATTTCACTCATTATCTACTCAGGGCGGGGAGAAGTTTCAGAGTCCTCCGTGCCTTCTCTGAGTTACAGGGGGGCTCCGTGCAGCACTGCATGTCCATATGATAGTTGTGAATGGGCCTCACTTTTCTTCGTCCAAAAAGACACACCAAAAAACATCCAAATACCTCCATAGTTCTCGTCTGTAATGTCCCTCTTGTATTGAAGCCCCAACATGAGAAATTGTTCCGAAAAAAAATTAAATAAGTCTATATTTTAAGCTTGCAAGTAGCGATTTGCATTGGCACCGGTGCAAATCTCGTGAGATTTGAACGGATCAGGAAGAGCAGTGCTGGGTTGTTTGTAGCGGAAGCTCCCAGTGTTGCTCTGCCAGAATCTTGCGCGATTTGCGGAGCCGTGAACTGGGTGTCAATGCAAATCGCACGAGATTTGCACTGACACAGGCAAAGCAGTGAACTGAGACACTGGGAGCTTCCGCTACAAACAAGCTTAAAACCTATACTTATTTAATTTTTTCGGAACAATTTCTCATGTCAGGGCTTCAATACAAGAGGGACATTACAGACGAGCACTATGGAGGTATTTGGATGTTTTTTGGTGTGTCTTTTTGGACGAAGAAAAGTTCGCAACTATCATATGGACATGCAGTGCTGCACGGAGCCCCGCTGTAACCCCCGCTGTAAACAAATAAAGTAAAGTAAAGTAACTAAACCTTGACAAATTAGTATTGGCACTTATCTGATTTGCTTCCTTATGTGATTTCTCCATCGTCTCAGGAGTTTAAAAAAACTCCTTTGACCCATGTTCTGTGGTCTCACTCTATTATGTTAAGGTCACAACAGTGAGAGTCTGTTAGATTAATGTAATTATTAGTAAGTGATTACTTCCATTAAATTAATTCCCTCAACTCTGTTATTTGACTCTTGCACAATCAGGGACACACACACAGACACACACATACACAAGAGATTCACACTCACACGGTGACAGCCATGTAGGAAAATAAGCCTCGGGACACTGCTGCAGGAGGGTTCCGGGATGTTTCTCTGCTCTCATCAGGCTCGAGTATTTCGCCCAACCTGTCTCCTGTCACAACACTTATTTACCAGGGGAGAAATTGCACCTGAAAGATCTGCCAAAAGGAAACCACAAAACAGCTCTTGGGAGACCGGGGACAATATAAAATAGAATGAAAAAAAATGAAAAAGATACAGAAAGAGAGGGAAAAGAGGTTGAGGGTTGTGAGGAGGAGATAGCAAGAGCAGAAATGGCAAAGAGAGACACAAAAACAGCTTGGGAGGCAGAGCGGCGGAGATGCTCCAGGACCCCTGGGGAAGGGCAAATTCAGTGCCATCATAATTTTCATTTCTCGGTGTGCAGCCCCAGATGATTAGGGTGTAATGATGGTTATTCTAATTGGCCCATTGTTTCCCCAGTTTTCCATGATCACATGAGCTCCAAGGAATATTAACATACAAACATAAAAGGACACTTTGCACAGATAATCTTCATGCATTACTACGGGCTCTCACACCCTTGAGGTCACGATGCCATGTATGCTGCACTGCTAGAAAAATGTTTCTTCTGGGAAGACTGAAGAAATTAAATGGCAAGCTCTTGGTCCTCATCTCTGGAAAATGTAAAAATCTCAGTTGCAGCCTTTTTGTGAGTCATTAGCTGTGTTTACATGCGCAAATTTTCTTAATCAGATTAAAAATTTGAGGGATCGGAAAATCCGAATCCACTGTTTACATGGGCGCAAAATCAAATAATCCGATCATGACGTGCGTACACATGCACCGAGCTTTATTCAGAATAACAGCATTTTGACATGCGCAGAGCTTTCTTTTTCCCTAAAACAACAGCAGAAGAAGAGTTGTACTTCCTGTACTACTGTAAACAAACCAATAAACGCGGAAGTGGCTCAATTTATCCCATTCAGTAGCCTACTCAAAATGGACCTGCGCCAGATTTTAAGAGCTGTTGCTGTACTCCTATATCGTTATTAAGCAGACTCAGCAACGTGTACTACTGTTCCTGCCATTGATAAATCTCACCGGACCCATGAAAAGTGCGGATGTGAACACGCCATATCCCGCCCTCTATACACCCAAACACAACCATATGGTCAATGCAAAACAGCGCGTGCATATTAATTAGCCATGTGCGCTCTGGAAATTTGGGGAGTTACGTCAGTGGAAGACGGTGAAGACAACGGAGAGAGAGCGGGGAAAGAAGCGGGATTACTCTGAAAGCGAGATACACAGCGATATCGGGTCGGTAGGCTACTATTCGCTCTCTTTTTTCTCTCCTCTCATCAGCTCCAAACTCACTCGTCCACCTCGTTACCTCAGGTGACAGAATAACAAGTCTCAGTAGATCCGTGTGCGCTGCTGCCAGGGTGTTTTTAAACTTAGCGGGTTTGATTCCTGTCGGACGTCACACTGGAGTGTGTAAAAGCAAAAATGAATAGGCTAAATAAATAAGAACCGAGTAGAACTGTGTAGACAGCCGTGTCGCGCTAGTGGGAAAGGATGTAATGATCGGAATAAGTGTTTACATGGACCTCGTTCGGAATAACGATCGGTATAAACCACCCCTCTCGATCCGAACAGAATTTCTTTCGGATCGAGCCGAATCCGATCAGAATCTTCCAATTGACGTGTTTACATGACACATTTTTATTCGGATCAGCCCTTTATTCCAAATATTTGTGTCCATGTAAACGCACCTACTGTGACAGCCACACAGAGAAGTCCAGGGTCACAGAACATTTTTAGAACTTTTGATATGCCACAAATGGCTTCAGTGAAGTTCAGATGACTGTCAGGACTGTAGTTATTATTTTACTCCATGAGCACATTTACCAGGTCAGAGCAATCATGTGGGAGATTTTCTCCCACTGCTCGAGTGAAACTGGATGAAAGAACATTTGACTTTTTTACAGTTTACTTTTGCATCATTCGGTTGATTGATGCTTTTTGGTACATTTTACCTTCGTCTTGTGTTAGCTTTTTATTGCCATCTATGATGTTTCGGGTCAGTTTTGACCCGTATTTTAAATCAGCTGTAAAATACACTAAATACATTTTTTTCTCATCCAATTTGTTTTTCTTCTCTTGGTTACATTGTTAGGCTTCCTTATCCATGAAAATATTAGTTTTAATATTTTTGGGTGTGGGCCCCTGGGCCTTTTTTATCAGTATACCAATTGAACCTTCCTCTTGTCATCTTTCTGCTACCATCTATGGTGTTCGGGTCAGTTTTGACCCGAGTCTTCAATCAGCTGTAAAACACACTAAAAGCAATTATTTATCATCCCATTTGTTTCTCATCTCTTGGTTCTGTTGTTAGGCTTCCTCATCCATGAAAAGGTTGGTTTTGCACTTATGATTTCAGTTTTAACTGTAATTATTGTTCTTATCGTTATAACCGGGTCAAAATTGACCCGAACACCACAAATGTAACAATTTTCACCACAGCATTTTAGAACTTTATGAAAAAGTTTTGGTGACCTGAACACCAGAGCAAGGTTAAAAAATGAACAGCCAAAATTTGTGTTTCTAAAATGTCCGTAGGTGTGAATGTGAGTGTGTGAGTGTTGTTTGTCTGTACATGTCAGCTCCATGATGGACTGGCAATGTGTCCAGGATGTATTCCACCCTCACCCTTTGTCAGCTGGGATTGGTTCCAGCCAATGGATGGATGGACAATAATCACTCAAACTATCCGGAGGAAGTCTCAGTACATCTATAATATTCTGTTAAATTTACTGGTTTTGATGTTGTGTGTGTGTGTCATGTCACTGTCCTGCATGGTCTTCCTATCAAACACAGCTTGATGACACACTTGGCAAGCAAGTCTGAGTCGAGCCTATCAGTCATTGATTTTGTCCCCAGTAATGTCCTACCTACAGTCATCTATTATGAAATCTGAGAGGGCTAAGATGACTGCTGTTATCAAACCATGCCATGAAAAAACGAAAGGAAAGGAAAAAAGAGAGATACCGCAGATCAATCCGGACAGACAGATACATATTGATCCTCTGGGCTTTCTGCTGGTGATGCTGTTGCTTGAGTCTCTCTTTTTTTCTGACTGATTAAATTCAATCTGTTTTTAGACCAACATTTCAGTCAGGTATGTCATGCATATTCACAGCTGTCTCAAACAAGCACCAGTGGGTCTGAGGTGTAGCTTAAAGCGAGCTGAAGGACAGATTGCTGAGGAGCTGCACACTGGGCAGCGTTCTAATCCCACACCTACAAAAGTATGCACGAAACTTAATGGATACAAGTTTTACCGTCTCATGGGAGCTTGTTATACCAATGCTCTATAGAAAGCAGAGAATATATTCAAGGCTACCACTGGGTATGAGAGATAGGAGGTCGGTTTTTATGCAGGACTCAGTTTTTCTTCATTTTTTTCCCACCAGAAGAGGGTACTGCATTGTTTTCAGGAGCCTCTGTTTTTTTCTGGGTTCAATGCTTTCCAATGATATAGCCCAGAACCCATCACCCATGAAAATGGGAGCTGGAGCTGGCACTGCAAAGGGGTGCTGTGTAGGCGCTGGGCTCTGGTGCCGACAGTCTTCTCTGTGATGTTTTGGAGGCCTCCCAGTCTTTTATCATGCACAAGGGACGAAACCCGGCAGACTGATGGGAAAGGAAGGCTATCATCAGAGGCTGCATTTAATTTCCATAAAGATGACTTTGTTTCCTAATTAATCTCCTGGCTCCGTCTCCCCGCTTTGCTCCTGTCACTTCCTCAGAATGAAACATGGCCGGCAATTTGTTAAATCAATTATTCCGGGGAGGAAGCGGGGCTTTCGGCGAGCCCGTCCGCACACTAACTCACACATACGCGCTCGCTCACACGGGCCGTGTGTACACACAGATGAGACGGGGAAGGACAAGGATTGTAGAGATACGGGCTGGCCTTCAAGTGAAAAGGTGGGCAGCGATGTTGGAATTTGGGATCTGGGAAGGGGGGAGACAGAAATGGTTTGTCCTTGTTGACATGGCAGAATGCTTTGTAAACACTTGGCTGACGAGGACTATCCTTGGACTTATGCCCTGAACTCCTGCAGAGAAACAGGACTGCCGTGCCCCAAGGGAAAAGATACACAGAGAGGAGGAAGTGACAGAGGGGGGACATGAGCAGGGAAGGAGAGAAGGCAACAGGGAAACGATGGAAGCCACAGGGGAGAAGAAATGAGTGCCAATGATAAAACCACAGGAAAATTCTTCCTTTCCCCCTCTGTTTCTAACTGGATACCTCGGCACTGGAGGGGTTAGCAATAATGTTTTTTTTAAAGGGATAGTTCACCCAAAATTCAAATTTCACTCATTATCTACTCACCCTCATGTCAACTAAGAGCTGTGAGAATTTTCAGAGTCCTCCATTCCTTCTCTGAGTTACGGGGGGGTCCGCGCAGCAGTATTTGTCCATACTGTATAATGGTTGTCAATGGATACCATTCTTTCTTCGTCCAAAAAGACACACCAAAAAGCATCCAAATACCTCCATTCTGCTCGTCTGTAATGTCCCTCTTGTATTGAAGCCCCGAAATTGTTCCAAAAAAAATTAAATAAGTCTATATTTTAAGCTTGTTTGTAGCGGAAGCTCCCAGTGTCTCAGTTCACTGCTCTTCCTGACCCGGCGGGACAATTTCTCATGTCGGGGCTAAGAGGGACATTACAGATGAGCAGTATGGAGGTATTTGGATGTTTTTTGGTGTGTCTTTTTGGACGAAGAAAGTTGGTATCCATTCACAACCATTATATGGACAAATACTGCTGCACAAATACTGCTGCACAGACGGAGAAGGGACGGAGGACTCTGAAAATTCTCACAGCGCTTAGTCGACATGAGGGTGAGTAGATAATGAGTGAAATTTGAATTTTGGGTGAACTATCCCTTTAATCTTTTTATTTCATGTTCTCAAGTCATTTAAAACGCTGATTTAGAGTAAACAACTTTAATCCTGACACATGCTGAAGGTGCACTGAAACAGAAGATCAAGCACAGGCTGAAAAACAAAAAACAACAAAGTACATTTCAGATCAAGTTTGGCTTGTCAATGATCTACAGGTGCAGAGAATAGAAGCATGATTCATTCCGGGGCCGAGACGAGAGACAGCGGATTGGTTCCAAATGAAAAAGTCGACTTTCAAATAGGAAGACAAACAGGGAGAGGGGCCTGATGGTGGCGTCGGCTCTTTCTGGTTGCATTAGGGAGAAGAGGAATAGCGTGGCAGGATGTGTTTAAATCCGAGCGCTCTATCTTGTAGTGGGACACATTTCATTAAGCCCAGCAGCTGGGGCCGCGGCTCCATGCGTCCACACATCTATCATACAATCCATCAGGCCTGTCTCCTTCCAGCACTGACAGCATGTGTGTGATAGGAGCCCATCCTCCTGATCAGAAGACTCACTGACTGCCCACATATATTCATTTCCTCTTCCATCTCCCCCTTTCTAGGAGAAGATTTCTTATTTGGGCTTGTTCTCCATCCCTCCGTCTTTCTATGGTGCGCTCCATCTCTCGCCCCCACCCACCTTTTGTCCTTCATTTCTCTCTTAGCCCAATTTTTTTTTTGGTGGGGGACAGATGTTGGCCCTCTCTGAAGGGCTTCTGAACCTTGCTGTCTCCTCTCTGCTTCGTCTCATTCCCTCATGTGCCATCTATCTCCCTCTCTCCCAGTGGTGTGAGAGGTAATCAGATTTTCTACCAAAGTCAAAACAGAAAAACCACAGTGCTATGAAAGCTATCAAAAGTAATAGTCCATGCATTTAATAGACTGAGTTGAAATCAAAAGGCCAAATGTAATTATAACTTTTTAAAAGGATAGTTCAACATTTTGGCAAATTGGCCAATTGCCATAATCCTTATAGTTCACCACGCTATGAGATAATAACAGACATTTGATAAGTTTTATGAGGGAAACCAAGAAATCCCATGAGCCTCCGTAGCGTAGCTCTGAGCAGCTCGCGGCTCTGCTCTGCCGTTCTAAAAACAGCTTGCACCGACAATTAAAGGTAACGAATTTACTCCTAAAACTATAGGGATTATGGCAATGGCAATTTGCCAAAATTTTGAACTATCCCTTTAAGCTACATGTTAATGCTATCATGTCTGTTGCTGGTTGTGTAAGCTAATGTTGGCTGTGAGTTTGACAGTATTCTTCAGCCCATTTTACATACCAGATATTCTGAACGAACCATCTTTGAGCAGCCGAGATCCGAGATCACTGGAGAACTACAAACTATTGTGATAACAGCTATGTATAAAGTGAGATTAAAATGTAAACAACAGGTCACTTTGCCTTTCTGAGTCTGAGTTGCTGTTTAACATTACTCCATGATATATTTTTTTTACTTTCGGTTCAGTGTTTTCAATACATTCATTTACTCATGGCGGCCTATCACGAATAAATTATGTCACAAATAGATTTTTCAGCTTTTGGCTCGACCAATGCAATATCGTTCTGTTCATTCATCTCCACATAGTGCTATTTCTCCGTTATTGTCGTTCACACACACACACACACACACAGACGAGCCTGCATGGTCCGCACGGTCCGCCCCCCCCCCCCCATCAGGCAGTCCGACTCCCGCCACAGTCTCCGTGCTAACCTGTGGGAAACACTGCGGTTTGTATTCTTGTAGAAAGTATGCACTGTATCACTTGGCCCTGCTCTTTGAGAAAGTTCTCAAAGAATATGAGCAGCAACAAGGATTCCGCTGAGAGACTGAATCTGCCTTTAATTAATGCATACATGAAGGATGTCACAGACGATGTCCCCTGGCCTGCCATCAATCGCATGTTAATAAAGAGTTTGTGCTAATGACATACGGTTCTGTGGCCCTATGTGGCCTTACTCGTCTTGTCTTCCCAACATCAAGCTGCCACTTGAAAAGGAGACAGAAGCAGAGGGATTCGCACATTCTAAAAACAGACCAGTTATTGGCATGTCAGAGAGATGTGTGGCTAGCTCATGGGTCAATTGGTCAGCTCAACAGGATAAGCTCTGTGGACATACTGCGAAATGTGGGCAGACAACCAAAATCTCTGCATTAGTGTTCTGTTGTTTCTCATACAGAAAAAGCAACACCAAAATACTGTGATTATACCTGAGTTGTGCACTCTCTGTCTCACACATATTAATACTGATATACTGTATAAACAATACTGATACATAAAATGAATGCTGATATAATCTCTGTGGAAATAACCACTACTGCCACCACCATCAGAGACTGCAAAACATTCATACACAGACCATTTATGACCCTGGGAGAGTCTTATCAGAACACCCAGCAGACCAAGAATCCCAGACAAGATATTGCTCTTTTGTTGTGCTTAAACAATTAGAAGAAATGTCCTTCACTCCTGAACCACTAGCCCCAGCTGCCACAGACAGACAGTTATGAAAAATATGTCAACCTGCTCACCATGAGAGTGCTGGGCAACTGCTTCCCTCATGGAAGGGTTTGTTACAGGCGAGTCACTTCGTGTACCAAACAATGGCAGGACTGTCCCTGAAGGTTGGTGCGCCAACATGAAGTAATACGTGACCCCAGTCCGCGAGATTGCAGTGAAAAGACCTGAAAAGTAATATTTACAGGCACAACCTGGATTCCGTTAAAGGATCCACTGCTGGACATTACAGTACAGTCTTCGCTGGTCTGCACACACAAGGTACACAATTCCACACACCTTTGTGCGAAGACTTCTCTGAGCTCTAATTGAGGTTCTCAAGAGCTATAGCCTCGACATTCACCACTGTTTTCGCCTGGTATAGCTGCGCCTGCACCTACAGCCAGAGGTGTAAAGTATAATATTGTAATAAATATGGGACGGCCTTTAAAATCCTAGCCTTCAGATAATAAGATACTTGATAGTACAGAAACGCAATAATCTTTACTATACATAGTAATTCATGGTAAAAGAGGGACCCAACAGAGGGAGATTGGCTACATCAGTGATTTTCAACGGGGGGCGACCGCCATTCCGAAGGACCGCCATTCCGACGGTCTGCCAGTCCGAAAAATCCCGAAGGTCCGTCATTTCGAACTTCCCGAGGGGCCGCCGTTCCGAATGTGTTTTATTTTGAAAATTGACCGGATTCTCTCGTGGTTTGACTTCCTGCCCGGCTTGACACGACGCGCCGCGGGGACAGCGCCCGACCGGCCCCTCCCCCTCCCCCTCCCCCTCCGCCTCCAAAGTTTCACCCAGGTGCGAGTCTGATGCATTACATCCATGGTCTGATGCAGCCGCGGCACTCCTGCTGAAAATAAATGTCCTTGCTCTGTGCTTTGGTTAGGTTTAGGCAATGTAGAAAGGAGTTGGTTAAGTTTAGTAAAAAGGTTAGGTAGAGGCCAATAAAATCGCAGTTTATATGTATCTCCCCCGGGAGTCGAACCCTGATCCACCGCGTCAAAAGCAGATGCTCTGACCACTACACTACCACCACAATTTGGCTGGATTAGACCGTGCCGTAAACCATTCAAGATTTTTTCAGGTTCGGAATGGCACCCTTTCTTTCAGGTTCGTAATGGCACCCTTTTCCCATAAATAATTAAGGGTCGGCATTCCGACAAATTAAAGTAAACGTTCGGAGTGGCGGCCCTTCGGAATGGCACCCTGGAACCATTTTCAACCACTGTGCCGCGGCACACTAGTGTGCCTTGAGCTTTCGCCAGGTGTGCCGTGGAAAATTACCAAATTTACTTAATTGATTCAAACTAGTGATGCACATTTTGATTTTTTTTTTCAGACCGATAACCGACGCTCAGGCGATTATAACCGTTAACGAGTGAGATTCAGCACTCCACTGAGTGTCTGTGACTAGGCTCGTGCCGACCGGCCAGTCTCATTTTGTTTGTTTTTTATTTTTATAACACACGCGCGCTGCTCCCGCTGTGCTGCAGCTCATCCACGCCAGAACAGCGGAGCGCTCCTCTGCTCGTCTGTGCAGCTGCAGGTGAGTGACGGGGGAGCCGGCTAAGCCCCTCCTTTTGATTTTAGGGGCACCGTCCTTATTCGTATTCACTCTGTTTTCCACACACACACGTAAACATGTGTGTGTGTCTCGTGTGCAGACGCAACGGTCAAATATGTATAGACGGGGACGAGCAACAACTTAATTAATCATCATTTAATTCTTTTATTTTGAAAATTGACCGGATTCTCTCGCCTTTTCTGTGCCCGACTTCCTGTCTGGTACGACCTGATCTGGTCTACCCAGCTTGACAGACGGCGCTCTCGGGGCTCACGGCTCGCATGAAAAATAGAACTGAACCGATTTGAAGCGCTGCAGCTGCATGCACTGCGCTCCACAGCGCGAGATGTGCGACCAGGCAGAGTGAAGCACGTGTTGCAGGTTGCACTCAGTTTGTTCTGACTTTCTATCACAGGGAGTGCACAACATAAGTTTAATGTTTGCTGTGAAATATGGCTGAAGGCACGAGTGGAAGTGTGCACGTGTTGACAAGCTCCCATGAGTTGATTGACAGCTAGAAAAAAAGGCTTTGTTGAGCTGTGTCTGCAATAGTGACTGTCTGGCAGAGTTGGCTAATAAAATAGGACTTTTTTATGTCAATGAGTGTAGTGGCAGAAGCCTGCACAATGACCATTACTGAGTCAGAACAAACTAACTACAGTGTAAGAGACAAAATTTGTATTATATTTACTGCATTAGGCTGCACTGTGTCATTTTCTAACATTTTTGGTTAGTGGTGTGCCGCGGGATTTTTTTAATGAACAAAGTGTGCCGTGGCTCAAAAAAGGTTGAAAAACACTGGGCTACATCATCTGGCACAAAAAATAGCTTCCAGTAGCTAAGCCGTAAAACACTATACAACAACACACACAGGTACAGCACTCTCTGACGGAGACATTGCAATCCCATACACTACAAAGCAATCAACACATTTGTTATGTATAAAGGAAACAATTCAATTGCCCTGTATACTAAAGTAGCTAATTTCTCCAAGACACATAATACAAAAGTTACAAACTGAGTTAGCAGACCTCTCTTTCTAATACTTGAACACTGAACTTTTATCTTAACCGCCTTCATTGCCGACAGCCCTAAGAAACCATGAATGACACCCTCCCTCTCCAAAGTGTGAGTGCTGCATTGTATGAGCTGACTGCTCCCTCCTACAACCTGTGCTTGCTCTCCATTTGTCACCTCATATGTCCTTTGTTCACCCTTGAATCACAAACATCCTGGATCACCTGTCGCAATCAGAGTCTCTCCCTCCTGGATTTTACCAACCTAAATCTCTGACAAGTCCTGCATGTCATTCTCATCACAATATAAAGTTTACGTATGGCCTCATTTGGGTTAATTTGGGACACAGACCCCTATCCTGTGTCGGCATAGAAAACAAAAAGTTTGAATTAGGGTGTGTGTCAAAATAGTGTTGTTGTTTTTTTTCCTAGCAGAAAAAGCCAAGGCAGGGCTCTAGGGAGCTTCGTCTCAGCACTTGGTAAAAAAAAAAAAAAAAGTGCTGCTTGAAGGTTTTGTTTCTATGGCAACAATATCTATCAACATATCACCACTGACCACTTCAGTGTCCAGTTGAACTGGTCCCACAGTTGGGCTTTCCTGTTTCTGTTGAGGTACTACTTCCAACTGACAATAAAACTTCAGGTAGGCAGAAACAGCCAAAACAACCTCAACTGCATTTTGTCAGTTACCAAGGTGATGAGTCCTGCTGCAACTGGTTGGTTGTTGGAAAAGGAGCTGCTGTGAGAACACCAGCACATTTCTGAAAAGATTTTCAACTTGATGCTCTCCTGTCATTGGGATCAATTGGAAACAGCTCCATGTGGACCTCGCTGGCCTTCTACTTCCTGCTCTCCCACCATCAAATGATGACCAGCACCCAAAGGTCAGGTTGGTGGAGGGAGCTGAGCTGCAGCGTAATGTAGCTCTGTGAGAAGTTTGAGGAACAGTGTCAGGTTACAATGTATGTGGAAATATGAATATGACTCATCTAACTTCAATCAGAAAAGACTTGTTTGTGTTTGTGTTGTTTATGCAGTGTTTATAGTACATGTGAAAATGTGAAACTCATTCACCCTCTCAACTTGGGTTGATCAGAATAGGTATGTAGCCTACGTATAAGAAGGATGGACCCTGATTAGGTTTTGGAAAGACAATAACAAAAGTCAAAGAGTCTTGAGTTTGATGAGTGCATTTGTCAGTGCTCAGTGTTTAGTCACTGTCCACCTACCTGGGTAGTATGACTTGATGTTGGTCTTATCTGAGTGAAGAGATGGTTATATCTCACACAGGCTTCGCCCTCTACTGGACTCTATGGGTATACTGTATCTCTCCTCCAATCGCGTATGCGCGATGGCCCACTGAAATTTGCATGTACGTAGCCGGCCAGTATGGCGTGCCTACCTTTCCCGCCCTTTAGCGGGCTATATAAGCAGATGCACCGCCAGCTGCCCTCATTCCTTTTTACTTCAGCGTCGGCGAGTGCCCACTGTCACACTAGCTCCAAGGATGGAGTCGCCGCTTCAGGAACAACGCCTCTGCCGGCCTGCCCTAACGGCATCATCGCCCCGGCAGACCTACATCTTCTTTGCTTCGAGCGTCTCGGGAGGAAGCACGCCACCGCCGGGCTGGAGCAGCGACGGCAGGAGGAGGACGCCGCTCCAGCGTACACCACCTCCACGCCGCCTGAGGAAACTTCGCCGCCCAGACCCGCCTCAGCCTCTGCTGCAGACTCGCCGCCGCTACGAGACGAGGAGGATGAACTCTCCCTCTCCGACGGCTCGACGGTGTTTGGCGCCGCTTCTATCAAGCTCAACTTCCCGTAAGTCATGACGACTGCAGCGGAGTGTGTCGGGCTTCCCCTGAAGAGGCTTCTCCGCGGCGGATCCCCCAGCTGACCCACAGCCGGCCCCAGCGGGCCCGCCGCAGCAACGCCCCACACGGGACCCCAGCGCGTCTCGTCCCGCGGCGGCTCGCAGCACGCCCAGGCCGAAGCTGTCCTGGGGCACACAGCGACCTAAGTGACAGTTAACGGGAGGGACGGCGCCGGCAGACTGCCTCGCCGCCCTCCCTCATTGTTCATATGGTTCTGTATCTTCTGCTTGTGTTCACTGTTCTGTGGATGTGAAAAATGTTTTTATTAAAACATGTTACTCCACTAACAGAGCAAAAATTCCCCCTCCCACCTCCACCATGCTCCCCGCTTGCCGCACAGCCCCGGCCGGTGTAGTCACCACTACACCGTCGGTCAGGCTGCCGGTGGCTTGTGTTACACCGTCACATCCCCGCAGCGGGCCCGGCAAGCAAGGCCCCCCGGTCATGGTTTCACAATCACAGTCACACAACACACCCTCTACCGTCCCCGTTGTGGGAGACGCAGTAGAGCGGAGAACCGTTGTCAACCGGGTAAAAGCTACCGTTGTCCCACTATATGAGCGCTACAACCGGCGAGGCTGCACAAGAAAACATCGCTCCCCACTGGTTGTAGCGACCACAGTTAGCCCCGCGCGCTGCTAGCCGACACGTGTCACTTCCACGGTGCGTCCGGCTCAGCGTGTTGACCGGCTGACGAGCGATGATTGTCACCGCCGAGCTAACGGCTAAGGCGGTGACAAGCATCGTTCGCAGCAGCATGGCAGGGCTGTGTTTCCGGACAATGAGACTGCTGCCTCACGCTCGTTAAACAGCAGTGGAGCGGCCAACATGTCTGACCGCTCTGGTCCTGTGACTGTTATTTCCACGGGCGGATCTAACAGCAGGACGTCATGACGGTGAGGTGCCGGGCGGCGGTGGTGCGTTCAGGTGACACCACGCCGGCTCGGACAACAGAGATGCGTTCACGGACGGCCCCGCGAGCTCGGACAACGGGCCTGGTGCGTTCAGGGACGACTCAGCCCTTTCACAGAGGGCCCCCCATGGGCCAAACTCCCGTTTAGGGGGGATTTGGCGGCGGAGAGGGCCGAAATTGTGTACCACAGCTTTCTAGAAGCTGCTCCACAGCTGTCTGCGCATCCTCTCACGTGTTTTTACGAAGCATGGCAGAGCAGCTGCGTACTGACAGACTGGCTGGACAGGACCCTCAGACTAGGATATTCTCTCCAGTTCTGCGGGCTCCCCCCAGCGTTCAGGGGCATACAAGAGATGAATCTATCCTCTCAACAAGAGATAGAGTTCCTCGAGGGGGAAATTCAGGACCTGCTATCGAAACAGGCCGTGTCAATTGTCCCTCTTCACGACAAGGAACAAGGTTTTTACTCCCCATACTTTTTGGTTCCCAAAAAGACAGGGGGCTACAGACCCATCCTGGACCTCCGTGCCCTGAACACACGTATCGGTCGCAAAACGTTCCGCATGCTAACCACAAGGAGGCTGCTGGAACTCGTCCAACCAGGCGATTGGGTCTCAACCATCGACTTGAAGGACGCTTATTTTCATGTCGAGGTGGCACCAAAACACAGGAAGTTCCTGCGTTTTGCATTCCAGGGAACAGCCTACGAATACAACAGGCTGCCATTTGGCTATTCCCTGGCCCCTCGTACGTTCAGCAAATGTGTGGACGCAGCGCTACAACCGCTGCGCAGCCAGGGGATGAGGGTCTTCTTTTATCTGGACGACCTCATCGTGATGGCCAGGTCCAAACAATGGGCCATTTTTCACACAGTTCAGTTGATACTTCACCTGACCAAGTTGGGTTTTGCCATCAACTGGAAGAAGAGCAACCCCCAACCAAACCAGCGGGCCGAATACTTGGGGATTGTGCTCCACTCTGTCAGCCTGAGAGCCACTCTGTCGGAGTCCAGACGGACAGCCCTACAGCAGGAGGTTCTCAAGCTGCAACAGGGTCCACGTGTCACAGCCTTGACCGTCATGCAAGCACTGGGGCACATGGCAGCAGCTCACCCGGTGGTTCCACTAGGACTGCTGCACATGCGTTGCCTGCAGAGATGGTTCGCCAGCCTACGCTTAGACCTCAAGAGGCAGAAGTTTCGGCTGCTGACGGTCCCCCCAACAGTGCGGGGCAACCTGCAGTACTGGGGGTCCCCACGACATTTGTTGACCGGGACACCACTAGGACGAGTGACCTCGTACACGTCGGTGTTCACGGACGCCTCCCTGATGGGGTGGGGAGGCACCTGCCTGGGGAGGGCGATAGGTGGTGTGTGGCCTCCGGGGGAGGACCGCCACATCAACCTCCTCGAGTTACAGGCAGTGTTCCTGGTTATCCAACACTTCAGTCACCTGTTAAGGGGGAGACACGTGTTGGTGAGGACCGACAATCGCACCACAGTCGCTTGCATCAACAGACAGGGCGGTGTACATTCCGCTACCCTGTTAGCGATGGCGGAAAACCTGTGGTCATGGGCTTCAGAGCACCTACAATCTCTGAGAGCCCTCCACGTTCCAGGAATCGAGAACAGGGGGGCCGACCTCATGTCAAGGGGCGGCCCCCTGGAAGACGAGTGGAGACTGCAACCAGAAGTGGTACAGCAGATCTGGACACGATTCGGGAGGGCAACGGTGGACCTGTTTGCCAACAGGTCGAACACCCACTGCCCCCATTGGTTCTCCCTGAGCCCGCAAGACCATCCACCCTTGGGGTGGACGCGTTTGCACACGCTCCATGGCCAAGAGGGCTACTTTATGCCTTCCCCCCCTCCGTCTCATCCCCCAGCTACTGGAGAGAGTGAGAGTGGAGCGGCTGAGGGTCATTCTGGTGGCTCCCGACCGGCGGTCGGCTCCGTGGTACGCAGAGCTGACCACAATGATGGCGGCCCCACCATGGCCCATTCCCCAAATCCGGGGGGCGCTGTCACAGGAGGCAGGCGCGATACAGGCGCTGCCGATCCTGGGCCAGTCGCTTCAAGCCTGGGCCCTGAAAGGGACAGGTTAATGCGGACTGGGCTGACTGCGCAGGTGGTGAAAACCATCCAAGCGGCTAGGGCTGGATCCACCATTGCCTGTTACAGGGCTAAGTGGTTAGGTTTCCAGCATTGGTGCGAAGAGAGGGAAGTGGACCCACTGACATGCTCAGTGGGAGACACTCTTTCCTTTCTACAGCTTTTGGTTGATAGAGGGCTGTCTCACGCGACTGTTAAGGTTTACGCTGCAGCCATCTCATCATGCCATGAAGGGTTGGGCGGAGGTCCAGTCTTCGCCCACCCTCTGGTAAAACGGTTCCTGCAGGGGGTCAGAAGGCTACGACCAGTGGCACGCACTTCTGTACCACAGTGGGAATTGCCACTGGTACTCGAGGCCCTCACAAGGGACCCCTATGAGCCTTTGGAACGCTCCTCCTTAAAGGTGTTGTCGTTCAAGACAGCGTTGCTTCTTGCTCTGACGTCAGCCAAGAGAGTGAGCGAATTGTGTGCCCTGTCAGTCCACCCGAGTTGTTTACTCCTTCGCGGGGACCGCAGTGGTGCCATCCTTAAACCGAACCCCTCCTTTCTTCCTAAGAACATAAAGAGCTCATTTCGGTCCAGAATCATCCAGTTGGAGGCTTTTCAACCTCCCCCTCATGAGGATTCGAGGGAGGCGAAACTGCATCTCCTATGCCCTGTGCGTGTGTTGACATACTATGTCGACCGAACAGCCACTGTCAGGAACACCGACCAGTTGTTTGTGTGTTATGGTGACGGGACGGCTGGCAGAGCCCTGTCCAAGAAACGCTTGGCGAGGTGGCTGTGTGAATGCATCCTCTCAGCCTACAGTCAAGCGGGTCGAGAACCGCCCACTGTGGTCTGGGCGCACTCCACAAGAAGTGTGGCGACGTCTACGGCCCTGTTCAGTGGTGCGAGTGTTGAGGACATATGTACGGTGGCATTGTGGTCTTCACCCTGCCCATTCATAAGGTTCTATCTCTTGGATGTATCAGGCTCCTTCTCCAGGTCTGTGCTCACTGTAGGGTCACAGGACATGTGAGAGGAAGGATGTATCAAGTGTTTTAAATACTTGATCCCCACAGGGTGTCATGTACCTGCATTGGACTGTGCTCTGCTAGGACACTGTCAATGAGGTGCGCAGGAGGTCTAGGGTTGAGACCCCTGCGAGGTTAGACCACAACTTCACCCAGCCTAGTCAGGTGCTGCTAACTGGGATGAAGTTGGACCCGTTATCACTCCATACGGTGGTTAAGATTAATAAAGTGGTGACTGGGTCTTGGTACCTAACCGGTAGCTGGTGTGGTCAGTGGGCGGAGCCTCTCCCGCGGCAGGGAGTACATAAATCGGGGCTTCGCCTACTGTACCCATAGAGTCCAGTAGAGGGCGAAGCCTGTGTGAGATATAACGAAGGTTACGATATTGTAACCCTAGTTATATTAACACAGGCGGAGCCCTCTACTTAGGGCCCTGCCGCTCTTTCGCCTTACGCTGAAGTTTGGTGGAATGAGGGCAGCTGGCGGTGCATCTGCTTATATAGCCCGCTAAAGGGCGGGAAAGGTAGGCACGCCATACTGGCCGGCTACGTACATGCAAATTTCAGTGGGCCATCGCGCGTACGCGATTGGAGGAGAGATATACCCATAGAGTCCAGTAGAGGGCTCTGCCTGTGTTAATATAACTAGGGTTACAATATCGTAACCTTCGTTGTCGTCCTTCAGTCCCAGACACGTTAAAGCAACCGTCTACATCACACCCGCCACACATGTACTGTAGGCCTGCGTTCTGCTCCTCGGTCTGCTGATTCAGACTTAGGCTCGCCATCTTTAAAATCGACACTCAAAAAAACACCAACCTGCATAGAACAGTAGTTGTAGTTTTCCTTTAAAAATAAAATCATATTCATCTCAGTTTTTTCTCTTTTATGTTCTTCCATTCATTTCTGCACTCCCTCTTCTCTTTTTCCTCAGACATTGAACACAAACTCAAATATAGCTGTACAAATTAATATAACAGCCAACACACAATTTTGTGTAGATCTTTGTGTCTTTTTTTCTCTCCCATTCAGTTCGGGGACAGCTTTAACCAGGGACAGGTCGGCCTAATCAGGGACTGTCACTGAAAATCGGGGGCTGTGCCCAAAATTGGGATATCTGGTCACCTTACGAATGGGCATTACATTTGTGTTAATGAACAAAACTATATTATACAAAAAGAAAGATTAAAGTCCTTCGCAATTAGATTCCACTGTGATGTTATCGGGTGAGGCAGTCCTTATATGAAGTCTGGGGGCCGGATAAAGAGGAGGAGGTTGCTGTGATCTGCTTGGATGTGAAAACTGGTGGTGAAAGGAGTGGATGAGAACAGATTTTGAAGTATAACAAGGACAACTTGATTGGCTTGTTAAGATCTGGGTGATATCTGAGTGGTTGCAAAACAGCTGGACTCAGCTGATTTTGAAGGGTAGAGTAAGAAACCAGAGAGTGGTGAATGGAAGCAGAATAAATTTAGTCTTTAGTCTTTCTCACTGAACTTCCCTTAAGCTACATCAGTCAGCTCATAGCCAAGCAGTTGAATGAAGCAGCTGATCCTACAATAATCAGCTAATGTATATAAAGTCATGTAGTCAGTAATGTGAATGAGCTAAAGCTATGCCCTATATGAGGTGCCACTTTATAAGGTGATTTTGTTTTTGCATTAAATTAGTTATAGATATTCTTGAATGTAGGCAACAACCAGGTTGTAAAGTACACCATTTCTCTGTGCAAAATGCAATGTAGAGGAAATATAAAGTAACATAAATCTTGTGATATTTCAGTAGAGAATTTGAGTAAATGTCCTCTGTCTCCTTCTTTACCCTGTCTGGCTTTGTACCAGTGTCTGATCCCCACATTTCTGTCTGATCTGTCTGCTGTTCTCCAATGCACTCAGCAGCATGCAAACACCAGGCTGTAATTGGAATGGGTAACACAGTCTGAGAGAGAAAAGCAGCCAATTAGGGGACTCTGGTCCGGGAGCTCTGGGGTGATGGGTCACAGTGTAGCTCGTTGTCCTGAGCTTGCTCTTCTGGCAGTGTGCCAACCCATATGAGTGTAAAAGCCTGGGCTTTGTAGTCATGACTCTGCAAATCAAAGGTCCATTCTAAGAAGATGAAGTGTATCAAACACTTGACCTGCAACCTAGTTATTAATGCTGTTGTTAATGAACCATCAGGATCTTTCAAATCCAGTAATGAGGGCGTTTGTCCGGGGCTTAAGGTGTATGGATACGGAGCTTGGAGATGTCCGTGGCTGGCTACACTGGCTGCTCATTCCGCTTATTTCATAATGTTCTCATTAACGCCCCTTTAGCTCCATGCAGCGCAGGCAGGAGGCAAATATAACACAAGGACACAGCTAATTTGGTGATATCTCATGAAAGCTGGGACAAATACAAACAATTAAATCTAATATAAGAGGTATAAATCGGTGTTACAGGGAAAACAAATTATGTTCAAAAGTCCAGAGACATACAGTCTCAGATAGTATTGAGGGGAAATAGAAAAAAAGTTATCCTGCACTCAATAACTAATTACCACAAAGTGGAAACATGTTTTAAAAATGTATTACAAATTGTTCACACCCTCAACTGCACAGCACAACAAACTGACAGATGTATCCCGTTTGCTTTAATTATCCTTGAGGTATGACTAGAACTTCATTGTCCATCTGAGGCTAATTAAATAGATGGACATACGTAGTTTAGAGAGGTACATACGTGTGTGTGTTCCATCCATCCAACTAAGGTCATGGTTTTAGGGATCCCCAATAGGCGGCCCGTGGGCCACATCTGGCCCGCGACGATTCACCGGCACTGATGCACCTCTTTATATTATGAAACTAAGTGAACAACAGATAAGGTGTCCACTGCTCTACTTTATTTCGATCTCAGCCCGCTCTGTACGTCGACCTACGCTTGTGTAAAGAGTGCGTGAAGTGAAAATGTACCGCGCGATGGGGAAAAAAAAACATGCTTTATTTTTTGTTTTTTTTCTCCATCGTGCAGTACGTCTTCACACACCAGCAAATAAGACTACACAAATATAAACATCATAACGTGTATGAATAAATAATGTTGTCCAACGCTGCATGAATCGCTTTCTCGCTGGCTCCCTTGAAAACAAATGCACATGGCTGGAAGGAGGGTTAGCAAAACAGTGGGAAAAGCGACCAGACTTGCATAATTCCCCTTAAATAAAATGTAACCAGGTGGGTTATATAAAAATTCCACCACCAGGTACTATAAACTCCAAACTACCTCTAGTCCCAGGCTGTGAACATGTTTTCTTCTGTTGTAATCTTGGGAATTTTAACACAGTTAAAGTTTATGGAGATTGAGTCATTTATGGAGTCAGTCAAGATAAGATAAGACATAAGATAAGAGGCCTTTATTGTCACTGCATTAAAATACAATGAAATTGCAACTGCCCATCACAGTGGTGGCATACATACTTAAAATCACACACATCATAAAAGCAGGAACACAAAAAAGAGAAAACAAACAGACACACAAACAAGCAAACAACAAAAAGCAAAAAACACATGTAGCCAATGCTGTGGCTTCCTCATCAAATAATCTAAACTATCACTTTATGTAAGAGGCAAAGAAGTTATGTAATTCCGTTTGTAAAATCACATCATTATGCCTAATTAAAGTCCCTGCAGCTCACCAAGTGCTTCTCACATGTCATACACATGTTTTCTTTCGTCTCCAGCATCACTCCAGACAATGAGCACAAACGGGTTTGCTTTCCTGTGTGTCAACACCTCACACCAATTAATCAAGTGCAGCGTGCTAATTAAATTTAATTATAGAAGATGTGTTTGAATAATGTGTCATACAGTTGCAGAGTGTGTAATATTTTAATTAAACAAATACACTCTTCTGAGAATCCGCTGCAGCTCTCATCTCACCTTTACTGCACGGTTGCATTCATTCATTCATTCTGCAACCTGTCCTGTCTCTCTGGTGTTTCTGCCCTGCCGCTCGCCTCTCTTCCACCCCTGGGTCAGAAAGGTTAAAGTTCAACTGAGATTCTTACAGACTTCCTTTTTTCCACCGTGTAATCCCCCCGACCGTCTGTGGCCCGATTCTTGTGAGCGGCAGATGTGAAGCTCATTTCAGACAGTCCCGACACGCTCTCTGACTCCATCTGTCTCCAAACATGTCTGCCTGGTGAGCCGCCGTATCGCTGGAGTGCTGTAAAAGGGAGCTGTGGTTTTAGCGATCCTGAGCCAATCGGAGGATAAAATGCAGCATTAGCACCTTAAGGGCAAGTGGGTAACATCATGCACCCTGCTGTGGAAACAAAAAGTGGTCACTGTTGTGGCATGCAATGTACAAAAAAAATGGTGCAGGTGCTCGGATCTTTTTTAAGTAGAAATAAACAATGTGGAAAGGTTGGTGCTGCAGGCTTACAAAGGAGTGGTAATCGTTGTGTGTAGCTAAGGTGAACTCTCTCATATAGGAAAAGGCCTGAAGACAATTTAGTTCAAGTTATTGTGTAAGTGTAAGTTACCAACCATGTAACTGTAAAATCTGTATAACTGCAGGCAAAAGGTGAAGTGAAGATGAAATGCTGCAAGAAAGAGATACCAATATAATATAACTCTCTCATTTTGGAGTCCTGCATTCAGTGCACAAATGCTTTCAGCAAAAATACCAGTTCTCCAAAGTCTCTGAGACAAATACAAAATTTGTTGTTTGGCCAAGTCCTCTCGAATGACACATAGGGGCATTTTCAGATATAGCACTCCTACAGGGCAGGACAACGTTGTTTGTCTGTGCCCTCCAAATCCGTTACAAATCACTGCTGAAAAATAAATCTTTTTGGAGCTCCTCTAGGGGGGCACTGGAGCTTGGAAGTTGAGGGAGGTGGTGTCACTGGTGTGGCACAAGGTTAACTAGAGGTTACTCTCTTTAACTGGTATTTTTATTTTGTCACTTTACAACTGACATGCATTATATTAAGTGTAATAGTGGTAGTAAATTATTATCAACACAATAAACCTACTTAAAATAACAACAGAATACCTTAACATGCAGAATATCCACTTTATAATAAAAAGTATAAATGATTTAATTAAAAATGATCATTACAATAAAGAGATGGGGACTGGAGTTTGTGGTTTGTACATAAGGCACACTCATAGTGTATTAAAACTTGACTTTGGGATTTAAGCTGAGCCAATTTGCACTGAACTTAGTGCCGAATCCATTCAGTAACCATGTCTTTGATTTTTATTATTATGAAGTCTGGCGTATGTTGAGCACTGAGTGGGTAATCGGGGAGGTTGTTGTGCCACTGGGGCGATGAGGAGCAAGAGACAGATCAATAGTTCTGTGTTGTGGTAATCAGCACTGGGGTATACTGTGTGGTCATCATCTCCTTCACGTTTGTCTCCCCAGCAAAATACGTTCGATTGTGCTCGGTCCCATGCGGCAGCACAGACAGGAGCAGAGCAGCAGAGTGAGTGGAGGCCCTCGGCTCTCAGTGAGTCCAGTTTTACAGAATAAGCGGTTAGCAGAGGACAGCAGGAGTCTAGTCTGAGTTCACGGCAGAATAATGTTGTCTACTTTCGCTTTCTCCTCTCCTTTCATCAGAAATTCTAATAAGCTAATTAAAGCACTCCAGGTCAGTATGATTAGATCAGACCTACAGAATTATATTACATAAATATCTAATGTGGGAAGAAAACTACTGAAAAGAAAATGTCTTGTGTTGCAATTTCTGCTCTTCTGTCCAGTCTGAATTCTAATTCTCACTCCATTGCTGCTAATTGATGAGGAAGTGAAACTAGAGCTGCAGTTTAATGAGACAATTCTACTATTTCATATACTGTTCAATAGATAGATAGATAGAGTTAGATATAGTTTCTTCACATCCAGGTTTTGGTGGGTTGGTCCAAGTCTAAAGCTGATTTTTTATTCCTTCACTCTGTGTTTGCTGTTTGATATTGGCCTTGGTGGACCTCTGCACTCTAGTGAGCTCATTTTCCAACTTTTTTTATGTATGTTTTTGGCACATTAACATGATAAGGTCTGATGAGCTGAAATTCATTCTCTCCCTTGCTATCACGGCTAACTTTATAGAGTGCATATAGGAGTGATGATAATGTGCTACATGCTTTGAATGCCTTAGATATGCTAATGCTGTGTTCTAAGCAGACAGCAGGTGATTGAATGCTCATAACAACCACAGGAGACTTCAGACTCGACTTGGACTTCTCTGCATCTTTAACAACAACATTATATTATACAAAACATATTACATAGCAATTATTCATTGACATGTGAGCTGCACTTTGATGCAGTAGCTGGTTGAGGTGGAGCACATTACTGTTGATATTTTCATCAATAACACTGCATCACATTGCAAAAGTTGACCCATGATATGTTGAAAAAGTGCACCATTAATCAGTAAAAAAGATTTCCCTTTTAGGTGAAGTAGATTATAGTTAAAATACCCACATAGCAGCTGAGCTACACTAATGTTTAAAAACTTCCACACAAACATCCACGTGATGAGTCAATCTTCTTTTTTTCTATTTTTTTTTCTATCTTGCTCTCTCAGTGACTCTCTGTTCATCTCCCCGTCCCAATGAATCATTAATTTCCTCTCTCCCTGTCACCCCTGCTCGTGCAGGGGCAGTATTATAAGACTACGGTGCCCTTTTAGAGAGGATAACCAAATCCCCACTGGAGACGCTTCAGTAAATGAACGTGGGAAATGAGTGTACTTTAGACACAGTGATACTCGTTCCACGTGGGAAGCCTTTGCTGGCTAAATCCTCTAGTCCCCTGCCTGGTGTTTACCCCCTGGTAACATATCGCTCCAGATCTGAAATCCTGACTATCCTCAAAACCCCATTACAGACGCTAATCCCCAACAGTGCACTCCACGCTCCTCGCTCTGGGAGGCACTATGGTTAGACTGAGTGATTTCATTTCCACTGAACCCATGTCAAATATTTCTGAGCATACACTCGGTCTTTATTCTCCAGTTTTGATCTTACGCATGGCCATAAATTACCGGTATCGTCACAGACAAGCTGATTGTGCTTGTTTGCTTAGGTTTATGGAACAGCAGGATGCGCTGCCGCTTGCTATGAGCGTGTGTGACGGTAACAAAAGAACAAAAAACAAACATTATAATGAGAGCATGATATTTTATGCCTGGCAAATGTCACTCCACAAACAGGAAAGAACAGAGTAAAGAATGCATAGAGAACAGTAGAGAGAATCTTTGGAGCCGACTTGACTCACGTCGGGCAGATATATACAAATGGATTTTGCCTTGGTGTGAAAAGGGTCCCAAACAAAATAAGAAAAACGGTATGCATGACAAGAGACTGACCGTAAGTAGAGAAATGTGGACTTGTTGTTGCTGAAAGCAAGACTGCAGATGAAAAGAACGGACTCAGTATTTGGTACATTGGTGTCAGAGGCAATGCCAAAGTTGGAAAAGCAAAATTGAAGTAATGAAAGTGGACCAGAAATAGGGGGGGGAGCCAAAAAATGTTTTATCACTTTCTGAAACAGGCTTAAGGATAAGAGAGGGAGCTGAGTTCAGGCAGAGTCAGATATAATTTTCTACAATTAGGATGTGTTCTATACTACCCTCAGTGTTTTATTCAGACATGAGTGTAAATCAAGATAAGTAGCCCACAACGAAATTACTCATAAGGAGAGATTGCTGTTACATGCCGGAACAGTTTTATGGTCAGGCGGGCTCAAAGATACGTATGTGTATGTGGAAAAATAAATGTGTCTCCCCACATAGATATCTTTAGCAGTCTGACTAAGAGCTGGATTTAAGGTTTCTCTGTGCAGTAAACCCTCAGGGAGATTGTTGTGCATGAACATAGAGGTAAAGTAGAACTTTTGTTTTAATACAGACAGACATTATTATTCATTGAGCTTATTATTATTATCATTTGGATAAAAGAAAAGAATCTGAGACAACTTTCCTGTTCACTTCACTGAACAGGAAATATAGGCTACTGTATACATTTGTTTGTGTGTGTATGTGCGTGTGTGTGTGTGTGTGTAAATTAAGTCAAAGTAATGAGTCTTAAACCTGCACTGCTTTGGGGGAGCACAAACAAGGTATAAACAAATGCTGATTATCACCTTTTAAGCTTATATGCTGAACCTGTTAACAAATATTGGCTAGTTACACACCCAATAGATAAAGAGCAACATTAGCATTGATTAGGAGCTGTGTTTCTGGCCACTTGATGAATCCTGGTCCAATATTCTCTCTCCTTTGAGCTGCTTTCGGTTTCCGTCAGAGGAATAGATTTGGCTCTCCACAACATTGTGTGCTGTTCAGCGCTGGACAGGAAACACACGATGTGAGCAGTATGATCTGCATGTGGTCTTTATGACTACAGTGGAAAGGAGAGGGAAAGAGAGATTGAAGGGAAGGAAAAGAGTTTCTGGTGTGTTTTGAGATGAGTCGGAGGTTGAGGTGAACACACCGACACAGCCGTTGAGTCTGTTGCTAGAGGAGTTTGGAACTAAAGTCTGTATAGTTGGTACATTTGCTTCTTGCGGTCAATAAACACAAAAGGTCCTGGGCTCAAATTTGTGAGAATAATACGAGGCGAAGGCGTAGCACGCACCTCCGGTCCAATGATTGACATCTGGTATTGCCGCATTACTTTCTCTCAGATATTCTCCCATGGTTCTTCTTTACCGTAGATGTTTATTTGCTCCTTTCTATTAATTCATCGGATCAAATTTCATTCTGCGTTTGCGGCCACTAAGCTCTCCTTCCACACTCTCCATGGAGGACATGATTACAACGCGTAAAACTGTCATTTCAATCACTGCGGTTTGCACATGCTCACCCTCCACTCAAGGTATTATCAGCTGCAATAAACTACACTTTATAATCATATTTCTGCAGTTATTTTGGTGAAAGTAACTCAAAAGTAATGCAAAAGTAGTGTAATGCATTACAATTCTGGGACAGTAATATTGTAATGTAACTAATTACTCTCAAATGACAGTAACTAATAATATGAAATGTATGTTGGATGTAACTTGCCCAACACTGTTTATTAATCCTTCACAGGAAATTAATTCATTACTGCAGCCATTATAAGAAACCAGAACATTCATATTGTCCCTACAGGGGTCACAATTGCTCATTAAAACGTTTCATTGCAGCAGGGAGAAAAGACCTCCTGCTGCGCTTTGACTTGCACCTTGGCATGATCAGTATTTCACTGAAGGTGCTCCTTTTGATCACCCCCAGTGCATGGAGTGGGTGAGGGGTTCCTCAAGATGGCCCTCATCTTGGACAGCATCCTGTCTTCTGCCACCTACTGGACAGTGTCCAGTTCAGAGTTCACCACAGAACTAATGATGAATGATTTTATTGACTCTGTTCCTGTCTGCTGTGGTGTCCCCTCTCCCCAACACACCACAGCACAGAACAGAGCACTGGGTGGTAGACAGGGGTTGGCCTCAACCTCCTCAAGAAGTAGAGTCGACTTTGCCCCTTTTTTGCACACTGTCTCCACATGAATCCACCAATCCAACTTGTTGTCCAGCTGCACACCGAGGTGTCTGTGGCTGGACACAACTTCCACCTCGGCAACCTAGATGGAGATTGGTACAGGCGCAGGTTGGATCCTCCTCTTTAAATCCACCACCATCTCCTCGGTCTTTGTGGTGTTGAGATAAACATGGTTATCACTGTGCTGTATTTAATTTCTGGAGGAAGCATCCACTGGTGTTGTGTTTGAAGTCTGCCGTATAGATGATGTTCACTACAGGAACGGGGCCAGGATGGTCCATTGTGGTGCCCCTGTGCTGCTCTGGATTGCGTCAGAGACCCCGTTCTACAGATGTACAAACTGTGGTCTGGAGGATAGACAGTCCAAGCACCATGAAACCAATGATGGGTCCACCTGCATCCTGGACAAAGCTTCTTGGCTGAAAGTAAGTGGACAAAGCTTCTTGGCTAAAAACAGCCACCTCCTGAGGTTTTATTTGTTTTATTTGTTAGGATCCCCATTAGCTGTGCTCTAGAATGCCGCTAGTCTTCCTGGGGTCCACATTTAAAACCAGTACATTTAAACATAAATCTGCAATCACAACATGAAAAAGTCAACAAAATATTACATTAAATCTGTACAATCAAATTGTCATCTACATCAAAGAACATGTGTAAGATAACTCCGATGTACGGCAGTTATAAAATAAAATAACATAAAAAGAATAAAATAAGAGGGTAAAACAAGTGAAAATGACAACAAGAGACCCTATTACCCTACATAAGACCCTTTGTATGTATGTGTGTGTGTGCGTATGTTATTTTACAGATATGAAATTCCAAGATATTTTTTTATTTGCTTTTTGAATGTTAGTTTGTGTGTGAGTTTAGTTATTGGCAGTGGTAAGGAGTTCCATGCTTTAATTGATCTGTATTCTATTGTGTGCTTCAAAAAGTTGGTGTTTGGTTTAGGAAGCGTGAACTGGCCTTGTGTTGCCTGTCTGGTGGAATATGTATATGAATCATGATTGTGTTTTAACTGATTGTATTGGTATAAAGGTGTTTTAGGTCAGAGCAACACAATGAAGGCAGTGAAGTGAGTTGCAGCAATATATTACTTACTTCATATGTTCAGCAGAGACTGCTGAGCTGCGTAATAATTACCTAAATAAAGCCAACTGAGCAACAAATCCCATATTCTACCATTGATAGATAGTTCTTAGATCCTGCGTTTAAGGGCTGCATTTAGCACTTTTGCAAATCTGATTCCTCTGTCTGTAAGTCCATGAGTTTTGTGAATGGGTTTTTGTGACATAAACTGCATCAGTAAATATCAAACTGTTGATATATTTAAGGGTTTACATCCCTTAGAGAGGGTGGGTGTTATACAATAAGGCTATAAAAGAGACTGCAGGTTGTCTGGCACCTGAAATGTCATCGCACCAAACGTGAAAAGCCAACTGCTTCACCAATTAAAGTTGTTGTGTTTATACTCGTGCTCTTACACACTACCACTATTATTATCACAGGAAAGGTGAGCACATTACATCAAGTTGGTAACACTGAAGTCGTTTACTTCTGGCAATCTTAAAAGTTGTGTTGATTTGTAGAGATTTCTGTGCCGAACAAAATGTCAAAGTATCATAAACCTATGATGACCATTTTCAGCAATTATCCAAAAGCCAAGGTATGGACCCTGCTGCCTTTTTTTTTTGTAAAGAGAACCAAGGTGATGGTAACTTCTGTGTTGACCTACAGAACGTCATCCCCTGGAGCACTCTAATATAGTAACACTGATTATGGCCACATTAAATATTTAACATTCATAGTCCTGTGTTGGGATTGCACACATAAAACTAAACATTCCCATTCAGGTCACATTCTGCAGTGTAGCTATTGTTTGAGCAATGCAAAGCTCCCCATTTTCCTGCAGGAGCTTGCACTTATATGGGATCAACAGTTCTATGCAGGTGAGGAAATCAAATCCAGCTGTAATCTAAAGCGAGATAGAAATCTCTCTATAGATCTTTTTTTCTCCCTCTACAACATTCCAGGACCTTGCATTATTATTATTCAGGTAGCATGAAAGAGTAAGAAATGCACCAAAGACCAGGGTCGTCAACCAAATGTATTAATGCTCTAATACAGAAATCAGATATCATCATGCCATTATATCTATGTACAAGATGGTGGTAACTGGCCTTTTACGATGTTTACAAATCTGTATGTGAATAGGTCATGGTCACACAGTAAATGAGGAACTCTGTCACCATAATCAGTAACAGATGCGGCGAGGCCTACTGGCACACTGCCCATATCGGATCCTCTCGGACCCCCTCTAAAGCCTCCTCAGGGGGCCTTTAATGGAACAACAGCTGTGCTGTGCTGTGCGCTATTTCTCATTTAAGTCACTTAGAGGCTGCCTTCTTATCACAGGCTTAGAACAAAAACACTAGGTCGCCCTTCCAGCGCTTCCTTCTTTCTCTACAGCTCCCTAACGTGATTGTAAACTTTTAAAATTTAATTGTGGTTGGCGAATTGCTTTGTGAATTTGATCGAAGCCCCCGCTAGAAAGCAAATCCGCCAGTTTCCTTGGAGCAGAGCTCCCCCCGGTCAGCCCCTATCCCAGAATACAGGCGGCAAAGGAACACAGAAAGCTCTGCATACATAATCATACACACACCCAAGAGGGCACTCTAATATAATTAGGTACAAACCAATTATTCAAGCAATCAGTCTCAGTTTGATAGTGTGTCAACACTCCTTGTCAGTGCTATTTCCCAAACTGTTCTTGAGCTGTATCACTAATTTTGTATTCATACTCAGCATCCATAAAAGCTTGCACCATCTCCTCAATTTTAATCATTGTAGTCTCTGCAATCAAGAGCAAGGAAACTGTTGACAAGAGGTCAGAAGTCGAGTTATGAAACATTAGAAAAGTGTGAATCTAAATGAGACACTCTGCTAGTTATCCTCCCACAGTAAATGGCCAAAATGAACTACTTAAAAACATATTGCAGCCTTATCACGATGGCTGAGGAGGCAGAGCAATTTAAAAGCAATGCAGAAATTCTGGAGACAGAAATAGACATGGATGAGACCAGGTAGAAGGGAAATACAACACGTGATATGCAATAAAGTACCTGTCAAACAGCAAAATGATTTTCAAAATAGAATTTGGAGAGTGAGTAGAGGCAGAGAAATAGAGGTGAAAGTATATATATTGAACACATATAGTGTGCATTTGTTTTGTTTTTTGGGTTGTTTTTTTACTGTACATGCTTACAGTAGTTTAGGTCCTGGTTGAAATTATTGGTCACAATTTCAAGTACATCAGTCTTCAGAAATGAACTAAAAAGAGAGAGAGAAAAAAAACACCAAACTGTTCTAAAAAATTATGAAATAATGACACAAATGCATCCGCGGCACAGTTATTTTATTATTTAATTATTTAATGAATTCAAGTTCTTTTTTTTTTCACTCAGCCAAAATAGAAATTAAAACAACAACAACAAAAATGAATCACCAGTTGCTTCTGTATTCACATTACTTTAAAAAGTGAATAAGGGGCGGCGTTTAGTTCACTTGGTAGAGCTGCTGCCCCATGTTGAGGCTACAGTCCTCACTGCAGGGGGCCCGGTTCAAAACCCGCATCGGGCAGCCGCTTTCCTCCCCATTTTCTGTCTCTCTCTCCACTGTACTGTCGATTAAAGGCAATAAAAAGCCCCAAAAATATAGGGGAGAGCCGCCTCAATTGTAACGTTTTTCACTTTTCACTCTACTACACAGAGATCGTTTTACCTACATATGTCATATTTTCAGGCAAAGTACCAATACATGTCTGCTATCAAAAATGACTTAAAGTTTTTCAATTAATAAAAGAGGTCTTGAGTAATATAACTGAAAGCGGACTGTGTCCGATGTTACAACTGAAGCGCTGGTGCGTCTTGATTGTAACAGCGGGTTTGATAGGTTGTAACACTGCTAAAAAGTAGCATTAAACTCATCGTTTTCAGGTCAAATCAATTATATTTCATTCAGGGAACTGCTTAACGTTTCTTTAACACTAAGAATGTCCTATAAAAATATTGTATATTATTAAAACTTACCGAAAGTACAAGTTGGAGAGTTTGTGTGAATTAATAGGAGAATGCATGCGAACACTTATGCTGCATTCGATTGCACTCGGAACTTTTTTTTTTTCAGAAGCAGCGTTGCTCTTTCTCTTTCTCACTCTCTCCCTCTCCCTCAAATAGCTAATATCCTCCCCCAGCAGTACTTTTTGATTTTCGAAAGATATCCAAACAAACATCACCACTGTGGCCGCCATGTTTTCCGAGGTTGTGCAATGAAACGCATTTACCTCGGAAGTCGTAATTTCCAACGAGTGCAATTGAACGCAGCATTAAGAGTCCCATTCATAGCCTATACCTGCACTGACCCCTGTTGGGTCAAATAGCATCACCTCAAATCACTTCTTTTTTTAGAGTCTATGCAAAAGAAAATCAGTCGGTTTGCACAAGTTTTATTGCAACAATAAGACTATAGGCCTACACCTCAGTGCATTAGAACATTATGTGCAGATCAGTCCTTTTCCTCTCCCGTTGGGGGGACATTGTGTAAAACAAACAAAAAACAAACAAAGAGCAAAATTATTCGAGCTGTGTTTGCAAATGTCTGCCGTTGTCATAATTGTAACATGCGTTACAAATGAGCCGCTCGGAGCACCGTCCATTTGGCGTTGTTTACAGAACACACCTACCAATAATTATGTGTTAAAACGATGCAAACTAGTGACTAACATATACATAAAGACGCCCAAGCGGATTTTAGCCCTGTAACATTAAAGAAAAAATCTGTAGTCAAAAACTACTGTGGGAGTGAATTTTTCTTATTTTGCGAAAATACAGCTTCTCCGACGATATCTCACCACAGCGTGGAGGAAAACACTTGCACTTTGCCAGGCATGTGTATTACGGTCCTCGTCACATCCTGACGTAATGACGTCACGATCGCATCGACCAATCAAGAGAAAACGTGAACGTTACAACCGTGACGCGTTACAATTGAGGCGGCTCTCCCCTACTTTTAAAAAAGTGTATAATGGTTTGTCGATAAAATGGGGCTGAATATTTCCAGTTTCTTTTTCCACAATGGCAAAATGAAGACAGTGGTCTGTGACTATTTGTAATGCTATTACCAAGAAACATTGCAAAGGGTACAAGATGCAGTGAAGAAACAAAAAAAAGAAGGCAATAAATCTAAAGATTTCGACCTGGAGCCATCTGCAACAGTGCTGTGGGCTACTTTGCGACCTCTGGTAATGAGGGAACCGATTTTTTTCAAATTAATGATAAAATCAGAAGACTACCCAGGCATTTTAGAGCAGAATGAGTTGTGAGACAACCTGGTTCAGATCTTTGGTCTTTCAGCAAGTCAACAACCCAGTGAATCCTGACCTTAGTCCCATTGAAAACTTTTTGAGAGGTCTCATTCTGAGAAATTCAGAGAAATTGCAACAAGGACTCCTGCAAACTTAAAAAAATAAAATAAAACTATACAAAGTCTGCATGGCAATTGAAAAAGCATGGCATGGGAGCCATCAATGGCCAAAGTTCTGCAACAGAAAGTTTGTATTGATTTATTGATGTTAATATTATGTCAAAATACTGTATTGTCAGTGCTTTGGATTATTTTTGTTAAATGTAGGTAAGATCTATTTTCTTGATAGATCCATCATTGCTGGGTGTAAAAAATCTTTTCTACAACCTAGACTGAGTGATAAATATGACCAAGCTATGGCCAAAATAACTGCTCTGAATAGTGGGGCTAACCGATCATATGTGTATTTACCCCGCGAACGCCCCATCCAGCCTTTTAGTGGAGACCCTACCGTTGATGGCCGCTCCATTGATGAGTTTATTGATGAAGTGCAGCGGGCAGTAAAGGCCCATCCCTTACATAGGTTACATTGAGCTAGATGTGCAGGTTTTGGGATTAACTGTGCCGGAGTGCGGGTTTTTGGTAGTCAGGGACCCAGTGACAGAGCTGACAGGGTCAAACGAGCTAGTTTCAGATAGACATCAAGCAGGGAAGAACTTTACAGAACAGCAAGACAAAGAGGAACACCACAGGCCCAAAGAGTCCCCCCCTGTGCTCATCGGCATGAATGTAATTAAAAGATGCAGGGAACTAGCTATTGCCAGTTTTGACTCAGCTCTCGGAGGAGAGCTCAACTCAGCTTGGAGAGAAGCTTTTCAGAGAGCGCAAGCATGTGACGTTTTGAAAGAAACATCTACAGCCAGGGTAGCAGGGAGCGAAACAGTGCATGTGCCAGCAGCTTCAGTGGCCACAGTGTATGCAAAAGGACTCAAGAAGCTCTCCACTGATTCGACATTGATGCTCTTAGAGCCTACCAGCACTCCTTTACCTAATGGTCTCGTTGTCATGCCTACTCTGGTAGAGGCTGGCAAACATGTGTTTCCCGTCCAAGTGGTGAACTTCTCACAGGAAGATCTGTGGTTGCCACCCAGAATCAGACTTGGTGTGCTCAGCCCGGTTGAGTGTGCTGGGGAGGCAGCAGAGGTGCACTTTAATCGCATCTCTGCTGACCATGAAGAAGTGTCAGTGGACAGGGAAGGGGTGGGGGCATCAGATGAGGAAGTGCAGTTCATGTTGCAGCGCTTAAAAATGGGCGGATCACCAGAAGAGCAGGCTAAGTTAGCTGTACTTTTGGCTCAGTATGCAGATGTGTTCGCTTTCAAGGATGAGGATCTAGGTTACACAGATAAGGTCCGACATGAGATACACTTAGTTGATGATGTACCGGTCACTCAGCCTTACAGACGTATACCTCCAACACAGTACAAAGAGGTTAGAGATCACATAACTCAACTTCTAAAAAAAGGCGTCATCACAGAGAGCACTAGTGCCTATGCGTCTCCCATTGTACTTGTTAGGAAGGCAGACAACAGTTTGAGGCTCTGTGTAGATTATAGGCGACTAAATTCCAAGACCAGACGAGACGCATTTCCTTTACCTCGTATTGATGAGTGTTTCGATGCACTGCATGGTGCCAAGTTCTTCTCAACCATTGACCTTGCTAGTGGTTACCACGGTACAAGAGACAGACAGACACAAGACGGCCTTTACAACTCCTTTTGGGTTGTTTGAGTACATTAGACTTCCCTTCGGTGTTTGTAATGGACCAGCGACGTTCCAAAGACTCATGCAGGCAACCATGAGTGACTTAGTGTTTCAGATCATGCTTGTGTACTTGGATGACATTTTAGTGTACTCACCGACTTTTGAAGACCACCTGGGACGACTTCAGACTGTGTTACAGAGACTCAGGGAGACAGGGTTAAAGGTCAAAGTAGAAAAATGTCACTTCCTCCAGTCCAGTGTACGTTTTCTTGGTCATCAGATCTCAGCTGAGGGCGTTGGTACAGATCCAGACAAAGTAGCTGCGGTGAAACAGTGGCCAGTTCCCACCACAGTTAAAGGCCTGCGATCATTCTTAGGATTCTACAGCTACTACAGGAGGTTTCTGCAGGGGTTCTCCCAGCTGGCAATGTCCCTTACATGATGTAGTGAATAGGTGCATCACAGAAAACAGCCCTGCTAGGTCCAAAAACCTGTTGAACAGTATATGGTCACCGGCATGTCAAGAGTCTTTTGAACAGCTGAAGGAGAGGCTTGTCAGTGCTCCTCTACTTGGTTACGCAGACTTCTCCCTTCCCTTTATCGTAGAGACTGACGCCAGTAACTTAGGACTAGGGGCAGTTCTGTATCAGTTACAGGAAGGGAAGAAACGTGTCATTGCATACGCCAGTAGGAGTTTGAGAGGTGCAGAAAGAAACGACAGAAACTACAGTAGCATGAAACTGGAGCTACTTGCTCTTAAATGGGCTGTGTCAGAGAAATTTAGGGGGGTTTTGTTAGGGTCCAAGTTCACTATAATAACGGACAACAACCCTCTGTGTCACCTAAACTCAGCAAAGCTAGGAGCTATTGAGCAGCGCTGGGTAGCCCAGCTGGCTCCATTTGACTTTGAAGTCCAGTACCGTCCGGGCCGGTGTAACACAGCTGCAGACACACTCTCTAGGCAGCCATTAGCAGGGGAGCCTGAGCCAAACAGAGATGAGGAGTTTGATGGTTGCGTATCCATCTGCAATGTGGTCAGAAAAGGGACAGCTTTAGAGCCAGACTTAGTCAGTGCAGGTGTCAAGTGTTGTCAGGTCAGGCAGGCTCGTGTCACAGCACTTGAGCAAGATGCTGATGATGTTGTTTCTCAGGGAAACACTCCAACTCTGCCAGGTTATTCTAAAGATGAGTTACGGCAGTTTCAGGACACTGACCCCACACTTAAGTCTTTCCGACACTTTTGGGACCAGAAGAAAAAACCCACCTCTCAGCAGAGAAGAGGTTTGTCCAAACTGGTCATCTCTCTACTCAGACAGTGGCCCAGAGTTAGGGAGATTGATGGATTGCTGTACCGGGTCATTGATGATGGACATGTCGCTGAATGCAAGCAGCTCATTTTTCCAACTTGTTTAAAAGAGGCTGTCCTTCAGAGTGTGCATGATCACATGGGGCATCAGGGGATAGAGCGCACACAGAACCTATTAAGACAGAGGTGTTTTTGGGTGGGGATGTATGAAGATGTGGAACAGTGGGTTAAACAGTGTCAGAGATGTGTACTTACCAAGTTGCCACAGCCCAAGATACGTGCTCCTATGAAACCCTTTCTAGCCACCAGGCCTCTTGAAGTTGTGGCAGTCGACTTTACTCTGTTAGAACCCGCTTCTGATGGTCGAGAAAATGTGTTGGTAGTTACAGACGTGTTCACCAAATTCACACAGGCATTCCCAACACGAGACCAGAAAGCGGATACAACTGCCAAGGTCCTCCTGCGGGAATGGTTTATGAAGTATGGTGTGCCTGAAAGGTTACATGCGGATCAGGGCAGAAACTTTGAAAGTGAGGTCATTCAGGAACTGTGCAAGTTATATGGGGTTAAGAAGAAGCATACTACACCACATCACCCCCAGGGTAATGCTCAATGTGAGCGTTTCAACCGAACGCTTCATGACCTCTTACGCACTCTCCCGCCAGAGAAGAAACGCAGATGGCCTGAGTTTTTACCAGAGCTGGTCTATGCATATAATGTGACTCCCCATGCCACAACAGGTCACTCACCATACTACCTCATGTTTGGGGTGCATCCACACCTTCCTGTAGATGCTTTGTTGGGTCAGGAACAAGTACTGGATAAGAAACATGACTGGTTAGTGGTCCATCTGGAGCGCTTAAATGAGGCACACAGCAGAGCAAGACAGTATGCTGAACAAAAAGCAGCAGCGAGGCTTGAACTGGAGAAGGACAGAGTGTACTGTCCCCCTGTGAATGTGGGTCAGCTCGTCTACCTGCGGCACTGGCCTCAGGGTAGAAACAAAATCCAAGATGCCTGGAGCCCTATTTTTTACAGGGTGGTGGAGATTCAGGGCAGTACACACACGGTGGAGCCAGTAGAGGGTGGGCCAGTTAAAAGGGTTCACAGAGCCAACCTCAGACCATGCGTCGGTCCAGTTCCTCCACCCAGGGCAAGGAAAAGTGGTGTCCCGACCACTGTAACAACAATCCCCATTGACGTGAGAGAAGAGGACTCAGATCCAGACCCAGAGTATGTGGTACTGGAGGAAACCATGTACTCAAATTCGGACCAAAGACAGGAAATGGACAGTGAGGTTTCAGAACCTGTGGACAATGTTGAGACTATTGTTGCTGCACCGTCTGTCATTGAACAGGTGATGGAGCCTGAACAGACTGTTCCTGTTCCCCGCAGCAGATCTGCAAAGGACAGTGGGGTGGCTGCACCCATTCCAGCGCCTCGCCGTACCCAGAGAGCAAATGCTGGGTTGCATTCAAATCCGCATCACGTTCCTATGTCAACATGTAATACTATTACTTTGAGTCCTGATGTACTGTCTCAGTTGTTAACCAGTATGGGTGCTGTGTTCTTTAGAGAAGCTGTAAATGAAGTTAAGTGTGTTAATTAAGTCACCGAGGACGTTGCCTTTATAGCAGGGGAGAATGTAGCCGGGTGGGAAAATGTAGTGCAACTGCTTACTAACGCCACCAGAGGGCGCTTTCTCGGTTTGGTGAACTGGTTGTAGAGCAGGTAGAAAGATACCGGAGGTCGCCATCTTGCCCGCAGCGGTGTGACCACACCACGGTTTTCGGAGGTTAATGAGGGTAAATATGATATAAATGTGTCTGTTTGCATGAAGTATCTAAGGGATATGTTTAAGAGTAATGCATGTTTACAGGCTGAAATGTTTATTGTTTATGTGGGCATGTGTGTTGGTGGTTGGCAGGTAAACGGACGTCGAGAGAAACCCAACGGTTGTCGTGTAGCAGGCCGTCGTCAGTGCTGTTTGTGCTAGGCCTACGGAAAAAATGCACAAGTCAGTAACGTTATGTATTACAATACTGCACATTCGTTGTGATGTTTTGACCTGTGAATGTATGAGTGTTTAATGTGAATTTGTGGGCTCTTTGTGTTATAGGGTCGAGCCACTGTAGTTAATTCTTTGCACTCTATTGTTGCTTATAGGGACATTTTTGTATACTCTGATAGCAGTCTGTAGATTTATTATTATTTTTCTTTTGTACTGAGCCTTAAGACACGTTTTGTACTATTTGGTGCTAGTCTACATTGTTTACTTTTGTACTCTTTTGTAATAGGATAATTACTTAAGGTTTACGGACATTGTCCAGTGATTATAGCAGACTAGACAGAGTTACAGTAAGCGTCCCGTGTGCCAGGCACAGTGTGGTGTCGCTGATTTTTGTTTCTACTAGTACTGTAGATACAGCTGAAGACTATCAGCCAGTTGAGTTTTAAACTTGCATCATTTGTTTTATTTGAACACCATATTCTTCTGTTCAGAATTAAAGACCCCAGAAGATATTTTTGTGTCCTGTGCTGGTTCAATTTAGCCAGGCTACACTAGGAAATACATACTCAAGTCAAGACACAAGTTTGGTCCTTTAAAAGCCTTTTGAAATGTTGAGACCTTCTCCCACTCCTACATTGCAGTCACCAGAGGAAAACAATATGTGGGTTAATACTTGGGCTATGCGCTTTTTTTTATACTAATGCCCTTTTTTCCCTTTTGTTCTACTATGTCGTTCTTTTTTCCTTTCTCTACGGGGAGCTTGGGGGTCAGCTATGGAGTAGCAAAATTGTCAACACAATCTCTTGCTCAAGGACATATCACAAGGATATTGAGCCATGGAAAGGGGGAGTTAAATGGAAAATACATTTTTAAAAACCCCCCCCCCCCCCCCCTCTTTTTTTTTCTTTCTTTCTTTTTTTTTCATGTATTTAGCTACAGTAGCAGCATGACAATGTCAGCCAGATGGTCCACTGCTTTGGTCTCAATATCTGCTCGATCTGCAAAACTGGTGGCAATTGCCATGAAAAGAAAAACAAAGAAAAGAAAGAAAAACTAATCAAATTCCCATCAGCTTCAGCTATGCTTTCTGTTTAGGCCTAATTAGCATGCTGACGAACTAGTAAACAAATTGCCACCTAATGCTTTTGTAAACAACAGCATGTTAGCATTGTCATTTTGACCATGATGTGTCAGGATACTGACATTTAACTGTCAGCACCACTGTGGCGTACCTTGAGCCACTTTTGATGACACATACTAAAGCCAGATTGATGTCATTTACCCTGAGTCCTCTGTAAGACCATTCTTTACAGCGATGTGACCACAACATCTCAGCATGCAAAATGCACTGGCTGTGACCTGCTGCCTGTCAGCAACCTTGTCTATAGTAGCTACAATTGCTTCTAAACTGTGGGAACTTTACACTTCCCATATATCAAGTGAAACTAATGATGATGCCTCCAACTATGTCAATTTCTGTTGATATGCTATCTAGCTAGCAAGTGATCAGCCCAAAAATAAGAACCGTCCTACATATTGCACCTTCAAAATAATTTACCCATCCCGAAAAAACAAGATTCAGAGGTAAGATCCTAAAATAAAGATGAGCGAGAGATCAGTTGAATGCAAAGAGGAGTGACAAACAGCAGATGAAGTTAACTTGCTAGAGTTAGCTTGTTAACTTTTTTTCAAATAAAAGACAATATTTTTATGACAAGCTCCACCGGAGCCAAGGCTGCATGGCTTTGGGTTGGTACGAGCCGTCTTAACCTTTTGACAACACAGCTACCTCTTTAATTCAACAACTGTCAGGTCGGTGCTGCATGCAGTCAGCGCAGCTCCATTTATTTGTGTCTTGTCAAGAAACACCAGCACCGTCATCCTTTTTGATCTGACAAGAGCAGAGGGTGACATATGCGTGCACGTCACTGTGGGATGGTTTTCAGGGATCCGGAGAGAGGATGACATCAAAAAGTATTTCTGAACTCTTTGCCATTAGATGCTTATTTGGGAGATGAGTAAAATTTGCTTTTACCTCTCTAAGTCCCCAAAGTAACTCAATCCCTTTCTTTCTTTCCTTCCTTTCCCCCCATATTTTTTTTCATTCTTGTTTTCCTTATTAGAGTCTTACCTCGGGGCTTATCACCAGTTAAGATACATCAAGGGGAGTTAAAAAATGATCTGTGACTGGTGGACTGCAAAACATGAAAGCTTTTCTGATGCTAATTATGGCACAAATTTAACAGAAAAAGATCCCTCTGCATTTTGCCCATGATCTATTTCAGTTTGTTCGAGAAAAGGCAATAAGTGTAGTAGCACTCATACCAAATAACGTCGGTATGATTTCCACTGGACTCACGGCCATCAACAAATTACTGACACATCATTGGAATGCCACAGCAGCAGTACAGGTGAAATGACAGAAGCTCCCCAGCCACAGGGCCCTGCTTTCATTTAGAGTGGCAGAGCCCCCATCCCCACCCCCACATGGACCACTGTCCCACAACACACACTTAACCACACACACGCACACACACGCACACCCCTCAGACCATCTCATAACCCATGCCCGTTTTTTTTTTTTTTTTGGCATTTCTCATTCCATTAAACCCTGAATTATTCAAAGCAGATGAAATTGATTTCTTGATAGTTTAATCGCAAATCAAAGCCGAACTTTGGACCCAGTTCATTCCCTTAGGGCAATTTTTGACAATCAAATATTCATGGAGAAATGAAATGTTAGCAGATCATTCTGCTTCTGGCTGATTAGGCAGACACAATGAAATTCAGATGGAGAAGAGAAGAGAAGGAGGCATGGAATTAACTTATGCCAATATGCCGTGGAAAAATTGAAAGTCAGATACGATTTTCAGACTTGATTCCATGATTCTGGAGAAGCCCCTATACAGGGTGGGCCCTGTATTAAGCCAGTCTGCCACACTGAATGACACAAGATCATTAAAACCTTTACAAAACTTTACCTCTAACAAGCCCTTATACTTTTAATTAATAAGCACAAATAGCGATTATTCACAGTGTTAGATTATACCCTATATGCATTATATGTCACTGCTGATAATCATAAAGCAATAGAATGATATCATTTGGACTGCGCCATCTTGGATTTTAGTGGGAGTCTACTTTCCATATCTGGAGAGGTGCGGCGGTTTGCCGGCCAAGAACCCGCCCACTGAACTTGAAGCAACCAATTAACGGCCGGTAACTGTCTGCGAACCTGTCACTCAACGTAACCACGCCCCCATTAATTAACACATTTGAAGCCTAAACAACCCGCCCCCCCCCTCCCCCCACAGTGTTCACGGAGGTGGAAACTATCGGTAGAGACCAAAAAAATAAAATGTACCAGGCTGTAAATATGTTTTCTTAAGCTGTAAAGTCGATGGCGGTCAACGGAGAGTTGCTCACTTCCGGTCCCAGCCCCCAGAGGCCGCCGGAGAACTGCAGCTTTTTGAAAGTGGTCTTCACTTAACCCACAACTCCCCCCTTGGTTTGGAGCTGACAAAAGGATCATAAAAAAAAGAGAGAGAGAGGGACAATGCGGCCCTGCGATCGCCCCGCGACGACCCCGTCCCCGCTGAGGAGGAACTAGAGAACTCAGCTGTAACGGAAAAGCACCTTTACCGAGCCGTGCCGTGCCGTCACTGTGTAGTGGGAAAGCGCCATTAGTTAGTTGAGTTGAGAGAAGCATACTGAACTCAGCTTCATCCCAACCTCATCCCATAACTAACCTGAAGCCTTCACCTCACAAGTTCATGGTTATTCAACATAGTCCCAATTAGGGATGTCCCGATCCGATATTAATATCGGATTTATGTCCGATATCAGCCAAAAAAACGAATATCGGATTATATCGGACTGCATCTAAAATCTCCGATATAAACGCTCCGATAAAAGCAGTCCATTATTCCGCTCCAGCACTTCTGTCCCATATGAATAGAGAGCCTAAGCGGAAGCAGGAAGTAACGGTCACCATGGGACCTCAACTCTGAAAAACTCGCCATTCAAATGAACGGAACTGAAAATTTTATTTCGTGATCCGTTTGAATTGTGCCATGAGAAAAAAATATGTCCTCTACCTGTTTAAAACATCACGTTTCATCCCGAGAAATCAGCAGTTTGTTGTAAAGCTATTGTAGAATAAAATTCAGAAGAATCTGTAAGCAGAAAGACTACAAGTCGCGTAGGTGACGTCACACACCAAATGCCGCCCTTTCCCGTGTCAGTTGGTGACGTATTTTCTGTGGGACACAGATCTGTAGTCCGTAGAGCGGTCTTTACACAAAATACATTCTTCTGTTGCTGTTTTACGATAAACTGCTGATTTCTCGGGATGAAACGTGATGTTTTAAACAGGTAGAGGACATATTTTTTTCTCATGGCACAATTCAATCGGATCACGAAATAAAATTTTCAGTCTCATTCATTTGAATGGCGAGTTTTTCAGAGTTGAGGTCCCATGGCGCCGTTACTTCCTGCTTCCGCTTAGGCTCTCTATAGGTGACTCTCATTCACACTCCAACACAGTAGGTGGCGGTAATGCACCTTAAAGACCGGGTAAACCAAGAATAAATATGTGTTTTAAGTTTATAATACCACAGGAAAATATATTATTAACCACTCTGCCAAATTTGGAGGACTAAAAAAGTCGTTAAGTATATAAAATTCTTCATCAAAGTTGTCAATAAATGAGCAGTTTTCTCTGGTTCCGGACGGTGGGGGCGTGTCGCGATATGGTCAAGCTGCAGGCAAAGAAACCACGCCCCATGGCAGCAGAGCTGGACTTCACTGACCGTCTCTGATACACACCCTAAACGTGACCTCAAACACACTCCACCACACACCCCAGTCCTCAGCACTACAGCTGATAAACCTTCAGGAAATATTTCTTACCTCTTGGTGTCTAAAACAGTCCCAGCAGCAGCTGCTGCAGCCATCCAGCTGAAACAGGTTATAATCCACCATGCTGCTCAACATCTCTTTACCGGTCAGCGTCTTTCATCCATTTGCATTGTGTGAAAAAAAAAAAAAAAATTTTAGCTAACGTTAGCTTAGCTTTAGCTTAGCTTTAGCTTCAAGTGTCCTGACAGGAGAAGCAGTAGCAGAGACAGTGAATTATCTCTGGACCTGGTACCGAGTCCAGACCCAGTCCAGACCGCCCGGCGCCGTGACACACGGCGTCCGAGCTGAGCAGCAGCCGTGTCCCGGTTGGAGGAGACCGGGGGAAACAACACGGTGGAGCCGGGAGGCTACGGCTGCTACCGCGGCTAAAAACTTTTTTTTCTCTTTCACACAATGCAAACGGAGGAAACGGGCAGACCGCGAGTAACGATCAAAACGGGAATAATATCGATCGGTGGATTATTAACTGGATGACTGATGCTGCTGCTGCCTGTTTTAGACACCAGAGTGAAGGTAAGAAATGGTTTGATCAGCTGTGTGTCCGCTCGGACGTGTGGTGAACTGAGAACACGGCGGAGTTTTCTTTTTTTTTTTTTTAACGGTGTTTTCTGTCCGTGATTGTACAGTATGGCTGGTCTCCCGTGTGTCTGGTTGTTTGGGGGGAGAGGAGGCTGTTTGGTCGGACAGTGTGTTAATGAGGGAGGCTCTGGTCAAAAGACGGTGTTGTAGCTGCTGCTGTTGTTGTGTGTGTGTGTGTGTAACGTTAACGTTGTGAGGGGTGTGTGACCGGGGGAGTCAGCCTCTCTCCCCGCGGTGACGGCTGTTTATCAGTTTATCACGGTGTGAATACGTTAACGTTAGCACTGTAAACTCGTTATATGAAGGAACAAGACAGTAGTGGTCTCCCCTGTGTGTGAACATGACTACGTTTAGTTAGCTGCTGTTTCACGTGTTTCAGCTGGACTGAAGAGCAAGTGGGACGGAAAACCTCTGAAGTCAGTTGGCTGAATGTATATACGAAGAGCAGAGCAGGGGGCGGGTTTATGTAAGTATGACCGCTTTACGTAAAGCGGTCATCGATTTAAGCCCGCCCATTCTAAACCTGCACACAGAACAGTCTCTGTGGCCTAGCTCCTCAAGGAAATGATGAATTGGAAAAATATTTTTTACATGATTTGAGGGACACATTTAAGGCCTAATTAATATGATAAGAAGAAAAATACTGAATTTGGTTTACCCGGTCTTTAATGTTGGTGCGCAGCCTGCCAGAGAAGAAGAGCGCCCGGCTCCTTTACATAGCTCCAGCAAAGACGGTTTATAAACCAAGACCTTTCATGACGAGTCAGCTTCCTGTATGCATGTCACATGGGCTTCTGCACGGCCACACCCCTTTAGAGAGACCAGAGGCAGCTTGGAGTGTATTGATTCCTATGGGACAATTTAATGTGAACACCGATTATGGTCGGGTCTTTCTCCCCACGGTCACTGAAGCAAATTTTGGACTCATTTTTCACAAGCCACATTTCTTCTGAACAGTTTGACACCAAAATGGTAATTTTCAGACGGAGAGATCCGGAGAAAATCCACTTTGTTCCAGACCTGTCTCTGTCTCTACGACACACTCTCGCGAGATTTGGCACCGATCTCCTAGGCAACGTCAAACAAACGGCCGCGAACTCCCGTGAAAATGATTTAAATTATTTTTGGCATGCTAAATATTACTGTAGTGTAAATATTTAATGTTATCATAAGAAAATATAAATATCTCACTTTCATCTACCTAAAAATTGTAAATCCACACACACGTTCACAGACGAGGTGGGGAGACGGTTGGCCACGCCCACTTAGAGAGACAGGAAATGTATACCATTTCATATCATTGGAGCAGCCGCTCATGGAGTATCTTTCCATTTATTGAATATCTTTGGCTCCAGCATGCAGAGATCACATGATCACAACAACAACAGCGTGACACACACACACACACACACACAGACACAGGTGCATGGACAGGTCGCGCTTGCCCGCTAATAAACGGTAAATGCGCTATATTGCTCTAAAGGTCGGTGGTCAGATTCTTCTGGAGGAAGACCAGCTGGTCCACATGTTGTGCCGTGTTAAGGTCAGGTTACGGTGCGTTCACACCGGGCGCGAGTAACAGTGCTAAAGCCAGCATTAAATTAACGATGCTAATTTCTGTTAGCCTGTCTATGGCGTTTTACATTATACGTTAGCATTAAGCTAGCGGGCTTTATGCTTAGTTGTGACACTGGCTGTGTGTTTTGAACGTCGTTTCAAACTATGTGGGTATGATTAAACATCTTTGATGCTTAAATATTGCTGCTTAATATATTGCTTTACTCCTCTTTTTATTTTATGTAGGCTATGCCATTTTTACTGTAAGGCAGGCTATATAATCTTCAATTTGGAGTGACAAATAAAACCTTGAAGCAAGAAGATTTTGCCTTTTGTTTGACATTGATGTACATACAGTAATTCAATAACAGTTGTAAATAAGGTTTATTTTTTAATATTTTACAGTTCAAAAGTAAGCTCACTACTGTCTGTCCCATTGAAGAACATGACAGCAGCAGCCTGTCAGTCAGCAACAGGAGGACTCTCCTTTGTATTAGAATTTGAAAAATATAAATAATCGTTTTTTTTCCCCTAATATCGGATCAATATCGGTATCGGGCCGATATTAAAGGCTGCAATATCGGTATCGTATCGGAAGTGAAAAAGTGGTATCGGGACATCCCTAGTCCCAATATTGTTCCAATGAAGAGGGAGTTTATCAGGAATGATCAAATGCTGCTTTCACTCCTTTTTTCAGGGGAACTGCCCATTGGTCCGATCTCCCATTGGTTCGACCTCCCGTTACTCCGACAAAATACGCTGGTCCGACCTCCCATTGGTTCGACCTCCCGTTACTCCGACAAAATCAACCACAAGTCGGACCAATAGGAGGTCGAACCAATGGGTGGTCCCGTTAGTTCGAACTGTCATCGCTACTTTGTGACAAGCTCTTCCATTGATAGGAGCATGCAGCTTTCTCTCTCTCTCTCTCTCTCTCTCTCTCTACGCACATCACACACATACACGCGCGGCCCAGAATATCTCCATATTCAGTCAGAGAGCCAGATCGTGTCAGATCGCGCACAACCATCATAAATGCTGATCAAGATGTGTAAACTGATAATCAAATCGACTAATGGGAGGTCGGACCAGTGCCATGGACCCCTTTTTCAGTGGTATACAATGGCTTCTGAGAGGTTTAAGGGAGGTCAGGGTGAGGAAGGTTTGAAAGGATGAATCTTACTCATCACCTTGTGTGGTACTGTAGGTAATATTCTTATTTGAATGCAATGAAAGACATTGCTCCTTTATAACATTTCAAACGTATTTTTATTTGTTTGTTAAACAAATAAAGAATGATTTGAAATGGAAATTTCTCAACCTCATATGAAAAAAGATCTGGAAGACTTGTTATGATTAAAACAACCTGTAGCATATACCAAAGCTTCTCTAGGGAAATTATTTAATCTATTCATCTAGGATTAGTTTTATTTTGATTATATACCTGTATGTGCTTATTTGATTTAGATTTAGATGGGGAGATCAACACTATATGAATAGTATTAACTTCCAGTTAGCTTGGCACATATGTCTTTGTAGGCTAGTTGTTTCTCCCTGATTTCCCAAAAAGTGAACCAATGCATTTAATGAATTATATCCCATTAGTACATTATTCAATACAATAAATTCAGTGCATGTATTTCTCTGATCTAAAAAGAGGTCTGAAGTAGACTGATGTCAACTGAGTAGCCTACACTCCAGCCTCTGAAGAAGGCCGTGAGATCTTAAAATGTTGGCGAAGGTGACAAGCCAAAAAAAAAGTTGCAGCACCACTATTGAAAATATTGCTCTTTTCACATGAAGTTTGGTTAAGAAAAACTGCACCATCCAATCTCAAATTTCATGTCCTTATCAATCTATAAATGTTTTGTCCAGACCCAGACACAGAGGTACTTTCAGTATGACTCATCCTTTGATGGCAGCAAGCGTAGATGTTCACAGTTAATTTGTTTGGATTGAGCGGATATGAGGGCGGACACAACAAAGTACTTTTTTTGAGAATAACAGTGTTATCTTAAAAAACAGTTCTCCAGGTCAAACCCACTGTCTACAGTTCATTTCTTTTGGAAAAAAAACACTTTACTGAGGAGATGAGTTTCTCACTTTTATGATAGTATTCCGAATTAAATATGAATGAATTTAAGACAATATATACGAAACTCTTTTCTTATGACTTTGCAAGTGTAAACATGTTATATTTTACAGTTGAACATTTCAAGAATAGTGAATTCTGTATGGGTTTATTCTTCTTCCCGTGTACTGATATTTATAACACAGATCAGTTTGTGATCACTAAAATAGCTACATTTTTATCTCAAAATAAATGTCTTTAACTCATTTGAGTACAGTACTATTATATCACCATCATGATCCCATTTGAATTTTAAAGGAGCTCTATGTAAGACTGCGGCCAAAACTGTTTCTGCATTCAAATTCAAAACACGGCAGCGAGTTGTTTCCCCTCCTCTTGCCCCCAGACTCGAGGTTGCCAGACAGCCACACGCTAACCTCTGCTCACTCACACAGTCAGCCTCAAAGTAAAGATGTCCATGCCTCTCTAAAACATGTTAGACTGCATTGGTTACTACCAGCAGTGAGAGGGATGAAGCAGCAGTACACCTATATCTGTTACATACTGTATCTCTTATGTAATCGTGTTTCTGTAGTTTGAGCAGGTTGTTGATGAATATTTGGCTTTTTATCCTGTTTTATTGCTCTGACTCACAGAGTTCATGTCAACTCAGGTGATCTGAAGGTAATTGGTTCATTTCATCGCTTTGACACTGTGTCATGTGTGCTGACACAGACACACTCACTGTTACACTGCATCTACAGGAGCCTTAGTGCATGTTCTCTTCATGCCGTAGATGAGCCAACCTATGAGACATGTTACTGCAGAGTAAACGACACGAGCACCTCAGAGTTTTCTCCTCTGACCATCGGATCATAACACATAATGAACTGACCAGGCTGGACTCATCTCATGAACTGCTCCACAGCTGCTATAGCTCAAACAAACTATGTTTCATGACAGGACGGTAGAGTGACAAGCCGCTTATTTCTTCCGTGTGATATCAAGGAAAATATAGCCGATAATCGAAATTGTAAAAAAAAAAAAAGTTATCCCAATCCCAGTTGGAGGTCGCTTTATACCCCAGCCGTAGTTGCAGCTCAGTGATAGCTTAACTGGCAACCCGGAGGCCAAAGTTCCACTGACGCTGTGATTGGGAGAGGGCGGTGCAGGCCAAAACACAAAAACAACATGATTTGCAGGCTGCAAATAAATGTTTAAATGTGAATATGCTGGCTGTAGTATTGTTGTCAGTTAAATCAGTATTTCAAATTAACATTCCTTAGTCTCTGGTGACATATTGAGTGATGATTAGCTTGCTGTACATTTATTGCATACAGTTCCTTCAAATAAAAAGAAAAAAAGATCTCAGCAAAAGAATGAATTTCCTGTACATTACCAAACAAAAGGATATCACTTGAATTCACTTCAGAGATGTGATCCTCAGATGATTAAAGCCCATTTGAGATCTCAGGAACGGCATAGCCTAATAATGCAGTGAGTTCTTTTTTTTTCAGGTGTAAAGAGAAAATGAGAGAGTGATAGAGGTGATGAACAGGCGCACAAAGAATAAAAGGAGGAGATCAAACGGCATCACAGGGAATGAGGAAGTAAGGAAGAATTTTTAATATAGCTCTGCCAGTCTGCGTGGCTAATTCACTCACCATCTTTTCAGTTATAAGCAGACTGACTGCAACTGTATCTTTTCAAGGCGTAGGATGACTTACTCGCACTGACATGGAGTGCAGCAACATCAGATATATTAGTTCAACAGATTGCATTACTGCTCTGAACATACTTGTGCCCAGCTGCTTTCATCTCTCTGCAGCATGCTTCACGGAGTTGGGTCCGTCTGTGGCCTGTAGAGCCTCCAGTTAAACCCCTAAACCTGCCATGTAGAACCGTGATGTCACTGTTACAGTGCTCATTAGAAATTTGAGCAGTACAAGCAGGTGAAAGTTAACAAATATTATAACACATATTAAAAACCTCAAAAAAAAAAAAAGGCAATTTAGTTAGCACCAGGCCTTGCAACAACAGTGGGCTAAGCTAAAGTTAGCTTTGTCTAGAGTCTTAGAGATATAGCCTTACATGTGATGATTTTGAATAGCAAACAATTAGCACATTAACATTTTTGATTTGCTACTGTTACTAGTTAAAGTTGCCAAAGCTTAATTAATAATAGTGAGCTGGCAACATTCCAAAGCAAAAGTGTTAAATTGTGCTTCTTATTTTTTTTTTGAGCATTTGAAAAATACATACTCTCAATTATGATAAGGTGAAAAATGAAGTGCAGTATAAAAGTGCAAAAACCATTCAGGGGATTCATGAAGGAAAACCCAACAAAAACACAACACCAAACATTTTTTAAAAATTGCTTTTTTCCTCCCCTCCGCTCCTCAGCCACACTTATGTTTCGTTAGGCATTAGGAGCAAGCTTAATTTTCAAATCACAAAATGAGTGTTGTCTTTGCCAGAGAGAACTTCTGGCTCCTCAATAAGAGGCCCACAAACACAACATGTAGTGCAGGTAGGTAATTAAAAAACAAAACAAGAAAAAGGTGTTGTAGTGTTGTATCCACTAGCCTGCTTACCCATTGGAAGTCAAGGGGGATGGTTAAACTGACTCCCAGACATTGGGCAAGAGGCAAGTACAGCAACAACAGGTCACCGTCTTTCACTGGGTTGACACCTATAGCAAGACCAAAAAAACACAAAAGACATTTGCCTACGGGCAATTTGACCTGTGAGCACCCAGAGGAAACATGCACACTTCATACAGAAGCAGACAACCCAGAACCGCCCTGATTGTGAGGTTGTAATAATCACTGCACCACTGCACCTTCTACAGTGACTGACCCTCTGCCCTCACAGTACAAAGCAGCCACGCTCTTATGGTGGGCTCTTCAGGACCAATAGCTATATACTTCTCTTGAAAGTGAAGAGAACAACATGTTGCTTTTGTATTTTGAAGGTTAACAAAACAAACCTGTAGATGCTGCCAAACAAACACTACAAAGGGTATTTCGGCAGCCTGGGACAGTTATCTGTAACTGCTACATGGAGCTTCCTGTTGCTGGTTTGATGCATTGATCATAGTCTGTGAATGAATAGCCTATAGTGTTTGATAGAATAATAGATTGTCTTTTTTAAGTTTCCAGACCTTCATTACATACAGTAGTATCATTGATAACCTACAGCAAATTTAAACTAGAGCAAATTAAGCAGCAGCAAGTGAGACTTTGACTTTAATTTCAGTCTTTATACAAATTCTATGACCCTCAAAACAATATCATTTTCCTGAAGTAAAATAGTTTGGTAATTTCCTATTATTAAGACACTTAAAGGAGCAGTATGTAAGAATGTGGCCAGAATTTTTGCTGCAGTCACATTCAAAACACAGCAGCGCGTTGTTTCCCCTCCTCTACCCCCCAGACTCGAGGTTACCAGATAGTCTCAAAGTCTCAAAGCAGAGTAAAAATCTAAATATCAACAACCTCACTGTTTTATTGCTCTGACTCACAGTAACTACGAGCAGAGTTCACGTCACTCAGGTGATCTGCAAGTTATTGTTACATTTCACCGCTCCGACGCTGTGTGTCTGTGTGCAGCGCTGACACACACACACACACACACACACTGTAACCCCGCTTCTACAGGGGCTTCAGTGCGTGTTATTCACGCCGTAGATGAGCCAACATGAGACATCTTACCGTGTGATATCAAGGAAATATGACCATAATAACCAATAATAGAAAACAATCTTTTTTTTTCTCGCGATCTTGTTTTATCTCCCAGCCGTAGCTGCAGCTCAGTGGAAGCTTAACTGGCAACCCGGAGGCTGAAATGTCACTGACGCTGTGATTGGGAGAGAGCGCTGGGTGGCGCCACATGCCAACACGTAAATTCAAAGCATAAACATGATTTGCGGTCTGCAAAAAAAAAATAATAATAATAATGTGAATATTCTGGCTGTACTATTGTTGTTGGTGAGTTCAGTATGTTATATCAACATCATTCCTGAGTCTCTGTGACATATTAGGATGATTTTGCGGCCAGTTGCTTTAGATTTCTTACATATTGTACCTTTGATAAAATCTGTCCATGTGTTTCCTGGTGGGAAAAGAACGACTTGCTCAAGTTCCTCCCAGGAGATACATTCCAGCTGAAAGAGCTGCTCCATGTGTGTGTCAGAGTGGGTTTATTTCACACCTAAGCCAATCAAAGGAGACTCTACCAATAGAAGGTATGGTCTGACATGGTACAGCCTGCAGCTGGGCATTTTTGCAGGGTTGTGCTACAAGATTATCAGCCTTAAAATGATTGCAGGAATTGATATTTTTAGGTTGCACCATTTTTTTCCCCTTGGTGAGTCACAACAAACCTCTTGATGAAATAATTGTCTCCTTTGTGAGAGTGTTCCATTATAGAGAAAATAATATGGCACTTACTCAAAATCAGCCCACCTTTATCTATATAGCTAGTGACATTATAGCTGGTGTAAAACTCTTCAGAGTTAACTGTGTTTAATAAAAAGCACTCTCCTTCACTTTACTTCAGACTGACCAGGGACGTGCACATGACTATAGAGGGGCAGGGGCTCAACATCAGAAAAGGGCAGTAGCCTACCTATGTACAATTTTTTCAGGCCTTAATATCAAAATAAATAAAAAATAAAAAATTACAGTTACTATTTAGTCGGTAGAGAAAGCCTGCACGCCTTCAGGACTGCAGTCAACATGCTGCACCAATTTCCCAACTTCCCGAAACAGAGTCATGACTTCTGAACTGGTAGCCTAGGCTAAGGCTAATATTGGGTGCACATTAACATGGCTTGCAGAAAAAAAAATCATGTGAGTGCAAGTGCAAAATAGAAGTAGGCTAAGCCTACAGGCTACACACACAAAACCAAGAAATGACTACTGTGACTGCTACTGTGCATATTTCAGAACAGCAGCAATATTTACAACAGCAAAGTCACAATTACCAGTAACTCAACATCTGGAAATAAATTCAAATAGTCAGTGAAATCAAGCGGAGTGAGTGATTCCTCCTGTTGCTGTTGTTCACTACATCCAGGTGATGTTAGACAGAGGACGGGGTGGGGCTTAACTCTTAACAAGCAGTTAGCTAAACAAACACAAATGGGTCTTTTCTGAAATATGACTCATTAAGCTCGTTGAATAAGTGGACGGCGACTTGTCAGAACTGACAAGGAAGTTATGTTGGTGGATTTATAACTCACAAGATTCGACACAAGTCTCTCCACTGTCACGTCTCATCTACATGCGGCACACACAGAGTTATCGATGAGGCAGCTTCTACTTCTCTCTCTCTCTCTCTCTCTCTCTCTCTCTCTCTCTCTGGACGTGCATGTGAGGGAGCGCGCACCGCGGGGCAGCTCCCCCCCCCGCCCCTCAGTGAGGGACAGAGCGGAGCAGCAGCGGACAACACACACACCAACGTACATACACAATACCGTGTGTATTACAAGGAAATGCGTACGGTAGATAACCTAGATAACCGTGGCATTTTTACAGCGCGGTTGTTTACATCCTCATGCACAACAGGAATGCATTTATTGAAAAAAAAAAAAAAAAAAAGGGCACTTTTTAATACGAGGCAAAAAGGGCAGGGGCTCAAGCACCCTTTGGGCCCTATGTGTGCACGTGCCTGAGACTGACGCTCTGGTAATTTAAGGCCTTGCAATAATGCAGAAACCCAACTGGACTGCTACAAGACATGCAAAGCCAATGGGATCATGACATGCTTTATGGGAAATCGCCTATCCCAATATGACCTCTCCAAGGTCAACGTACTGTATCCTGCAGTTGAAAATGGGTCTTGAGACTGAGTTCCTCCTAGAGCTCCTTGTGATGAAGGTCCATTATTTATTTGAAATTGTTTGTACCACATGGGAACTTTCCTTCACACAATAAATACTGTATGTGCAGTCTCACCGCTGGACATACAGTATGCACTGTTCAGCAGCAGTGTGAGTATGATACAAATCCATCTGAGACTTTGTATTCCACCATAGCTCCAGGGGCTATGTCTCCTTACTCACCTCCTCTGTAGCATATATAAAACATGCTCTGGGTCTGTTTGCATAATGCATTAATGTTTTCAGTTTGCTAAATTAATATTTTCTAATATGGCAGAGCCAGCACATGAACACTCGTCTACATGAAAAATAAAAATAAAAAACAGTACAGATTTTTCCGAGTCTAGAGAAAGACTCAGACAATATTCGTGTTTGTACATGGATTTTATACCTGACTACTGCTGCACAAAGTGTGGTAGCCTGGCAGAGGAGCTACTCCAGTTGTTAAAGTTCTCAGCAACATACATCATTTGCTGATATTCTGTCCAAGGTTACAGAAGTGCTTGCGTTTGTGGAAATAATTTCATGAGTCTCTGTCAGGCTGATTGAGCCAAAGCCAAAGCCACAAACTCACCTGTGGGCAGCAGGCCAGTGTGGCAGCGCTGGTCATAATGAAGAAGGTACAGTGCAGTTTGCTTCTTTTTTTCTCTTGTGCTTATGTTTTGTGTAAGAACTGATTGGTACAGAAGGAAAACAATTGTAATGGCCATCACTGAAGCTCCACTGCCATCAAGTGGAGTTACAAGAAAACTGCAGGTCGGCCTACACACAATCTGGCAAAATCATACTGTATGATCCATGGATGAATTATGTGCTGTAAACATGTTGAAATGTGTTTTTAGTTAGATATCAGATACAATGTAGAAGGTCAGAAACACGTGGTCACTGATACTGGAAGTGCAGCATTTTGATAATGCATATCTATTAGTTTTTAATCACTCTCAGCGCAAAGATTGAAAAGTGAAGATTATGATGATGATCTTTTGTTGTTGTTGTTGTTGTTTATTTGCGTTTTTTACTGAGCTACTGTCCTGTATGAGTAAGAACGGATTCACCTTCTTTTTTTTTGAAACGTCTTCCATCAGGATTCATTTGGATTTAATAGGCAAAAGCCGTAAGGGGTAGTAACTTTCATGTGGATTCACCTGACCGGTCCATTTCCTCCCCAGCTGTGAAAGTGCACCCAATAGAAAATGTTTCACTGTCCACAGATGTTAAGCAAAACGGTCTTGTAGTTTGAAAAATTAGGACACGTCTGAAAATGCACTCAAGATTTCAACATTTTTTTGGCTCAGCCGGCTCAGCTCAAGATGTAGCTATTTATGTTACATTAAATGTCTTGAATTGAACTCAACTCACTTGACTTCGACGCAGATGTTTAATACATCAGACAAAAGAATAAAGTGATTTGGATATGGAGGGCGAAAAAAAAAAGCTGCAAGGCCAAAGGAGACCCTTCCTCTAATGATAATGTATGTCTAGGATGATTAAGTAATGCTGTTTCAGTTTAATGTCAGTTTTCTCCTTTAGAAAAGTCACTAGACTTTGCTCAAGGAGACACTTTTACAATGATGTGACCATTTCCCTTTCTTGGCCTAGCTACAAAACAGCCTATACTGTATGCTAATGTCTCCTGTATTGGTCATGTGACGGTTATAATGTCAACATCAATAGGATAAAGAAGATGCTTTCATGTCACTCTCTGTGGGGATGTATGACATTGAGGTGTTCCCCTCACTAAGAGACACTGCCGTTTTCCCAACTGAAAACAATGACACTACATTATTAATTACACTGCACAGTACATTACAGTTTATAATGGGCCGTACATTAACACTTGCAAACGATCAGACCACATGGGACTTTTATTTCATGTTGCACATATGCGCACCCTCGCTGTTTCAGCCGTGCACTGAATCACGGTATAGGGTGTGTATAGGAATGCATATTTCACCAGTGCACCATGGGTAACATTGCATAGAAACTCATTAACATATGAAAGCTTGTTTCCGGGGTTTATTAGTCTTTAATGAGCGTCTCTATGGATATTACATGTATCTTATATTTTATTTCATATGTTAACATGACAATCATTGATGTAATTAACTAGAGTTTCTGTTTTCTTTACAGGGTTTAACGTGGGATTTTACATTGTATTAGTTTTCCTTTGATCATTTTTAATTAGTTTTAAGGGAACAACGCAAAATGTATCTGTCAGTCGATCCATCTGCCGTCCTCTCTTTGTGCACTGCTGCCTTTGCTTTTATACCACGCACATGATATTTCAGTTGTTATGAGTCCTCCAACAGTGAAAAGGTTCTGTTTTAAATGTCCAAAAAAACATTGTCCTGGGGCGTCGTTTAGCTACATGTATAGTCCTCGCTGCAGCCGGCCCTGTGTCGAATCCCCACTCAGGTGGCCCTTTGCTGCATGCAGTGACGGCTGGTAGGCTATGTGCTAGCGGGGCTAAAGATGAGAAAAATATTCTCTAAATAACATACAAAAGATTGTTATAAGTCTTAGTGAAATCAGAAGTGGCACCAATAGTTTCTAGTAAAACACAGGATATCTCTAAATGGGCTAATTTTATGCAGCCCGAGCTCACCGAGTCTGCTCCTGCAGCCATTTCCCGCCCTCGCCAGTTGCTGACCTTTTGACTTCATTCAGCCCACAGGCCGATCGGTTCTGACCAATCAGCAGCGGGCTGATGCAGGGTCAATGATTGACAGGCGTCATGCCCCGCCCCCTTGGTTTACTTGTCATTTGGGCTGATTTCATTTAGCCCAACACCGCTGTTTTCAGACCAATGACAGGAACCGGAGGAAAAGTTGTGTTGTTGTGGGAGGGAGAAGACAGAAAACAGCGGCGCTAGGCGCTAGCATCACAGGTAGCATTAGCATACTTTACTGCTCTAAACTGTCTTTGCATGAACAAAGTGGAGAATCTAGTTTCTAAACTCACCAGGAGCACCAGACTTAAATGACATGACGATAAACATCAGACCAGAAAGGCCATCAATATGCAATATGAGCTGCGTATATCATCTTTTTTTTTTTAATGAGCAATATCGTCATGTGTGTGTGTGTGTGGGTGTGTGTGTGTGTGTGTGTATGTGTGTGAGAGATAACCAGGTGAAGTTTTTCTCTTTTTTTTGGACTAGACCCTTCTACTTAATGCAGTGTGTAGGCCTAGTTAGTTTTTGTGCCAGTCAGATGGGATGTAACTTTTAGCTACTGCTGTGTTAACCATTTAATGGGTATAATTTATTTATTAGCGCACCCAACTAATGCCTCCCATTTCCTGTCTCTCTCTCTACTATACTAGCCATTAAAGGCGAAAAAGCCCCAAAATATACTTTAAAAAAACATTGTTCCATTTAGTAGGATGGCCCCCATGAGTGATACAATACTTGCTATACTAAGCTCATTCAAAAACCCACTTTGCCAATATTTCACAACACACTTTGCTCTTTTCTGTGCAAATAAGAAGCTTAGTGGTGGAAGGTCACGTACAATGATGTAAGATGATGAAGTGAAATGGAAAACCAGCAGCAGATTTTTTTTTCTCATATATCAGACATATGTTTGATTCATAGTATTTGATTCCAGAGCAACACGGACAGGTTGTAGTGATGTAAGACCCACAACATTTTGTGCAAACCTGTCAGTTCTACCTTGCTGTTGCTTGTGATGCCATACTTTTGTACAGTTTGAATACTATACTGTAGGTGAATGAGATCATGACTAGGGGATGCATGATAAATGTAGTTTGCAACATGAAAATGACAAAAGAGCAAGATGGGAAAACTGCCAAATGTGATTTAGGAAGACAATCAACTTGACTCCCTGCTATTAGCTCCTGCTGAGACAACAGCAGAGTTGGACTCGAGTGTCCCAGCTGCTGCCTCGGCCCACGCTGAGAACCCCCCCTGAGCCAAAAGCTTGGAGCCAAGCCCATGGCTGTGCTTACCTCAGCTCCATTCTTTGTTGAATCTCAGCCTGCAGCCTGTGAGGTTGAAATGTCAAGCAAGCGCAGATCAATTTTAATATTCCACATCTTGATTCCACTAATAATTAAGAACAAGACAGTCAGCTAGTGTGGGGGGAAGACGAGACAAGTTCAAATCTAATCTTCATTCCCCTGACCTCATTAAGCTAAAAAAAAAAATAAAGAAAAGAATAAAATGAAATGGTGTGCTGGCTTTCAACTATTTGATTCAGCCTGCTAAACCGTCACATCCCGTGCACATAGTATCTGTCAGATTTCCATGATCATCAATACACACATTTTTATGATGCTGAATCATATCAAAAGATCTTAGATTTTTAGATTTCCTATCCCCCCGGGGGAGAGACTTATTTCATTTCATGTCAGTGTGATGTGAAAATCTGCTTCCCTAGACCTTCAGACTCAGACAAGTAACACATCGCAGTAAACATTTAGCTGTTTTGTCTCTGTAAATAACACTGTCACTGTCAAGACTTTTCCTTGTTAGTTTCGGTGTTTGTCAGGGTGCCTGTGTGGAGCCGGCCTGTTTGATATGTGCAGGTAAAGCATTTACACATTTCAGAGGTAAAGCAAAAAAATCTTGACATGTCAAACCTTACAATTAGAAAAGAAAGAAAGAGTTTGCTGCAGTACAACCTCTTTATTTATATTTATTTTTATTATAAACTTTTATTACTGATATTAATATCACAGATGTGCGACACATGTTGTAAAAGAGCAAACACACCCACACACAGATGTAGTAGTGTGGCAGAGAAGGCAAAAAAGAACTATGACTCTCCTTGTGATATAATTATTAAAGAGGCAATTCAAAGGAGAAAAAATCCATCCAGTCTTGAACCACTACCACTGCATTGCTACATTTATTCAAGGATGAGATATCACAACATGCCTGGCAGGTATTAAATGAGCTTTGAGCTATATCTTTCTACATGTAAAACTCTGCCTTTGGCAGGGTCGCCTGGATGTTCTCTGTGTAGATTTATTTTATTTCATCAGTTACAATAAAATACCATAAAGGTCACAGTGGAAAGGTTATACTGTATTCAAATCAAATAAAACAGTGATTTATGTGAGTCATTTCATTTAGAAAAGGAACTAGGCTTGTTCTGTTATCTTTCCTTATGCAATCATGGTTCAAACATTCATACAAGGCTGACAGACATAGGAAATTGACTTTATCAATACAAAAGATTATTCACAGATGATTTTTTTTCTTTTGTGTACAATATGAAACCACTTCTCCATTTTTAAAAAAATCTATTTATTTATTTGTTGACTCTAAAGGTTGTATTGGTGTATTGAGGTTTGTATTTTCACAAAAAACACCTCACTGGACTGGACAGGATTCTGCAGGGCTCATTGTTTAAAAGCTTGGCAACCCAGAAAGTTCAGGTGAGAAAAGGATGAGGAAATAAACCAATGAAGACACATGAAGTGGATTTATTAACAAAAGAAAAACTGCACCTTTGCTGCTTGGACACCTAATGATGCCCATGCTTCTCCCACTGATATCTCAAGCAGTACTAATTAGACACATACTCCCTTTTCCAGCTGCTTGAACGCCACAGTGAGGCTGCCCCTCACGCTGGAAGAGGAGTTCTCCCTTCTCTTCCCACAGGGGGGAGCTCCTCCCACATCCCTTCTGGCTGTGCAGGGAGTCAGCACAAATGATGATGGAGGTCCTGCAGGGTGCTATCTTCACTCAGCCAAGGGTGGTAATGGGGTTACAGTGTACAATTTGCTGCTCTGCCCCTTCAAGCTTACATCAGCCTCTCTCATCATTCCTCTTAAAAGTGGGAATCTTAATCGTTCTGCCAGCAGAAATACAGTTTTGGCTTTGAAGATGTTATTTTTCCCCCCCAAAGAAATAAAGTTTTGGCTTTGAAGATACCATTATTATAGCTATATTTATTTATTTATATGCCCAGAATGGACTGGAGTCTTAAAAAGTGTCTGAGGCATTTTAGATTTAAAAACTTCAAAAGTGTTTTAAGCAGCATAGCCAACAAATTGGTTTGCAACAGTATGTTTAGCTGATAAATAAGTTATATGAAGGTAAACCAGAAATATCTATTTAGGTCTACTGTAATAGAGATTGACCACAGAAAAAAACATATATATACTATATATATATATATATATATTCCAAACATTAAAACCCAACCGTGACTTCATTTTTCAAAGTAGTCTCAACTTAATTTTGTGCAAACAACAGCAGGATAATTGTTGAGATTCAAAAATAAAGTTAATTTATGAAAAAAGGAAGTCTAAATTGTTGGTTTATAAAAATCAACTTCTTGTTCTAACTGTGCAGTATGTGGTAGTACACCTGGCAGTCATGATTTAACAATTAAGCAGTACCTTTGCACATTGAGAGTTTCTCAGCATAACATTGATAAAATGGTTCATGTGCAGAAAGAGTTAATGACATTAACACACTTATGAAACCATTACTGACAAACCGCAGTGATCTAGCCAAGCAATTTCTAAACTTTCCCTCTCTTTTTCCTCCTGGAGTTATAGGTAAAATGTCAGGTTGCATAAGCAACTCTCCACCTGCATGTTAAGTCTTGAAGTGTCGCCCCCGAGCATTAGTTCATCATCATCATCATCATCATCATTCAATTTAGCACAGAGCGGACAAGAAAAAACAAATGTGCAAGGAAGGCAGAGAGAACTGTGTGGGTGGTTGACACTGCCCAGGCTCTGGGCGCTGAAACGAGACAGTAAAGGTTGTCTGTGCAAGTAGTTTGTTATGATATAGTGTCGTTTTATTATTCTATGACCTACAGTATATAATCATGTGTGATGCCAATTGCTTCTTTGATTCTTCACCATACTGTCTTGGTTCATGTTGCTGCATTGGATTATGCAAGCTGTTGCATGTTTTTTTAATAATAACATATCATGTCACGGAAGCCAAGAACTGCCACATCAATATATTTTTTTCTTATTTACGTTTGATAACAACTTATTATTTTGTTATCTTGAGGTACTGTAACAAAGACCGTTTTCTGGTGATAACGTTTGGACGGCCGAGACCTTTCTCTTTTGGTAGGACTGCAAATGTCATTATTCACTGCTACTTTAATACCAATGGTAAGAGACACTCAAGCAACATAACACAGCATAAAGCAAGATGGGGAACTGTGTGGCTTCACATAAAGTGCACTACCACTGAACAAACAATACTGTAGGTGGTTCTCAGTGACTTGCGGTGACCTTTAGGACAGGGTAGGCAGGCGATCACAGACACAGACATTACACGGTATTCAGCAAATCAGCTTATCATGCAAAAAGTCACAACTAACAGGTTTTACACAATGGTTTAGATAAGTCTTAAAATATGTGCAACACCTTCTCATCACATGCCATCTCACACTTAGTAGAGTTACGCAATGAGGCAGCGTAGCCTCTGCCTCCCTTGGCGTACACCGTATGGGCAGAAGAGGCAGAGCAGCTCTGTGCCTCTCCTCTGAAATACAACGAGACGGCGAGTGGCTTCTATGGCCGCTGCCTGGCTGGAGGTAAACTCAGTTGAGCCACGTTTATTAGACTATGAAAATCACCAAATGCTGACACATTTAAACCTGTGGTAAAGTTATCTGAAATGAAAACAATAATTAAACCTTAGATTAACTAAATATTTTAATTATTCCTGACAGCCTATAGGTGAGGCACTACCTCCCCTGACTGCACGTAGACCACCCATAACAAACATGGCCGGCGGCACATTTCACACCTGGAATTTAGGTTCGGATCAAACTGAAAAGTCCAAACCAAACAAGATAGTTGTGAAAATGCTCTAAGTATAACCCTAAAACCAGTACTTTCTGTTGTTATCACTTGACCAAACTGTGGCATCAGCTGAACTAGCTACATGTGTCATTTTGTAACCATGCCAACACACTGTAGGTACATTTGGTGCACTATTTCAGGTGACACTCCCTTTGGATGTGTCAGAGTGTGAGAACAAATGGCCACATTGTTTTTCAGGTTGTACGACTGCTTGTTGTGGTAACATTAGAGTAAACTTCCTGGTATAGTTTAGATCAGTGGTTCTCAAACTTTTTTTTTAACATCAAGGACCCCTAAACTGACACAAGATAGACCACGGACCCCCCAGTTTCAAGTTTTGAAACAAACACCGTAAATGCAAAAATAGCCTATCTGTTCTGAGACTTGATAGCATTACTTACTATAGGCTACTACTACTTTTTTTAGTCAGTATACGTTCAAATTACTGCCAATGGCATGAATTTTTCTGGTGGGGAAAATTTGGTAAAATTTTGAGAAAAAGTTGGGGACCCCCTTGAACCCTCTCAAGGACCCCTGGGGGTCCACACACCCCACTTTGAGAACCACTGGATTAGATCTCACTGCATTCTGTAAAAACGCCTTTGGTCTAAGTTTATTTTTTTCTTTCTTTTTAAACATCTTACAAAGGATGTAAATATGGACCTAATTAGTTTTGTCACAAGACATCCTCAAACATTCCCCTGCTGCAGTACAACAAACAGCTCCGCTTGGTAAATATGTATTCCTAATGTGTTATAGAGACATTAAAGACATGAGGTGGATTTATGACAATGCACCATACTTGATCTCACTTGTCAGGCAACAAGACCTTCACAAGCTTCCTGCTTAAATCAACCTGAGCCCATAGAAATGACTGTGATTGGAGGAAGAAAACCAGACAGGGAGACAGAACATGCACTAACGCACACAGGCAGACAGACGCTGTAAAAAAAAAAAACTGAGATTAATGATCCAGGCTGTGTCACTCTGTGTGAGCTAACTGAACATCTGCATGTAGCAGAAAGCAGGCAGTTGGTGTGCATCATGACTTTTGGCACCTGGCCTATGTCTCAGTCGCATTTTATCATGACGTGATGTGATGTTGCTGTGTGGTGACTAAACCCAAAACAGACACCGACATAAAGGGGTGAGAACATGGAGACAGATTGTAGCTTGTGTTGTATGACAAATGAAAGCTGAGCAAATGACCAGCAGTGAAGGCAGCATGTCATCTACTGTATAATGGAGAAGGATTAATGGTGGTCTACAGCTGGGGTTTTAACAGCAGTAGTTAAACTGTGGTGAACTTTTGCCCGCAACCTCGTAATTGACCTTCTTGTCACTAATTATCCTAATTAGATAACAATGTCTGAGAGATGAATATATGGTAGATCTGTAGGTCCATATACTGTGGAATGCCTTACATGACTGGACTTTTTGAACCAATATGATGATAATGAAATGATTCATGTGCAAAACTTGACACCCCAGGATCAAACCTTCCTACATTACGCATAAGTAAAATGACCCTAAAGATATCAGTTAATATGATCCAAGGCTATGATGTGAATACATTTTATTTCCAGATATAAAAAGGAGATGCAGAGAATTATGCAACTATGGAACTATATCTACAAATGATTCTTCTTGCAAAATGTAAGCAGTTAAAAGATTTCCTCAAGCTGTTCTTGCTGGCACTATTCATTACTTGTGGGAGTTTGCTTTTACTCACTACTTGCTACTTCTCGGAAAGGTATAAGGAAATGTTCACTTCCAGTACAAAGTTTACATTTAAAACATGTGGTGCTCCAAATATGGCTTTTTATAGTGTAACACCCTTTGATAAATGGGTCAAAGTCTGAAATGAGTTGTAAAAAATGTGGAGAAAAAAAAAAAAAAGTACTTGTTGGAGGAGGTAGAGGATCTGGTGGAGTGGTCATATTCAGCCTATTATATAATAGTATTGCTGCAGAGTTACTATATAAACTTGCAAAAGGTGTTAGGTGTGTGTGAAACACATGACCTCAATCATTAACTATTCAACAATATGACATAACTGCTCTACCTTTACATTGTTGGTATGTTTTGGTTGTGATTATAGGGACAGACACAATGAGGTTGAAATTAAAGGATTAATTTGTTGCTTTTTTTACAGTTAGTCAAAGACAAGTTTTGTGAAGTTGAACAGGTGGACACAATTAATGGAGTCCAGCCCTCTTTATCCTAAATAAGCAACACACACACCTTGTGAGAACAAGTATGAAACCATCAGGCGATGTGTTCCACAGTCAGATATACTCGGAGACAGACAATGAACCAAGGCTGAGCACTGTGATGACTGATGTGGAAGGTACGAATAAACCCTGACTCACGTGCTTCAATATGTGACCTCACCTCATGAGCAGCTGTCTGCACAAAGGGGACACCTGTCCTTCAGTCTCCCTGAGGTATGTGTCACAATTATGATGTCAATGACTGAAAGTGAAAAGGGATGTAATAATCTTGTCATCATGTTCATTTTTTAAATATATATATATTTTAGTATTTTTCTGTGAAGCAAGAAAAGGACAAAGGGGAGACTGGTAACATTTAGGAGAGAGCAGTGCTTCAAGCGGTTCTAACTGCTTCAGGCTAACATAGGATTTGCTCTGATATTGCATCTCACATTTTAACATATCATAATTATCTATAGTTTATACTTAAAGGGACTACGAGGAGTTTCGGAAAGCAAAGTGTCTTACATTTCCCATGAGCCTCCACACGCTCTGTGAAATTCTTGGACTGGCGCAAGACGGACGAAAGCGAAAAAATTTGCCAAGAATGTTTTCATTGATCAAGAACGAAAGTCGGTGGTTCGAAGACGATCAGATACCGCTGTAGTTCCGACCAAAAACGATGCCAACTAGCGATCCCGCGGTGTTATTCCCATGACCCACTGGGCAGCGTCTGGGAAACCAAAACTAGAAAATGCTGGGCGAGTCGACCACTAAATAATAATAACTATAAAGACAAAACGATATATTTATCGAAAATGGACCGATTTACAAGTGTGGGTAACGTAGATTCATATGAGACTCTTTCATAACCAAAAGCAAACTTCTTTGATTTGCACAAATAAAAACTCAGTGTATTGTGTGTGGTGATGTCATTATATTGATATATAACAGTTACGTGACTGTTGTGCAAAGAAAACCTAATGTCCTGCGGCAGGAACATTTCCTGCCTCAACAGACTACAAACCTAGAAACCAACAGACGGCCCTTGCCAGGTCTGTGGTTTTTTTTTACCAAACTGTGTCAGGCCTGTCAGTAACATTCTGCATTCTACAGATCAGTTTTGTTCAGGCCTGTTGTTAATTACAAGTTTATGCAACTGTCCATCGGCATAATTCTTTGATTCATCATTCAATTGGTTAATCCCATTGGTCTTTATGTAATGTCGAAACAAGGGAGTGTTTTATAATAGTTCTGTGGTGTGGTGTTATATGACTGGTCTTGTACTGAAGATGTTCTTTCCAGTTTCACTGTGTTCCAATAAAAACAACAACAACAACAACAAAGACAGCCCAATAGAAATAAGACCCCCCCCGCCTTGCGAACACCAGAGTGATATAAGACATTAAAATGTAACACAAGGCCTTCTGTGGAGTGAAATTACTGCCAAAACTCCACAAACCCACAAAGCATGTTTTACTCACGCCCAACGACTCACAAAAGCCGTTTTCCCACTAAAATTAGCGGGTCGACGCAGGTTTTTTAAACGCGGGTCGACCCGCTAACAATCGGCATTTGGCCCCTTTCCCATTGACCAAAATAAGCCGAGTCTGACCCCCCGCGGGGGGATCAGACAGAGCAACCATGTTGCCCCGCTCTCATCCGCGGTGCGAGTCATGCCACAGCCGCCCGCCGCAGAGGTCTGTGGGCCGAGGCAGACGAGGCGTCTGGCCGACCTGCGGAGCACCAGGACCGCGGAGGACAGCGAGTCTGCCGCGGCCATATGACGGTTCGTCCGCGGCACAACACGTCAGTTAAACAGACTGTCGTTTCTTTTCTTTTTTTTTCAATCGTTTTCGGTCAGTGTTCTTTGATGTTTTGATCCCAGTCTCGAATGAGAGCGGAGCTTTGTTTTGGTACGTGATAAGAGCGGCGCGATGACGTGGCGTCACGTAACGTTCAGTGTCATCACGTAAATTAGCGGGTTGACGCGGGTCTGGCGTTCCCACTGCAAGCCGAGCAGAGCCGAGCCGATTAAAGGCGATTTTAACCCGCGTCGCTTGCCGAGTCGACGCGGGTCGACGCGGCTCATTGCGCCTTTCCCACTGCCACCAAAAGCCGATTGTTAGCGGGTTTAAACAGGTTTTTTGGCCAGTGGGAAAGGCGCAAAACAAACTCACTGGGTCTCATTCATGAAACGTGAGTAAATCTGTGTGTAGATTTGCACATAAAAGCTCACTCTACTAAAACTCTACTCCGGATTCATGAACGGTGCGGGAAACTCAGTTTTGATCGTAAACACGTGTGTAACTTCATGAATGCCAACCCATCGTAACCTAACAACACGCCCCCGGTGATCAGCAATTAGCATAGATCTCCATACATGAATAGCCATATAAGGAGATCCTGACCACCATATTAGGAGGTAGGTGCATCCTGCTCACCTGCGGCCATGACGCAAACGAGGAAAGAGGGAGAGAGAGAAAAAAGAGAGATCACGGATCGAAGTCATTTTGGGTTAAGTGGAGTCCAGAAAAAATATTTAATTCTCTTCTGTTAGTAGTGGTGTGACTGGGACAGGTCAAAGGCGTGGAGGGAAGAAACAGATTTAGTGAATTAAGTAGGCCTATCCTTGGTTGATTAAAGAACCGTTTAAGAAGTATAGCCAGAATAGTTCGATATGAAACATAAAAAAAAAAAAAAAATACACACAACTACAGAGCTACAGCAGCGACGGGAGGAGGAGGCTCTTCACAGCCTCAGCTGTAGAGGAGCATGGTTGTATCAACACATGAAGTTATATAGGCAGGTTATATTGTTACAGAAGCACCAGCCGTCTGTCACAGCTCCATCCAAACCGGTGCCGACTGCGCTGCTGCGCAGGGTGAAGTGTGCGCCCACCGAGCCTGTACTGTAGCAACACAAAAAAGTTTTTTCCGGTTTTATATCAGATTATCATCATCATTAGATAGAGCCTTGACGTGTTTGTGCGTGTCCGATCCCTAAAACGTCTCTCTCTCCAAATATTTCTAATTGTTTGTCATGTTTAAATTACGTGTTTCAAAGGCGTCGGCGTATTTTGAACATGAGAGAGAGTAATATGGATTAAAATTGTAATTTTCAACAGTGACAAGCAGTATTTATTTGCATTCCTACATTTACACAAGCGCTACACACAGTCCAGAGCAGGTGTAGATTTTGTGAGTAGCTACGAAAAAATCAGCACTACTAAAAGATTGATGAATGCGGAAATCCACGTAAATTTGCGCTGCTCAGGGTTTACACACAAATCCGTGCTGCTCACGTTTCATGAATGAGACCCAGTGTGTTTTGCAAATACAAAACATAATTCACAAACTAATGCATTTTGTTTCACAAATAAGAAATGCACCTATCGAATAAATACACCATGCTTCAGAAACAAAAAACATATTTCTTCAAGTAAAAGAAAAAAAATCCTTCAAGTTGAAAAACACAATTCTACAACTACAACTACAATTCTACAACTACAAACACAATTCTACAACTACAACTAATTCTACAACTACAACTACAATTCTACAACTACAACTACAATTCTACAACTACAACTAGCCTACAATTGTACAACTACAAACACAATTCTACAACTACAATTCTACAACTACAATTCTACAACTACAACTAGCCTACAATTCTACAACTACAAACACAATTCTACAACTACAACTACAAGTCTACAACTACAAACACAATTCTACAACTACAACTACAATTCTGCAACTACAACTACAATTCTACAACTATCGAACTGTCGCGTGACTTTTGGCAGTAATATTCCACCCTGCGCGCTGCCAGACCCGTAATTTGCACTCCACAACAACAGGTGGTGCTGCTGAGTCAATAGGCCTATGTCACGGCACAGCTGATAGCCAGAAGTGCAGTGTACCTGCTCAACCCAAACAGATGACAGATCTCCCAAAAGTGGGGTCCAGACGATGTGGTGCCACTTGAAGACGAACAATAAATAGTTATAATAATTGTTATGGAATTAATATAGGTAGAGTGTGGCGTTTTGTTCATGCAGTTTGTAAACACCGGCAACTTTATGTTGTAACAGACATGAGAGCCGTTGTGGAAGCTGGGCTCCTGCTAGCACTAGCACTAGCCTCAGCCTCCTCGCACTAGTCCTCACAGTTGAACAAGGCGTGAAACTGACTGATGATTAATCTGATTCTCCCCCAGCTGCTCCAGGGAAAGCAGCTGGGTGTAGCACTGGGTTTTAGCCTATTCCACCCACTTTGAGCCGGGAGCCGGGTAGGCCTACTACTACACCGGCGTCCGGCAAGAGGAGGCTGCCTTAGTTTATTCCGTAACCAGGGTGACTATCGGAGGTGGGTGTACACTGCTCGGCGATTTTGGAACGTTAAAAATCCCTGGTAGTCACCCTGGTTATAATAAACTAAGGCAGCCTCCTCTCGCTGGACGCCGGTGTTGTTGTGGTGTATCGGGCTCCAAAGTGGGTGGAAGAGGCTAAAACCCAGTGCTACACCCAGCTGCTTTCCCTGGAGCAGCTGGGGGAGAATCGTACTTCGGGCTATCAGCTGTGCCGTGACATAGGCCTATTGACTCAGCAACACCACCTGTTGTTGTGGAGTGCGAATTACGGGTCTGGCTGTGAGTGCAAGTGTGTGGATCAGCGCGCAGGGTGGAATATTACTGCCAAAAGTCACGTGACAGTTCCATAGTTGTAGAATTGTAGTTGTAGTTGCAGAATTGTAGTTGTAGTTGTACAATTGTAGTTGTAGTTGTAGAATTGTGTTTGTAGTTGTAGAATTGTAGTTGTAGTTGTAGAATTGTAGTTGTAGTTGTAGAATTGTGTTTTTCAACTTGAAGGATTTTTTTTCTTTTACTTGAAGAAATATGTTTTTTGTTTCTGAAACATGGTGTATTTATTCAATAGGTGCATTTCTTATTTGTGAAACAAAATGCATTAGTTTGTGAATTATGTTTTGTATTTGCAAAACACAGTGGGTCTCATTCATGAAACGTGAGCAGCACGGATTTGTGTGTAAATCCTGAGCAGCGCAAATTTATGTGGATTTCCGCATTCATCAATCTTTTAGTAGTGCAGTTTTTTTCGTAGCTACTCACAAAATCTACACCTGCTCCGGACTGTGTGTAGCGCTTGTGTAAATGTAGGAATGCAAATAAATACTGCTTGTCACTGTTGAAAATTACAATTTTAATCCGTATTACTCTCTCTCATGTTCAAAATACGCCGACGCCTTTGAAACACGTAATTTAAACATGACAAACAATTAGAAATATTTGGAGAGAGAGACGTTTTAGGGATCGGACACGCACAAACACGTCAAGGCTTCATTTTATGATGAAAATAATCTGATATAAAACCGGAAAAAACTTTTTTGTGTTGCTACAGTACACGCTTGGTGGACGCACAATTCACCCTGCGCAGCAGCGCAGTCAGCACCGGTTTGGATGGAGCTGTGACAGACGGCTGGTGCTTCTGTAACAATATAACCTGCCTATATAACTTCATGTGTTGATACAACCATGCTCCTCTACAGCTGAGGCTGTGAAGAACCTCCTCCTCCCGTCGCTGCTGTAGCTCTGTAGTTGTTGTTTTTTTTTTTTCATGTTTCATATCGAACTATTCTGGCTTTACTTCTTAAACGGTTCTTAAATAAACCAAGGATACTTAATTCACTAAATCTGTTTCTTCCCTCCACGCCTTTGACCTGTCCCAGTCACACTACTAACAGAAGAGAATTACATATTTTTTCTGGACTCCACTTCACCCAAAATGACTTCGATCCGTGATCTCTCTCTTTTTTCTCTCTCTCCCTCTTTCCTCGTTTGCGTCATGGCCGCAGGTGAGCAGGATGCACCTACCTCCTAATATGGTGGTCAGGATCTCCTTATATGGCTATTCATGTATGGAGATCTATGCTAATTGCTGATCACCGGGGGCGTGTTGTTAGTTTACAATGGGTTGGCATTCATCATCTTACACACGTGTTTACGATCAAATCTGAGTTTCCCGCACCGTTCATGAATCCGGAGTAGAGTTTTAGTAGAGTGAGCTTTTATGTGCAAATCTACACACAGATTTACTCACGTTTCATGAATGAGACCCATTGAGTTTGTTTGTGAGTCGTTGGGCATGAGTAAAACATGCTTTGTGGGTTTGTTGAGTTTTGGCAGTAATTTCACTCCATAGCCTTCTCGCAACATTTTTTTATTTTGTTTGTTTCTTTGTTACGTGCAAAGCACAATTGTTACAATGGCGTTGTTATATGGGATTGTACGTAATTAGCCCCATTATAAGGCATTAGTTTCAAAAAGCCTGTTGAAACCTGGAAAATTATGTGTGCATGACTGCTTGATGTTTTCTTGGCCTATTTTCATCACATTTGTTTGGTTCAGAACATGTTAACGTAACGAAGGTGAAACTTTCGAAAAGAGAGGACATATGAGAGAGGAGGTCAATGCTACTCACACGTCAATGTGTATGAAGCCACGTAGTAGTAGCGGCACTATAAAACAGAACCACACTCACATTTTCACCCTGTTTCCATGTACTGTGCAGTAAGTTCATATCTAGCATACTGAGCAGCATGAATACTCATCTAACTCATGGAAAGAAAGCAAAAACACTACTTTGTTAAATGCATTCATATGATTCAGGTTCACTTTGCAACTTATACTGCATATTACACGAGCAGGATGGTGATACAACACACAAGATAATACGTACTTAACATATTGGAGGATTAAGTGTAACAGTAAGGAATAGACCTTTAGCAAACAGATTTTTTTTTTTTTTTTTTTTGCCTGATTATTTACCATCTTTACATATCGATATACTGTTTTAACTCAACCATGGACAGCCATTCCCTCCATCAGCTACATCAAAGCTTAATGTAGGGTGACTTCTTTTTATGATAGCATTACAATTTCCTCCTGAGGTCCATCCCTTTCCTAATCTCAAAATGAAAGTACTGTGCCTGCCAGCATGATTTACAATTTAAATTTAAAAGCAGACAGGGAGAAGAAGAACTCCACCATTACACACATTTAATGGACTTTTCTTTCTTTCTTTCTTTAATACTCCAACTTTTGGATTTAGAGTTTAATTGGATATTGTGCTTGCAGCCTCTCTTTAAATGACACTGGGGAAGAGAGAGGTCTCTAATTTGAAAAGGCTATCTGTTAATGTTTTTCATTTTCACACCTCTACTGGTGAAAATAAAAGTATATTCTACGGGTATTCACATGTTTCACTTTTCACTTTCTCTTTATTCCTGGGTTCTACCATAAACTGCACATCACACATTTGTCACACATTCTGTTTTTAAGGAGGTCAATGTAGGTTAAGAGAAACTTTGATTCCATAACTTTTATGCAACAGGGTACTTTTATGCAACAGCTGCTTTGGGACGGGATTCAAACAAAGGAGGGCGTATCTCATTGGTTGAACTCGACCCACATGCAAAGGTAGTGCCGCAGAGGGTTCAGCCTCATTCTCAAACTCTCTACATAAGCTCCAGAGAGAGGAGAGACACACAAGGACCACACTGTCTCAACATTTTTCTCTAATTTGTTGAAACGCAATCTGTAAGTATATTCAACTTTTAAAAAATAGATTTTCATATTTTGAGTTTTTAGTCACCTACCTATGTGTACTCTGAGTTTTATACTGAGTTTTGTTTCTTTATCCTTCTTTCCTGACAGATGATACTGCATTTGCGGTGACCGTCAAGTTAAGACAACTGATTTACAGTCTTAACATCTGAGAATGGCTTGCACAAGGTGAGTTACTGTGCTTCTATTTAATTCTACTTCAACTGTTAGATCCAGTTGTACAGCCACAGCAGAAATATGTGTCAGTGTAACAGTAGAGCTCTTTGTAACCCCGTCATGTCTTCCTCCTCAGAGTTCTCCATGCCATCGGAGGGTGCCCCAAGCCCGGGGTCATCATGCCGGCGGACCTCGCCGCGTGTCTGAGCCTGACTCAGCGCCAGCCTCTTTACCAGCTGCTGTCAAAGCGTCACTGTCAGTCGACCGCCACTCTTCCGAGGACAAACTCCCCACATCACTCCCCCTCATCTTCACCCCCCAGCTCCCTCTCCGGGCCTCGGAGCTGTTTCCGCAGGGAAAGCGGAGGCGGTGTGAACAAAAAGCGGGTGGTGTTCGCTGACGCAAAGGGATTGGCGCTCACTGCCGTGCGCTTATTCATCCCTGAACCCGCTTCTACCACACCCACCCTGCTGATGAAACCCTCGCCAGTCAAAATGCAAGGTCAGCAGTCAGCCTTTAACAGCCTGCAGTGCTACAAGTTGAGGCTGGCTTTCCCTCAGCCCATACTGGACTTTAAAAACTTCCTTGCACGTCTGAGAGAGACACACGTACAGCTGGAGAGCTGCAGCATTTCAGACCACACTTTGAGCGGCAAAGTGTGCGTCTCCAACATCAGTATTGAGAAGGCAGTGCAAATAAGGGTGACCTTTGACTCGTGGAGGAGCCATCGTGATGTTCCCTGCACGTTTCTGCAGCAGCAGCGCTGCGGGGGCTCTGATATTGGTGTTTATGCCTTCGACTTGAGCTTACCCCAGAACATCGACCCCAAGGAGCGGATCGAGTTCTGCGTGTCCTTCAGGCCGGGGCCTGTTGCACTACCACACTGGGATGACAACAGAGGACAGAATTACAGAGTGTGTGTGGAGAAAGATGCATTGAATACCAACCAAAGCGATGCAAACCGTTTTTACCCTGCGCTATCAAAAGCACGGCCGCCATCTTGGCCGTCGCACGTGTCCTGCGGCCTGCAGAACTGTGCTGGCCAGCAGTATCCTCAGATGGGTTTGTCAAACAGAGTCAGAGCAGAATGGAGGACTCTGTGTGCAACCAAGTGATATTATTATTATATATCACCATACATGCATTGTGGATATGTAAATAATGTGAATATATTAATTAACAAATATTTAAAAGAAAGTGACTGCTTTTAGATTTGTGATTTTGTCAAATCTCAAACCCTGCTGTTTGAAAAGTATGTCAATGTCCCTGCTGATGTGAAGAGCATTCTTCATCAATGTTCTGATTAAATCTATTTTTTAAAAAACAAATCTTTTCATTCTCTTGTCTTCCTTCTGCAGAAGTTACAATCTAATCATTTCACAGAGTACACTGTGCCATCAAAGGATATTTGCACAATGAAACATGATACATAAGCTGTTATTAAGATAGCCAGACCCTGAAGGGAAAAAGTGAAAACATGAGACCTGTGTTTGTCTCAGAGAAAGAACACATGTCAGCGGACAAAGTGATTTTTTCAGGAACGTTTTGTACAGTACTTGCGGGCAGTAACCCATTTTCTCCAAGCATCCTGAATGAATAGCTATGCTGCTGATGTTCTCTCAGACAGACAATAATTCCCCCAGATTAGGCTCACATTTCCGTCCTGCATACCAGACAAAAGAAACAAAAGTTAACAAGTCAACACATGGTTCACACGGGAGAATCCTTTGACTCAGACGTAAGTCCCTCCCCTAGACCTGCCCTTAGATGCTGAATAACATGCTGGAAGTTGTTACCTATTGGACTATACACGATTGGTATGTCAAACAGTGGGTAACCATGGCAGCATCAGGACAAGCAAGTACTCTATGTATGGGCTTGTGTACAAAAGGTGGAGTTCTAACACGCTGTGGCAGACAATCACTGTGCCTGTCTCCGCTCCTCTTGTTCCACTCCTTCTAGTCACCTCTCCGTTTGACTTGTTTCTTTGTCTTTCACTTTTCTCTCTGGTTCGTCTCCTCCTGTCACGAGGGTCCCCGCCTTTGGGAACCATCATAGTCTATTGTGTGTGTTGCCTATGAACAGTACACGCAGTACAAGCAGGTTTATACACCCTGTACCTTCAAGTCAGGGCCGTTGCTAGGAATTCTGGGCCCCCTGAAAGAATACTAAAGTGGGCCCCTGACTTTTCCACTTTTTTTCTTAGACTACACGTATTATCATTTTCTATTTAGCCTACTTTGTTTTGATGCTAATGCAGCATTACTATGAATATCAGTCAGGGTCTAAGCAGAATAATTCAGTCATACAAAGATTAGACTACTGGGTTTTTTTTGTGGGGCCCTACTGGGTGCTGGGCCCCTAGAATTATCATCACCTTTCTCCCCTATACAACGGCACTGCTTCAAGTACACGGTGTATTGAATAATAGACTCAGCAGTGATCCTGTACATCCTGTACTGATCATCCAAACAGAACAAACTAGTACATTTAGTATTTGTAGTTCATCTGAGGCTTCCAATGTCTTTTCTTATTTTAACCTTAAAATAGCAATTGAAGAGTTCATTTTCAAAAGCAGATAACTCAGTTAAAAAAAAAAAAATCAAAAAATGGTTTAATTATTATTTACACCAGGTGATATATCAGTCATACCAAAGTTGAGTGGCTTTGACCAAGGACATGAGATGTAACAAAACAGATGTATCTCAAAAAAATAAAGCTTTATTGAAAACAACACTATGCAAAGAATAATTCACAAGCGTCTGCTCATTTTTTTCAAAACTTTGCAAATATTTTCAATTATTCCAGTGTCTTTAAGCAGAGCTTTCAAAGTGGAGTGCAGGACTGTTACATAAATGAAGATTCAAGCCTTGTTCAAACAAGTTCACACAATGCTGTTAATGTCTGTTGGCACCTTTGTAATTAAAGCACACTTTAATCTGGTGGCATTTCATGTCGGAGAACCAGTAGCTACTATATGTCTTCTATAGCTGGCAATATTTATTTTGCTAGAGATGAAAAGGCTACAGCAACCATAGTAGGAGGACAGAGTTTGCTATAGCAACAGAGAGTAGATGTAACCTATAATGGAAATGAAAAAATATATATAAAAACTGGGGAAGAATCCAGGGGGGAAAAGTCTGATATTCCAGGTGAAAAAGAAAGTTATGTAAACTTAGTGATACAATATGATTTTGGAGATCAATTTTCACCAGTTCAGAGTGGCGAGCGCAATCCATCATCTTGAGTGATGACTGTATGCTACTAACATGTGTGGTACTTATAGCAGCAGACAGGAAATGTCCATAATAATCAAATGTGGTTAGGTGAGTATGAGCTGTAGGGATGATTTTTTTCACACAGTGTCAACAGTGTTGGGAGTAAAGGCAGCCTGAACTCTGAGGTGTTGATTTATAGAAATTGAAGAAATGTCTGATCCGTGGACAGTAATGTTTTCTTTTTGCTTTCTCCTTCTCTCTCTCTCTCTCTCTCTCTCTCTCTCTCTCTCTCTCTCTCTCTCTCTCTCTCTCTCTCTGATAAATGATGTCATCCTGACAGCAGATATCAGAAAACACCCATATGGATCATTTTTCAAACCACTGACAAAACAATCAATGTTCTCATTCAGGGGGGATTCATAAAGACTGGAAATTGGAGCCTACAGTACCTTGTGTCTTATAACATGCACAGTAATGGCAGGCTCCTCTTACAGTGCAAACACTGTTTTGGCGTCTAGGTGTTAAATTATGGCAATCTGGGCATGGCTTCAAACTGCAGTGTAAACAGTGAAAATCTCCAATTAGGAAAACAGCACAAGATGAAAACATCATGATTATCATCATTTTCTTCACACCAGGTCTCCTGGTCAATCCAAGACACAAGCAGCTGCAGCAAGCCACTTGTAGAAAGGATACAGTAACCACGGCAGATGACTCTTGATTTCACTAAGCGGTCAATATCTACTTTTCCGTCTTGTATTTGCCATTTACTCTCATGTTATCTGTGAGGCAGCAGCAGCAGCAGCCACAGCTGGTTGATGGCGAGCAGCCAGCTACCAGCTGCTGTTGCTTACAGTGCTGATGCTCAGTGTTGTCTGAACAATACCCTAAAGACTGATCCACAGTCAGCTGCTGGGAGCTAACATGGGTGGCTAGCTGAACACACACACACACCAAATGATCTCACAAGCAAGTACATCTCGCCTGCAGCCCTCTGGTGCCCAGGAGCTGCACATAACAAGTAACAACAGTTTTATGAGAAAAAGTGAGTGAAATAACTACAGTAGTATCACCAGCAATATAGAACGAGTAGACAATTAGATTGCTTGTGACAACAATGGTTTGTGTACGTTTGCTGGGGTGCACTGATATTGCTGTTGCTTTAAGTGGATAAATGCAACTGCAGGGAAAATTAAATCATACTAAGATTGACAGCACACTGCAGAAACATGACTGCATGTGTGTTCTGCTTATTGTAATTCTACGTATTTGTGCATTTATCAGACAGGAACACAGATAGTTAAAAAAAAAAAAAAACTTACAGGTATATCTTCTCAAGATATAATTCAGAACACTGCATAGAAGATGTTTTACTAACACTGATCCTATGGGAGAGGGATTCATCATTCATCACTCATACCCACACGAAAAGTACAGTAAAACAGAATTAAAAAAAACTGAAACATGGATTATCTTTTTTTCTCAGTTTCTGTAAATGTGTCTTATTTTTGATTATATGCAAATGTAGGTGACTGGACATGGGGTTTTACAGAAAGTATTGCAGTATATCTGAATAAAAATCAGATATCACAGGTATGCTCTGACAGCCTGATGTGAAAAGGGTAGGGCGATAGTGCCCTCTGTTGGCAACTTGAGAAAAGATTATACCCTTTAATAACAAATCCATCAATAAACATCATGTTACAGGTAGGTAAAATTAGGGATGGACATGTAATTTGAGTTTATGGTGTTCGTAATAGTTAAGTAGAACAACTTGGTAGCTCCATGTGGAGTGAATCATGGATGGTTTCTGGTCTGTAAAATTACAATATGAGAAACCTGTGGCCTCATACAGAAATCATTATATTTTTGGTTTGACTGTACAGTGGGTATAAGGTTTATCTGAAAATAGCTAAATACATTAATGATGATTTCAATAAATAACAAAATAAATAAACAATAAATGAACAACACAAACTACCACTGCTGGAAACTGTTTGAGGGTTGCTTTCCCGGCACTGGTCACTGGACATGTGCTCGTGGTCGGGGTTCCAGTGTGACTTGGCGAAACACTCAGCAGCCTTCCTGTCGCACTCGCAGATGAATTGCTCACATCCGTTGTTGTTAGCTGAAGGGTGTGGGAGCGGAGAGCAGTAATGATTACTAAAAGAGACTGTGAACAGTTTGTTCCTAAAACTTGAGAATCATGTGTCTGCAGACCCGGAGACCTGCACAGTCAGAACCCGCACTTGTGGACCCGCACATTCAGACCCCTTGGTTTTTTGCTACAGCGCCACCTGTTTTGTATGCTATTGCTAATAGATACAGATATGACAGACACAAAATATGGATGGCAGTAGGAACCTGAGTATCGAACGTGAATCACATTTTTCGTTTAATGTCATAAAAGTTTTTGTCGAAAGTGTATCTGAAAGTGTCACGAACGTTTGACCATAATACGTTTAGTCTTATATGCACGTCAAATACAGTATATAATATGGATCTTTTTAGAAGCTCGCTTGGCTGGCACATTTTGTTTAAGTTAATGAAACCGAGATACTTTTAATACTGTGTACTTAAATTAAACAGAAATAACATTGTGTGTGGGGGCCAATGTGTTCAGAAATGTAATGCTTTTGTGGAAAAGTTGGCTTATACTGTCAGATACATTTTCGACAAAAACTTTTATGACATTAAACGAACAATGTGTTTCACGTTCGATACTCATGTTCCTACTGCCATATTGTCCATATTTCGTATCTGTACCCATTAGCATACAAAACCAATAGTAACCCCATGCAATAGAACATTAGTCTATTTAAAAAAAAAAGTTTAAAAGTGTTCCAAGCTTCACAAACAATTAGATCTTGGCGTTTTATTTGGATTTTGCCCTGTCAAAAAACCAAAGTGCAGGTCCAGACTGTGCAGTTGCAATTTTACAGTCAACCACTAGGTGGCATTAAGGGGTCTGAACATGCAGGTCCACAAGTGCGGGGGTCTGACTTTGCAGGTCTCCGGGTCTGCAGCCATATACTGTACTATTGTGAAACTTTGACAGTAACTAAAAATATAGTGAGAGAAAAGAGTGAAAAAGGATGCTGCAGCATTTCTGAACAAATTAACAAGTTTATGAGAAGTGAGCACTGCAGCAAGAGTTGTAGTTGTGGTGTACTCACGGCCACAGGTGACATTCTTGCTCTTCTCGTCACAGCTGTAAGCATAGATCTTGATGTAAGGGTTGTCAATGATGGGCCTGCACTCAGGATGCTGCAGAGCGCCGCCATAACACTGATCGTGCACTTGGCAGCACCTGCAGGTTTAACAAGACCAGTGGTGGACAGCAACAGAGTAAATTCACTTGAGTACTGTACTTACATATCCAGAGGATTTGTACTTTACTTGAGTATTAGATTTCTTTATTACTCTTCCTTGAATACATTTCCAAGACAAATATTTTTACTTTTACTCGAGTTAATTTCTAGGAAGGCTGAAAAGTACTCGTTACTTTAAGGTCTGCTCTTTTTTTTTCTTTTTTTCTAAAATACTATTGAACACAAGCTGTGTTTGTCAAAGAAGGTAACCACTCGGGGGGGGGGGGCGCGCCTAACTGCCAACCTCAAGATTGACAGCTGGACAATCCAACGCCGGACAGGACACCTGTCCTGGTCACCGTTTCCCTCCCCTCCCCCTCTCTCTGCTGTCTCTGTTCTTCTATCTGTCAAATCTTGCATGGTCATGATAGTGCGTGGGAGGTGGCATGGGGACTAACTTGCGTCGGCCCGTGCCTTGTCCTTATCTCCCGCTACATCCTAGGCTGGCGTCGGCCAGATAGGGGTAGATCTTTCAAAGAGTTAATTCTCAGAAACAAGAGTTAAAAGGTCCTTAAATTCATTTAGAAAAAATGATAGTAATTCATTGATGTGAAAAATTTGAAATGTACTCTTACTCTTTTACTTAAAGCAGAACTATGCAGGAATTGGGCTGTAATTATTGTGGCTCAGAGTCACTGTGATGGTTGAGTGACCTGTTATGAAGTGAATGGGGTCTAGGCCAATGCGCTCACCCCCCCCACTGGCTGAAAACCGCACTTGCAAGATCAGTCGTCCGTCTCGGTGTTACAAATCTCGTCAATGGATAGAAGTATCGCGAGAAACTGCCTTACGGCAGTACGAGATAAGAACGCATGACGTCATGCATGTCACGAATCGTGATTGGTTTGAGTTCGGAAAGTCGGAGGAAACCATGGAAACATGAAATGTTTGTACTGATGAAGTTCAGCTTGTGGCTAACGGGGAGCTAATGCTAACACAGATACACACACCATGGGTCTTTTATAAGATAATGTACTAATACATCATGACACACACACCTTCGCGTTTTGGAACCTTTATTCCTGTGTGTGTATGTCTGTGTCTTTGTGCCTGTGTGTGGCTGTATTAGCGTTAGCTCTGTGCTAGCGTTAGCTCCGTGTTAGCATTAGCTCCGTTAGCTCGGTGTTAGCGTTAGCTCGGTGTTAGCAGGGCTTAGCAAACAGCAGTAAACACAAGCACGTGTAGGGGGGGTGGAGGAGGTGGCGGCGGCGAGGTTTTACGACAGTGACATGTGCCTCCCAGAACTGTGGGGGAGCTCCGGAGGGGGAAAAAAAGAGAAACCAACGAAGGAGCGAGCTATTTCCGGCCGACTTGCAAAGTTCTGCTTTAAAGTACCTTTAAAAGCAAGTACTTTTTTTACTCTTACTTGAGTAGCATGTCGACTGAGCTACTTTTACTTGTAACGGAGTAAATTTTGACCAGTAGTATTTGTACTCTTACTCAAGTACTGGGGTCGAGTACTCTGTCCATCTCTGAACAAGACGAATATTTAAACACACTAACGTTTTCAATGTCGTCTTTGAATAAACGGCGTCTGAATCCTCACCTGTCCAGATCATCCACAGGCGTACCAGAGCCTCCCTTTCCACAGAAGCAGCCGTAGTCAGCGTAGTCAAAAACAGGCCAGCTATCAGGCATCACACAGAGGATCATGCTCCTAAACTGGTTGAGTGCCTTGCCCTGGGCTGGAACACAACAAAAGCGGGGAAACCTCAGAATTTGATGAACAAGATGCAGCTAATACTACTACAGTATTAACAACCACTATGCAAGATGATGAACAGCTCTTGTCAGGTTGTCCTCACCGTCCACAGAGAGGCCAGCAACCAAGAGGATGAGAGTCTGGAAGGTATTCATCATGCGAATCACAACTTCGGTCTGAGTGTAACAGCTCTCACCCAGGCACTGGTTACATACCAAGCTTCCAGCCCTGGGCCCTGCCCTGTCAGCTGTTCTAGCACAGCCTTCCAGATAGGTGTGACAGTTGACGTTTCCTGTCACTATGCCTCCAATTGATCATGCACCCTGGCTACTTGGCCATAGGGATGTCCCTTTGGGTGACTGGCAAGCGCGCATGACTCTTACCCGGGAGGTGTGGGTTCAATCCCTGCCGCGGCATGGATCCTGCCAACAACTGCCAACAACGCCAGAAAGTGGCAAGGTCTTCACCTTGCCACATTCTGGCGTTGTTGGCAGGATCCATGTAGCACTAGGGGTGGGTCCATGGATTCCTAATGTGTTGCAGCACGGAAGCACGAGTACGTGCTTGTGAAAAGAGGGGGAGAGATGTGACAGTTGACGGTTCCTGTCACTATGCCTCCAATTGATCATGTGCCCTGGCTACTTGGCTAAAGGGATGTCCCTTTGGGTGACTGGCAAGTGCGCATGACTCTTACCCGGGAGGTGTGGGTTCAATCCCTGCCTGGGCCCTCTTCACCTTGCCACATAGGCACACGTGGGATTCAAAGAATATACATACAGGGTTACAAGTTGTGGGGAAGACTGATTCGTTCAACAGGTTTACGTTTTTTTTTTGTGTTTTTTTTTAATCAAAACAATGGGCAGATCAAAACAAAAGGTTACTACCTGTATTTCAAGTTTGATTCTTCTAGCTGCCACAAGGGATATTTCACACTTAATTTGATATACTATATATGTATATATATATTGAATATGTGACAAGTTTTTGGTTGGCTGGCTCATTTGAGACACAAAAATGAAAACCCGGAGGAAATATACACCTGCTGCATAGCTACCTCTTGCAGCAGCTATAAGAAAGCCATAATCCTGAGCTGTCATACGTCAGTCAGTATGAAAGGATTTACACAATGGAAAATATAATCTTTGTGTTGGGTCTCCAAAACCGATGGGCACTTTGACTGGAAGTGGTGAAGGAAGAATGGAGCGAGGTAATTATAGAAAGATTTTGCATTTCATGGCTTCCTGGCGATGGGATAGGCATTCACGGCTGCTTATTGTACTGTTAGTGTTTTGGTCTTAGGTGTGGTGTGTTGTTCCTTTTAATTGCTGGTTGGGTTGGTTTTTGTAAATGGCTCTTTCATCTTTATTTATCCACAAGTTTCCGAACGTCATCTATGGTCAATTCTGGCTTCCGGTTTGCCGGTTTGGTGGAATTTTACGTTTACGTTTCCATGGTTTTCAGGCGTTGTCATAGTTGCGGTAAACGCATGGATCTATTAACGCTGGCTTTTAACACAGATGTCAATTTGTGTGATATCCACTGTTAAAAGCTGCTGTGATGATCCATGCGTTTTACAGATTTTCATTGGGGGAAAAAAAAAAAAAATCCATGCATTTACCGCGGCTACTGAAACCATGGAAACGTAAACATAACATTCCAAAACCGGCAAAACAGGCTACGTTTTTGACGTTCGGAAAAAGGTGGATAGGTACCTGAGGCGTTTTTAACCCTCATGCGGCCTTCGTTTGTACTAACACTCCAAGCCTTTGCGGGTCATATTGACCCAACTTTGTTTAAAGCAGAAGTAAGTGGTCCGGTCGTTTTCGCTAATGCTGCGTTCCAGGCAGGCTTTTGAAATCGTAAATAACAGCTTCAAGTCACAACTTACGATTTTGTAGCGTTCCAGGCAACCCACTCGTGTTTTTCCGACCTGTTTTACCGGTGAAAGTCACTATAACGGCCACTCGTAACTTCCGACCGGTGAACTCGTACCAGATCGAACTGGTACCACTTCACGGTCGGAAAAATACGAGTTTCCTTGAACGCACCATAACAGTCCTCGTCGCTACGTCGCCACATTCACGGCGTTCCTTGGCTGCACACACAGCCCTGCATGCCGTTCTCTCTCCTCATTGGATAAAAACTGTAGGATACGATAAATGTTTTCTCCTCGGCTCAGAGCAGAGCAGAGGGACTGAGAGACCCGTGTTTCGGTCCAAACACTCTATGTAAGTGATTGCTGTCGGAAGATATAACTATTTAAGACTTATATTAACACAAATATATCACTTACTTCTGCTTTAACATATAGCATGTAACATAAAATTATCACCACGTGTGTGTCAACGTCACTCCAACTATTTAGAGCAAATTTTACATTTATTTTTGGAATCTTAACATCATAGACACCATTTTCATAAAATGATACCTCGTTATCTAGTAAAAATAAGCAGTAATTCAGAATTCTGAGTTTGAATATAAATTGATAATTTTTTACAGAGTGGTAGGCTACAGTATAATGACAAAGTTGAGTCAAAAACTATTTTGGATGGCAGCAAAAACAAACACCCCGAGCCTTTGCTGGTCATATTGACCCGATTTTAAGCAGGTAGCATAAATGATCACCAAATTCTGTGTTTCACCTTGTGTGTCAACTTCACTCCAACTAATTAGAACAAATTCTACATTTGTTTTTGGAGTATGTGACATAATTTGCTTAAAATTATACCTAGTTTTTAGTGAAAATAAGCAGTTATTCAGAATTATTAATTCTGAGTTTGAATATAAATTGATGGATGGACCTGGATCCAATTGTAGTTACACACACAACACAGAGCAAAGTTTCAGTTTCAAAATCAAACAAACTATACAGTATATAATTTATAAACACTTAAAACTCAAAACAGAACAAACAGAACTGTAAATCATTGTGTGTGTGTGTCTGCTTGTGTGTGTGTACAGTAGCACATAAGAGAGAAACACGTCACGTTATGAAATGACAGGTATGTACTGTAACCTGTAGCTTTGAATGTGTGTGTGGGTGAGGGTGTGTCTATGCTTGCATGCATGGGTGTGTGTGTGCATGTTTTTTGTGTGTGTTGGTGTGTATGCATGTTTGTGTGTGTTGCATATCAGATTGTTATGAAATGACGTTTACACATGAAGGAGTTCAGTTCAGTTCAGTTCAGAAAACTTTATTATCCCCCGAGGGGGCAATTTGTTGTGTGACAGGCAGAACAACACAAAAACACAAACAAGTCAAGTACAAAACAAAACAAGTGCATTTCAATCACAGTGCAACATTAAGACTCCGGGCACCAGTGCCTCGGGGGTGTGTTTGTGTGTGTGTTGGGGGGGTATGCCATCCTATGCCATGATCAGCAATATTCTATTTAATTATTTATTTTTCGAAAAGTTAGCCTATACGTAACTTAAGTGTGCCATGTTGCACAAATTAAAAAAAAACAAAAAAAAAACATCACGTCTCCTTCACATGCAGCAGCAGTGTGCACACACTGACAGCATGCGTCACCGGTCTGCTGGAGGGGTTGGTCTTGGTGTGTGTGGACGAGTGAGAGCGTTGGTTTGGATGTGTTAAACCCACCAAGTCTTGGGCAGGTCATATACACCCATGTAGACCAAACCGTATGTCAAAGGCACCGAGTGTAGCCGATGTTAATCTGGCCCTCTGTGTTGTGTTTTGGTACGGACTGCCCCAGGTGGGGTTCCAACCATAGTCTCCTGCACTGCAGGGTGACGATGCAAACCGTTTTGCCAAGAGATCAAGTGCCGCTTCAGGTTTGCATGTCCTTTATGGTTGGCTCCAGAGACAGAGCAGTCAGGAGCTTACCTATGTTCCCCAGGTCCTACATTCCCTAATCAAGGGATTTTCCCCCAAAAAGTCCTATGTTCCCCAGTCGCAAAACATACTGGGGAGGACCCTTTTTCAGAAAAAGGGTCCTATGTTCCCCACTGTGGCCGGTCGATGGGCTCTCTCTTATCTGGACTCTCTCTATCTGGCCTGTCTAGCTTCTACCTGGTCTTTTTACTAAACTTAACCAACTCCTTTCTTCATTGTCTAAAGGCAAGGTTTAGAGGCTGATGCACACCTAAAAAGAATCTTAAAAAGACAGGTGTGTTGGAGCATGGGATTTGAGTCAACAAGGGAAAAAAGGGTTTCCCGCACACTGTCCAATCACTTGCAAAAAGCTCCACCTGAGCTGCAGCTCCAGATCTTCTCAGCTGGTCAACATGATGTCTCCAGATGACTCCAGGGGTAAATCTCCACTGTATAGGAGAGAGGTTCCGTTTGCTCTTTATCTTTAGCAGGTTTCCATTTGCCATTGCAAGTAAAGTATCTCCCATGTCCAGTTCCCGAGTCATTCCTTGATCTTCACATTGTTTCATCTGTCTTTCCTGAACATTCCTTTGAAGGTTGGGTCTCAACAAATCCAACCGAGAGCATAAAGAACATCCCAGAAAAAACATATAGGGGTCTGGTTTGTGGTAGAGTGGACTGCATTGTGATATGCAAACAAGAAGTTGGTGAGCTTGTGATGTGATGTGATGTGATGTGATGTGATGTGATGTGATGTGATGTGATGTGATGTGATGTGATGTGATGTGATGTGATGTGTTCATTCACCATTGCTCGTAGTCCATTTTTCAAACTCTGCACAAACCTCTCAGCCAAACCACTTGTAGAAGGGTAAATTGGGGCTGAGGTAATATGCCTAATCCCATAAACTTGAGAAAACTTGCAAACTCTGGCCCATTGTCGCTATAGTAACTAGCTGCTCTGGGACCCTAATTCTGGAAAACAGTTCTCTCAGCACATGAATGGTATGGCCTGATGTGGTGGAGCTGCCAAAATGTTGAAATATCCCTTTAACTCGTGCCACGCCACCAGGCATTATCCTTTCACCTTTATAGGTTTCTCAAACTGACGTTGCCAAACCTGTGTCCAGTTCCATGATGATGATCTTGCCATTCACTTGTGGCTTAAGCCAGATGGCTTCAGTGACCGCTTTTATCAGGTAACTCATCACTGACATTGTAGATCTCCAAACTGGCATGACTGACATGTCTAGAAGCTGGACGTGTACGGCACGCTACACTGGCCATATCTGTCCTCCTAGTAGCCGTGGTCGTCATGCAAGTCGATCAAAGCTTGACAAAACCAAGATCACACATAAAAACCATCATGTTTTGATTGTAGTTTAAATCAGTTTTACATATCGAAGGATTACCATATTCACACACAAGGGAGTGCTTATGAGAGTGTCTATTATCATAATCTGTATTAAAAAACAAAAGATTTTGACAAGTTTTCGTGTCAAAGGTCGCCAACGTTCGGGCATTCAATGACAAGAAAACTTGTCAAAGGTTGTGAAAGAGTTAATAATCCTTGTCGCCACTGTTGTGTTTTCTGCTTTTTTTTATCAACACAATAAATGAGTCGGCAGATACGTTAATCGCTTTTTACTTGAGCTTCTCTTGGCACACAACTGGAAACAAGATATGACAGGACAAGGACATCATCACTCATTAGCTACAACAATATGAAATATTCTGTTCAATACACTACAGCAACGCTGCTCAATAGAAATAAAGTGGGGGAAAAGGGTAACATTTCATAATAATTCAAAATCTTATTTAAACAACTTTTGGAGTGTTTGCCTGAGATACAGCTCAAGTTTCATAACCTGAAGGAGCACAACTTATTCAGTGGGAGCACCATTTGCCTCTTTCTTATCGGCTGAGGCTCTGGAATAAGACAGGCAACTCCACAGAACATCCTCTCTTAATGGGCCAGAAAAACAGATTCTTGCGAATGTCATCTCATAATTTTGAGAAACGCACTTTGCCTGAATCTTCATCCTGAGCGATGTCCAGATCCACTTCCTGGTTATATTGAACAACACAACATACATAGCCTACAGCGCTTTAATTGTGAGATTGAATTCAGTTTTTTTTCAGGATATTGCTGACATTTAAAGGGATAGTTCAACATTTTGGCAAATTCGCCTTGGGGGTTTGGCAAATTTGTGTACATTTGTTAGGGCGCGCTAATATTGCTGTTGCTTTAAGTGGATAAGTAGCCTGACAAACCAGACTATATCATTACAATGTATAGTCTGGCAACGACCGGTAGACCTCGGCTCAATCCAGGGGGCGGGATGAAGGCTGTCTTTCAAACTGCCTCTGCATGCAATAGGGTAGCGCTACGACTAATCAGAGCAAAGAGCAGCCTAACAAGCCAATTAAAATGTATGTCGTCATGGCGTTAAGCCCGCCCAACGACTCTCTAAACAGATAGAGCGCTGTGATTGGTGAACACAAACGGTGTTCGAGACTCAAAAAGTTCCTATGGCTCGTTTCTAGACCCACCTACGGAGCAAATATTTTTGCTGCCGCTAGGGTGCGTCTAGATTTCTAGGCTAGTGGATAAGTATAGACGCAGAGAAAATTAAACCAGATTGACAGCACACTGCAAAAAGTTGGGTACTGCATATTGTAAATCTACATATTTCTGCATTCATCAGACAGGAACATGTATCTGTTGAGATTGTCATGCTTTAAAAATAATAAAAACTTCAAGTGTAAAATATATTTAAAAAAAATGTAATATATATATAAAAAAAAAAACATTCATACACACACAAAAAGTAAAACACAATAAATAACAAAAACATTGATATTATTTTTCTCCATTTTTGTAAATATACCTTTATTATTGGTTATTTGCAAATGTAGGAGACTGGACATGGAGTTTTACAGAAAGTATAGCAGGACATCTAAAGAAAAAACACAACATCAGATCACAGGTATGCTACAGATTTCATCCTGACAGCCAGACATGAAAAAGGTAGACAATACTGCCCTCTGTTGGCAACTTGAGGAAAGACTATACCCTTGAATAACCAACCATCAGTAAACATTATGTAAGGTAAATGAGAGACAGGTAGGTTCATGGTGTTCATATAAAGTATAAAGTAAAACAACTTTGCAGCTCCATGTGGCATGAATCCTGGATGTTTCAGGTCTGTAAAAATTACAGTATGAGAAACTTGTGGCCTCACAAAGAAATTATTATATTTTGGGTTTGACTGTACAGTAGGTATAAGGTTTATGTGAAAAAGCTTAACATCATAATGATTTTCAATAAATTAACAAAACAAAAGACTGTTAAAAACTGTTTGCAGGTGTCTTTACTGACACTGGTCGCTGGGCAGGTGCTCGTGGTCGGGGTTCCAGTGTGACTTGGCGAAACACTCGGCAGCCTTCCTGTCGCACTCGCAGATGAACTGCTCACATTCGTTGTTGTTAGCTGAAGGGAGTGGGAGCAGAGAGCAGTGATGATTACCAAACATATAAAAGACTGTGAACAGTTTGTTCCTGTTTGTTCCTAAAACTTTGACAATAACTTAAAATATAGTGAGAGAAAAGAGTGAAAAAGGATGCTGCACCATTTCTGAACAAATTAACAAGTTTATGAGAAGTGAGCACTGCAGCAAGAGTTGTAGTTGTGGTGTACTCACGGCCACAGGTGACCTTCTTGTTCTGCTCATCACAGTCGTAATCGTAGTACTCGGTGTAAGGGTTGTCGATAATGGGCCAGCACTCAGGATGCTGCAGAGCGTCGCTGTAACACTGGTCGTGCACTTGGCAGCACCTGCAGGTTTAACGAGACAAATATTTAAACACACTAACGTTTTTAATGTCGTTTTTGAATTAAATGGTGTCTGAATCCTCACCTGTCCAGATCATCCACAGGCGTGCCAGAGCCTCCCTTTCCACAGTAGCAGCCGTAGTCAGCGTAGTCAAAAACAGGCCAGCTGTCAGGCATCACGCAGAGGATCATTCTCCTAAACTGGGTGAGTGCCTTGTCGTCCAAGGGGTGGGCTGAAACACAACAGAAGGGGGGGACACTCAGAATCTGATGAAGAAGATGCCAGCTACTTGTATTAACAACCATAACGCAAGATGATGAACAGCTCTTGTCAAGTTGTACTCACCGCTCACAGAGAGGCCAGCAACCAAGAGGATGAGAGTCTGGAAGGTATTCATCATGCAAGTCACAACTTCAGTCAGAGTGTAATAGCTCTCACTCTCAGATCAGGCTCTGTTTATATACCAAGCATCCAGCCCTGGGCCCTGCCCTGTCAGCTGTTCCAACGACACTGTGTCGCACGCCTCATCATGCATGGGATCTGATATTTAAACAGACTAGCATGTGTAAAAGTCTATCAAAACTCCCACACTGTGAACTTTCCTCAACCCTGTCTTGTTGTCAAATATGTGTAATGTTCTAGAGACCTGTTGAGACTTCAAGATAGGCACATGTGGGATTCACAGAACATAGTGACAGGGTGAAAAGTCATGTTTAAGACTCATTCCCTCAACAGGTTCACTTTTTGTGGTTTTGTTTTGTTTTGATCAAGATGGGGGAGAAATATACACATATATATATATATATACATAAAGAGAGTGAAGATAGCACATGTTTATTTAGATACAGGGTTCCTACGCATGTATGGAAAGTATGAAAAAGTTTGGAATTTGATTTTATACATTTCCAGGTCTGGAAAAGTATGGAAAATGGAAACTTTTGTATGGAAATATATTTATCTTAACACTTATCTGGGTTTGGTCTTATCTGAAGTTATTTGGGTTAATTATTTTGTATGTGCTATTATACCTAGCTACAATCTCCAGGAAATTACTTGGTTACATAATGGCATACACGTTCAGAATAATGAAAACAAATGATTGCATGCTTTTTTTTAAATATTATCCACATCTATTTACTCAAATATCACAAATAATTTGATTTTTTTTTTACCGAGAAGTCTGGAAATTAGGGTCTGGAAAAAGTATGGAATCTGGAAATTTCAAATGTGTAGGAACCCTGTAGATAAAACCTGCTTATTCAATGATTCTGGAACAAGGTTTTGGAGGGCTGGCTCTTGGTTTCAGACACAAAAAATATAAGAACAATACACTTAATTGAAAAGCAAATAAGTACTGTAGTATAATAACAGAAATTTACACTCAAATAGAAACTCAAATTTAACAATTCAGAGGGTTTTGCTGAGATGCACCTTGAACACAAGCTGCAAGTTTCGTTCCCTGAGGGAGCACAACTTCTCCAATTAATGAAAAAAAAAAAAATCATATGCCTATTTGTAACCGGCATAGCTGTGGAACAGTACAGGCAAGACCACGTGGCTGACTCCACAGAGCATCTGTCATGGGCCAGAAGAACAGGTTCTTGTGAATATCACTCAAGCTGAACCGCCTGAATCTACACCCTGAACAGTGCACACCACAACAAGAACATTTCCTGCTCACTTCAAGTAAACTTGATAATTTGTTAAGCAATGCTGCAGTAACATCCCTTTTACTCTTCTCTCTCACTATATATACACACACGATTAAAATGATTCTAATTATTTGTGTGTGTGTCTGTATGTCTGTATTTCTGTCTGTATTTGTGGGGCACTTGTGGTGTTACTTTTATGAATGAAAAGTGCCATACAAGGGGCGGTGCGTGGCGCAGTGGTTAAATGTAGAGGCTACAGTCCTCAACGCAGGCGTCATTCCCCCTCTCTCTGCCTCCCCCTTTCCTGTCTATCTCACTGTGCTATCAAAATAAAAAGGCAAAAAAGCCAAAAAATATACTAAGAAAAGTGCCATATACAGTGGGTACAGAAAGTATTCAGACCCCCTCAAATTTTTCACTCTTTGTTTCATTGCAGCCATTTGCTAAAATCATTTAATTTCTTTTTTTTCTCATTAATGTACACTCAGCACCCCATCTTGACAGAAAAAAAACAGAAATGTAGAATTTTTTGCAAATTTATGAAAAAAGAAAAACTGAAATATCACATGGTCATAAGTATTCAGACCCTTTGCTCAGTATTGAGTAGAAGCACCCTTTTGAGCAAGTACAGCCATGAGTCTCCTTGGGAATGATGCAACAAGTTTTTCACACCTGGATTTGGGGATCCTCTGCCATTCTTCCTTGCAGATCCTCTCCAGTTGTCAGGTTGGATGTGAACATTGGTGGACAACCATTTTCAGGTCTCTCCAGTGATGCTAATTTGGGTTTAGGTCAGGGCTCTGGCTGTGGGAGAAGAGCCTTGGTGAGAGAGGTAAAGCAGAACCCAAAGATCACTGTGGCTGAGCTCCAGAGATGCAGTGGGGAGATGGGAGAGAGTTCCAGAAAGTCAACTATCACTGCAGCCCTCCACCAATCGGGGCCGTATGGCAGAGTGGCCCGATGGAAGCCTCTCCTCAGTGCCAGACATAGGAAAGCCCGCATAGAGTTTGCCAAAAAACACACAAAGGACTCCCAGACTATGAGAAAGAAGATTCTCTGGTCTGATGAGACCAAGATTGAACTTTTTGGCCTTAATGCTAAGTGGTAATGTGTGGAGAAAACCAGGCACTGCTCATCACCTGCCCAGTACAATCCCAACAGTGAAACATGGTGGTGGCAGCATCCTGCTATGGGGGTGTTTTTCAGCTGCAGAGACAGGACGACTGGTTGCAATTGAAGGAAAGATGAATGCGGCCAAGTACAGAGATATCCTGGAAGAAAACCTTTTCCAGCGTGCTCGGGACCTCAGACTGGGCCGAAGGTTCACCTTCCAACAAGACAACTGACCCTAAGCACACAGCTAAAATAACAAAGGAGTGGCTTCGGAACAACTCTGTGACCATCCTTGAATGGCCCAGCCAGAGCCCTGACCTAAACCCAATTGAGCATCTCTGGAGAGACCTGAAAATGGTTGTCCACCAATGTTCACATCCAACCTGACAACTGGAGAGGATCTGAAGGAAGAATGGCACAGGATCCCCAAATCCAGGTGTGAAAAACTTGTTGCATCATTCCCAAGGAGACTCATGGCTGTACTTGCTCAAAAGGGTGCTTCTACTCAATACTGAGCAAAGGGTCTGAATACTTATGACCATTTCAGTTTTTCTTTTTTAATACGTTTGCACAAATTTCTACAATTCAGTTTTTTTTCTGTCAAGAGGGGGTGCTGAGTGTACATTAATGAGAAAAAAATGAAATTAAATGATTTTAGCAAATGGCTGCAATGAAACAAAGAGTGAAAAATTTGAGGGGGTCTGAATACTTTCCGTACCCACTGTAAATAAAATTTGATTTGAATTACAGTAGTGGACGAAGCCTGGTGTGTCGTCTTTCTGGCTCCATCCTCTTGATCACAGGTCAACCCCTGGTCAGATATTTGCAACCTGTGTGTTGTGTCACTGTGCTTGACACATCATGAATGACTTGTGTACAGTCCCTTGTAATAAGTGTAGCAATATCAGTCAGAAGTGCAGCAATATCAGATATCAGAGAAACCCCATGCTACTTGTTGCAAACACTGTAATTTTCATCATTATTTTGTGACACACAAAAAGGAAGTGATAGATTCACTCTGTGTGTTATGTCACTGGAACGGTGCATGGGAAAGGTCATAGTATATGTAACTGGCATGCTGAAAGAAAATCGCGCCAAGTCAAACTGTAAGATACAATGTACTGTACACTATGTAATTATGTAACAACCTTGTGCCTACAATAGACAAAAAAATAAACATGAGACTAAATTTAACCCGCAATTAGGCTTTTCCACCATATGCAAAGGGACATGGAAACTCCCAGACGTCCATTTCAACCCTATACAAAGATCAGTCCAAGGTTGAGAGCAAAGGTCACAGAGGTACAGGAGAAGTGAAGGGGAATCTTTCTCTTTTTTTTGTCTGCCTTCATCTTTATTTCAACCGTCCTTTTGTATTTTTTTTTGTCAAGTGCTGTGTGTTGCAAAGACAAGATTTTTTAAATACATAAATATATACAACATAATTAAAATCCTTCATTTAAAAGGTGCTAGTCTGAAATTTAGTCTTTTTTTAAACTACTTTTGGGGCTTTTCAGGCCTTTACTGAATATGACAGTAGAGAGACAGGAAATGTGGAGACAGTGAGAGGGGGAATGATATGCAGCAAAGAGTCAGGGGAAGAATCGAACCAGGGCAAAGACAATAGCCTGTATATGGGACGCCTGCTATACACACTGAGCTACACAAGGACCCAAGTTCTTCTTTTCTTTTGGGTAATTGTTTGACATTATAAAAGTAGGATATGTTTAAAAATAGTGTGTCATAAAAAACACCAGTACAGAATAAAGTGCTTTGTTTCAATTGAGGCTGACAAAATACAAACATACACACAAAAAAAACAACAACCTTCAAGTGAATGTGTTCAACTTAAATTTTAATACAAATATTTCTGAAAATGGAAAATGTATACACACCAGCATGGTTCAAAGGCTCAATTGTGTTTTTAATGATACTGCAATGTATTGAAATATTCAGCATGTCATTATCATGTTAGTGTTGAAACAATACCTGAAGTAACACAAACAGAGGAGAACATGAGTGAGGAGTGTCAGCCTCTACCGGGCCGCGATCAACATCATGGTCTCGATTGCTTCTAGTAATTAAACCCAGATAACGTGATTTGAAATGATATGTTGATGGTTCAAGTTCAAGTCATTCTTTTAACTCAGTCCAGTCAATTAGACTTCACAAAGTATACAGTACACAGACCATCAGCAGGTTTACTGTAACAGACCTCTTCAGTAACACTTCCAGTCTTATTACATAATCCTGTGCCTGGTCCCTTTGACACTGTCGTGGCTCTAAAAGCAAATGTTGGTCATGTGTCTTTCACCTACTGTTGCCACTGAAATATTTTCTTCTGTTCAGTTCATTTGAAGCTTCAGCATTACTACTAAAGATTGGTAAATGTTCCAATGCAAGGCTAATAATGCCTTGTTGACTAAGCCAGCAGGGTTCAAACTTCATCTATATGGTGAGTCTTCATTTATGGAAATAATTTACACTGTATAAAAGTTTAAACAGAAAATTATGAGGACACTTGTTCAATGGTACTAAACCTATGTGGAGTGTGAGGCGCATTATTTTTCTGATGCATTGTTGTGCTGTAAGTGTTCATATACTACAAAAAATAAATGTTTATTATCTTAGTGCAAATCTAATAGTTGGTTAGACCAAATTAATGTATTATATGGTTTTGGTCTCGACTACATGGTCTTAGTCTTTGACTGGAATGGTAATGACCACAGCACTGCAGCTACAACTCTTTACAACAAAACAAACAGCATCAATCAAAATAGAAAAACAAATGAATGAATACACAAATAATAGAAAAATATCTACTGTGTGTTCTGTGACGATACTAAATGAAATACAACTCATAAATACAACTATTTCAAGATAAACAGGCAAAAGAGAACAGTGGAAAACTACTGCAGTGCATTTTTGTTTCCTTGTTTGACTTTCACATTCACGTTCTTGATTGTACCACTGCTGTCTTCACCGTGGGAAGGACGACAGCAACCTCACGTATCAGAGGTCTTTCAGTTCAATTTCTTCTCATTCCATTAATGTCTGCTTTGATTACAGCCATGTCATCGCGCCGTACCTCGTTATTAATGCCTCTCTATGCCTACTAAGCAAAGTTACTGTTGTTGAAAACTACAGAGGTCAGTCAGGGAACAATTAAAGGCAGATTATGAAGGATTGTAGTAACTGCAGGGCGTCGATCATCCTCAGCAGGTGTGTACAACAACCAGGCATACAGTGAGTGTACAAGATATAATTTTAGAGTTGTGCTAGCTCAAGCTCAGCTAAAGTAATGTCATTGTTTAACCGATCTCTAGACACTTGTCTAACTTTGTCATCTCATTTTATATTAGGCTACATAGTTTATTATTTTGTTTTCATGGCATTCCTATCATAAATCTTGAATTTTACTCAAAACAAAAGTCTAATTTAGAAATTTAACTTTCTCTTTTTTTTTATATATACGTTTAATCTCTCTCCTCCCCCTCATTCTGCTTCTGCTTCTTTAAGACAGGAATGTGAATAGAACAGGTGAAAAGAATGACTGATATGAGCCTGGATTCACCTGGTCTCTCTGCTTTATGGAAAAGCAGGTGAAGCTCATATTTTGTACACTCAGTGTACGGTGAACACACTGGGATAAATAAGAGAGTCTCCAATCAGATAGGCTTATATAACAAGGTGGTGACGTACTTCTTCTTGTAGCGATGTGTCGCGCTGAGCACCATCACCCCATCCTGTGATGGAAGAAAAAATAACATGAAGGAAAAATTCAATGAATGATTGTAGCTGCACAGTGCAATCAGTCTTAGCATGTAACATTACCATATCACAGAGATTAGTAGGAAGGCCAGCGACTAATCTAGAAGACCTGCTTCACTGATTAATCCCCATCAACAGTCAGATACTATATTCTGGTCCTACTTTTACAGAGAGATTCATTTGTTGTGGAATAACAGCTGCAAAACTGCTGTTAACCTGCTGCCAGTGCAAACCAAACACTTCTGATTTACATTAAAAGAGAGGTTCACACATTTTCAAGACAGAATTAAAACACTTGTGAGGGGCCTTTCAAAGGGTTCTTGTTCTAATGTGTTCCTATGCAAGTGAAGGCAGACAAACTTCATAACGCAGCACAGTGTTTTTTTGCAGCGCAAAGCGGTTGCACGGTTGACCGACAAAAACTTGATTTGGTATCGATGGCGCGGTCAAGGTCTGAGAATACTTTTTGTTTTCCAAAAAGGCGGCCAAATTTTGTCCAACACCTGTAAAACTGTTTGATAAGAAATATAGTATAACAGTTGCCAAGTTTCTGTGAAGCTTTAAAGAATAACACACTCAAAACAAGGTCAACTGACCAGCCGCCAACGGATGAAAACGAGACCAGGCCGAATCTGTTGTGGAAACGCTGTTAACTGACATCATGGCACGTCATATCTGTGTTCTGCCCTGTGTCAGTAGGTAGGTCCTACTCTGTGCTCAGTATTGTAATACAGCTAAAATCCCAATAACACTACTCTCATTGACAGTTCTGCCTCTGTTGAGACCCCGGAACAATGTTGAAACAGAGCAACAGGTTGTATTAGATTTATGGACTGCTCTGGGTCCACTTGCCCCTGAAGTTATGTTTACTGTATGAACCACTAGGGGTGTGACGATACACTCAGCTCACAAGCCGAGACGATATTTTAACATTACTTTTAAGAAAACTACAATGAAAAAATATATGACTGGATAAACAGACTTTTTTATTTAACTGAAGACTTGACTGGAGACACTTAACCCCACTGAGCCTGTTTTGTTTGTTTTTGAATACTTTTGATTTTACCTTTCCATAGAAAAATATTCACCAGACCCATGTTTGGTATCTTTTTTCTTTTTCAGCACAACTTCACCTTTATGATCTGACAATTATTTTCTCACTTTAACCTACTTTATTAAGATATTGTCACCATAAATACACAGAAATCATGCAGATTACTATCAGCTGATTTAACCACTTTTTGTCTGTTTTGTAAAATCAAATTAATTAACACTATGGTATCTCCGGTTTCTCATGGTCTATCAACATCAAACAAAAACCAGGAGAAAGTATCAAATCTGCACTTTCCAGTGAAGTTGACAGCAGCGCTCCAGGTGATCTATTTTTTGTTAGGGTGCTTTATAAACTTCACGTAATCTGATCATCCTAGACCCTGGAGGGCTGAGCTTGTTGCGTACTGTGTAATGACAATAAGGGCATGGAATTGAACCATGCATGTTAAATAAGCCATTTCCAAGCTGCTGCTCTGCGTTACATAAGATATCTGAATCATTTAACTATGATCAGTCAATCACTTAGTCAGTCAGCCATTTGTTGTTTTAAGTACATTACATGGAAGGGCATGGGCAGAGCCCAATACAAACTATTGGGTTTGTATAATTTGCCACTGCTGCTAGTATTTGTATCTTGCCATGCATGTCGTGTTTGTTTTTCCTGTCAAAGTGTTGAAGTCATCTGTCCTTCAGCTCCTCTAATGGTAGCTTCTTATCGTTGTTGCCATTCCATAGATAGAATCAACGGCTACATGTGAGCTTGCTAACAGCCACAACAGCCCACACTTCCAAGTAAAAATGCCAACAGTTCTGGTAATTTCAAGTGTCACTAAAAACATTTCCCCACAGTAGAGCAGCTGAAAAACACTTATTTATATATGGAGTCACACAGTCAACTTCAGACCTTACCTTAATTGAAAGAGCATAGAGGTGGTTGAGCATGACGTGGTTGGGTTCTGGGAGTAATGCAGGGTCACACTGAGAAAAGGATTACAAAAAGAAACAGAGAAAAAACAAGTGAAAAACTTTTGTAACAGATTTTATTTATTGATTTATTTTTTTCCATCTTTCTGCTTTAAAGCAACATTGCGGAGTTTCAGCTCAGTGCTCCCACCATCTGGTTGAGAAGCGCTATCGTCTGGGGGGAAAAACGAAAACGAAACTTATCAGCCAGCGCATCCAGCGTCTATTCCCATTAATAAACAACAGTATTTCCCACATGTTTGCAAGGAGACTGTGTGGCGGGTGGTCGGGGGAGGGGGGGAGGGGGTGTGTGGGGCGGCGGGGGCGGCGGCGGCGACGACGACCGGAGGAGAACCGTAAGTTTCGCTTTTACCCACCACGTCTCTCTCCGACGCAGAGGGGAGGGGGGAGGAGGGGGGGCGGTGTTTCGTACCCGTTTTCTATCACTGCAATGAGTCTGGAAACATTATTTTAAGGCCGAAAAACTCCGCAATGTTACTTTAAAGATCTTTTTCCAGTGTTTTAATTGCATATTAGCTTTTAAGATTAATTGCCTCATTCTATCATGTGTTTCATTAGTTATCGTATAACATTGTTATTCATTATGTTAAATCTAATGCTAATGCATAATGGTTAGTTAGATTAACGACCACAGTGTTGCCTTTTCAATATCCCTGCAATATGTTTTAATTTAAAGGAAAAACAGCTAAAATATACAAGAGAGAGAAATAATGAGCAAGACATTCACTGTTTCAACATAGCTAACTGTGTGTGAAATGGGCCTGATTAAATTGGATCACAGTTACTTACAGATATGCCAGTGTCTTTGTTGAGGATGACCTGAAGCAAGTGTGGCGGAAGTATGGGTGGAGATTTAAACTTTTCTTCCTGTTTTGGAATGTAAGCGTCCTGATGATAGGGTCCAGGAGGTGAGCTGGAGAGGTCTGATGGAGGAAGGGAGGGGATACAGACTATGACTAAGCCATCATCAAACATTTCCTCAGAAGCTGGGCTCACAAAATGACACATCATTTCAGTTTAAAATTGCACTATGTATTTTTCTGAATAAATTGTCATGGTTCATATTGTAGGATGTTTGCTGATGACACAGTTGTCCAAATATTAGAATACATGATAGTTTTCTTTGTACGTCCTTGTAAGTTCTCTGCATCAGGGAAGTTTACTAGAGCACAGCAGCATGAAAAGTCTCACCCGACACCTGGTCAGCACTCACCTGACATGTCAGAGCATTTCTGTGAGTCCACCATTAGAGCGTCAAAAACCTCAAAGTCGGTTTTCTTCACCTGGATGATGTTGTTGACTGTGCCCAGTTGGCTGGTCACCACCGGCTACAGAGAAACAGGGTGTGTGGTTAATTATTTTCAGATTTGTGAGATTATATTGTCTTTCCTTAAGAGACATTATCGTATAAAGATTATTAATTGCAGCCAAAATTTCAAAACTCATTACATACAGTTGCAATTCCAGTATATAATAATGGTGAACATAAAACGTACAATAGCATGAAACCATTGCAATTCAATATGTCATGACAATACTGGTCCAGTGGTTTTTATGGGCAAAGCAAAGTGATACTAGCTTTATTAAAGAGGGCCTATTATTTTTATTCATGGTGTCGTCTAAAATTGGTTTATATGCTTCAATGTGCTGAAAAGACATTATTTTCTCACATTAATTTTTATGCCTCATATTGTGCTCCATCCACCCTCTGTCTGACACGCTCCATCAGCAACGCACGCTAACTGGAAAATGAATTAAGTTGTTAAATTGTGGATAATTTAAAAATGTACTGTGTTAACTAGGTATCTAATATAAATATTGACATTAAAGCATTTATATGTTTGCTACACTGCTTCATATTATTGTGATCAGGTCACAGGCAAAGTGATGAGGGGTCCACGGTGATGATAACACAGATATACAGAATCTGCGGTTTGTTTGACCACACTGATTGCGAACAACAGAATAAATGTCGCAAAAATAGAGCATCCAGTTGTGCGTGGTTTCTGGCGCAGCCCTTTTCGAAGTGCTGGGCTCACGATAATGTTTGGAGCAGTGCAAGGAACCAAGGAAATATAAAGTAGATTTCTCCAGACAAAGAATACAGTTTCTTTGCAACATAAAGCCACAAAACTTAATAACACCCCATTCTAAGTAATGTGTGAGTAGTGTTGTGTGGCACCAAGGGAGGTACTGGCATCAATACCTGTAAGAACTTTCATGCAAGAGGAAAAAAAAAGAATTTTGAAAGTGTTTCTCACTTTGAGACTTGGGACTCTATACCACATACTGTAACACACTGTAAGAAAGAAAAAGCTCACAAAGAAAAATAGGTCCTCCTTTATAGATGCTGATGATAATAATCACAGGATGTTGTAGAGGAAACTCCCTGATAGAATAGACCTCTACATGTACTGTTGGCCTAAATTACAGCTGGAAAAAAAACCCTCTAGTTGGATGGTGATTGATGAAAGCCATATCAGAGGGCATATCAATGAATACATTAGAGGATAATAACTGCTGACCTCAGCTGGATCGTGGGTCCACTGGCCGTCCACATAAAACTTGTACTGATGCTCACCCTCAGGCAGATCCACAATGGCCACAAAGGTGTTCTGACTTTGATGGATGAAAAGAGAAAGCATTTGCAACACAGGTGAGTTGACACAGTAACTTCCCCTTAAATCCTCAACCTCATTAAAAACGTGTATGTCCTCTAAACCAGTGTTCTGAATTTCAACAAAATTCTGTTTGTCAATAAAACAACCTGACTTGTTCCATTCATAAAACAACCTTTCATCATGGACACAAACAATAATCTTTAAGTGCTTGCTAGTGTCAATTAGAAATAGCAAATTATACATGATGAGGCAGGAAATTTAAAGACACATTCTCACCTTCTGATGAGGGGGATCTTGTTGGCCCAGTTGTTGAAGGACCCAGAGAGGTAGACCTCCTTGCCATCTCCAGTCCAACGAAATACTGTTGGCCGGTCTAGAGTTGGCGCTTTGTCATCTGCTTCTAAGTCTTGCTGCCATGCTAGGAACTCCTCTTTCTCTAAAGGAGCCTGAAATATCAATAAAAAAAACAAACAGATTTGTTGATTTAGAGCATGTGAGGAGTGGGGTTTTGAAAAGAGTCAGCAGACTGAGACAGCAGCATGTCCTACTTTCATATCTTCACCATGGAACATATCTGCATCTTCGGGGCTGTCCATCAGGATCTTGGGCCTCTCTCCGTCCTTGATACCTCGGCTGTCTCTCCGCTTCTCGCCATGGCCCATGGCAGCCCTCTCACTGCTTGTGTTCCCCATGGCTTTGTCTTCTTGTAGGCCAACTCAACGTCACTGTGAGAAGAGAGAAAAGAACAGAACAGAGAAGACAGCAGAAGATCGTAACTTTTCTCAAATAAGGTTAATTAATGACCAGTACTGGACTACTGGTAACAGGACTTGCCTTACCAGACTCCATCAGGCGAATGAGGAATATTTACTTGCACCTTAAGGCACTGAGGCCCCTGTCTAGAGTGAAGGAGGCAGCAGAATAAACTAACCGACAAGCAGATCATAAATTACAAACAGATGTGGGTCATAATGGTGTGGAAAGTTTGGAGGGAGCTTTACGCCCCTTCAGAGGAATATTATGCCTGTAATACTGTTTTCATCTAACAGCTGGAGCGATCTGTTCTTTGCACAGTATGGCTGTACAAACAAAACTGTATAATCATTACAGAATCCCTGCAGATGGGAACTGAGTAGCACAGGGCAGTGTTATTCACCACATCACCAGAGCAACTGCAATGTTAGTGCAGGTGCGTGACATGTGAGTATAACTTATTATGTTAGGCTTATACTAAACCTAACATACCACTTCTTTTGATATGATTCCGTCTCTTTTCAAAAGAGCTAGTGTTGTGGGGTGCACAAAGTTTTTGATAAACTATAATTGATATACTATGGGAAAATACATTTCTTTACAAATTCATCAAAATCAACATAAACTGGCTTCTTTTTTTTTTTTTTTTTACAGCTGTTAAATCTGTGTGATATTAATATAGAACAGACTCTAGAAATCTGTCTGCACTACCAGCTGCTTTAGTTAGCAATGATAACATGACCTTGACAAAAGAAAGGCAGACATGGCATTTATTGTAATGGATTACTTATTTCAAGGACATTTCTCAGTGCAAATTACAGTAAATTGCATTCCAGTGTGAAATCAAATGAATCTTGATAGTACCAGAGGTGACAATGAAATAATTAAGCCAAGATGTTTAAACTAGAAAACATATTGGGTGTTTGTTGTTGTTTGTTTTTTCATTAAACATTGGACTTTTCTTCTTCTATCATGTTACAGCTACGGTGAACGTCATTACATCATAATCAAGGTTAGATAAACAACACACACAAGGTTTGTGTGTCCAGCGTTGGGGAGGAGTGAACTACATATAGTTTAACTAAAAGATGCATTTTCCGACAACTTGCTGGTAGATCATCTACATTTCTATGTGCTTTATTTGACCATTCCTTCTCCCTTTTTTCATCCCGACCCTCTTTCATGTATGTCCATGCATTTATCAAGCAGCCCACACACACATCACACACGTCTCCTTATCCATAGTTATCTATTATAGGCTATTATAATGATCTTTTAACTTAATCTAATATGGTAGTTTTTTGTCTGTCTGTTTTTTTAGTTTATGTAAGAGCCGTATTTGTACGAAAATGTGTTGTAGGCTACACCCTTATTCCATGTTCACTGTTCATTTAATCTTTCTTATTTCCACAACAGTTTGAACTTTTGATAAAGAGGGAAAAAAGCAGATGATATAGTCACTAACTTCTCAGTGTCTGACGAGACAAGATTTAGTTGCTTTTCCATGGTTTTGCTCCATTTGCATTATGACTTGTTTTTTCCACTGTATCACCTTATCAAGATGTTTAGGGGAGGGGGTCGGGGGGGAGTAACGTTTCCACCGCTGGCTCTGATACTCTGACGACGCCTGACAGCATAACACTATAACATTGATACGATATTAGACAGTGTATACACTACAGTAGCCTATACATACTGTATTTACTACAGTGCAACAGTGACGTGGTACCAGGGGAGATTTTCAACTTGAACCGAAATGATGCTGTCATTAGCTACCCCACCGTGAGGGCTAACGGACATTAGCTTGTCTTAAAACCTGACTGCAAGAGAAAAAACACCACATTAACTGACTATAATGGGACTGTAGCTTGATTCGCCTTAAATGGTCCGACGGAAGGACATTTAGTTTGGGCCAGTAAGTGCGTAACGACAAGACGCACCGTTATATGAATGGTGTAGTAAAGCTCGCGGTAGTTAGCAGCTAGCACGAGTGTGTTGTGTTGTTTAGCCCCGGCTAAAGCTTCTGCAGCCCAAACAGTGCTACTGGAGGTGACACCAGATACAGTATAACAGCACGGCCTGTAAATACAGACCCACGTTTAGTTTTCCTTTTTTTGTATTTACCTGAGCTGTGTTTAGCGTCGTAGCTGTCGGTGTTAACTCGTCACAACCATTTCATCAGGGCAGAAAACATAACATAAACACCAAACAAACCCGCCCCCATGTTATGCGCATGCGCAGCAGATTAAAATCAACCCCATTAAAAACAACGGTATAATCCTGGATTTGTTTCCCTCATGAAAGGCGCATCATCATATAAACTGTAGAGAATTACTTCTACAATTACGTTTTTGATTCTATCGCAAATGCGAAATGAGAGATGTAATTCCATGTACTAAACACTAGATGGAAGCGTGCATCTAGTACAGTGACAATGTAGCTACAGCAGGAAAATGCTGCGCACTCTTGCTGTGATGAGATCATGCAAGCCAAGAGTGTCCCTCTCAATATATCAGACATCTCAACCTAATTCTTGGCCTGCACCAAACATCCTCACTTGTGATCAATTGCCACTTAATAATTCACTGATTCTTGAGACTTCGGCAAAAACATGTCCCACTAAGAGTAGTGACAATATCTATGAAAATTAATCACATTTTCTGATTTAGAATACTGAAGGTTGATCATCTGATAATGTTTTCCACAAATATAACACATTTTTCATATTTTTGTTGATATTTGTATTAATTATTTGATTATATACAAGGCCAGTACCCACAAAAGCACATGTCCTCTGACAAGTTCATATTATTTCAATTTAATTTTAAACTGTGAAAAAGTTATTTAAAATGCATAATATATAGGGATGAACAAGCAAATTTTAAAAAGCATTTAAAACTAAAATCAATGGATTTTCAAAAATATTTAATTAAAGTTTGTGGCTGCCAAAAATGCGTTCCAGGTTTTTGTCAACACAGTCAGATTTTTATGAATAAGCTTTTAAATGGCGGCACGGTGGCACAGTGGTTAGCCCTGTTGCCTCACAGCAAGAAGGTCCTGGGTTCGAATCCCGGGCCGCCCAGGGCCTTTCTGTGTGGAGTTTGCATGTTCTCCCCGTGTCTGCGTGGGTTTCCTCCAGGTGCTCCGGTTTCCCCCACCACTAAAAACATGTCGGCTAGGTTAATCCTCCAGTCAGTGCCCCTGACCAAAGGCACTGGCTCATAATCTGGAGTTGGTCCCCGGGCGCTGCACCGCGGCTGCCCACTGCTCCTCAGGGATGGGTTAAATGCAGAGAAAGAATTTCACTGTACTAGCTGTATATGTGACTAATAAAGTACCTTTAAATCAGGCAACTACATGGTCAGCTGTATTCCTGAGGACCCCTTTCCACTCTGCTACATCCACTAAATGACATAACATCACACAGGCTCCTATAAGTTTGCTATTTTTCCAATAATCTTCACATATTTATTGATATTGCTAGTGTCACAAACATGACGTGTCAACACTGTCTCTTTCGTATATGGAAAATTCTTCTAGATTATGACACAGATGTAAGTAAGAGTGAATTAGAGCTAGCTAGCAACAGAGAGAAAACAAAATGGCTCCTGTTTAGAGTTCATGCATTTTATCTAAAAAACTGTGTTTTTGTCAACACTGTCAGACGTCAACACTGTCAGGTTCTCTGTCTGACTGTGGTGACACATATATGACAGTGTTGACAAAAATATCCAAATCATCCACAATGGAGGCTAAAATATAATAATGAAGCCTAATAATTAATGTTTACAATAAACAGTATTAGTAGTAATTTGATGTGTAATAAATCTTTATCCTCTTTATTAACAATATACATAATTTTTCTTCTACACTTAGGCCATGTTACACATATTCACATTGGTCAAATTTCATAATATAATTAAAATGTTTATTTTATTTTATTCAATTGAATGTACTTACAATTAAATATAGAATTGAATACACTTGGTGATTTACTGATGAAAATGTTGCATGCATTTTAAGGAAGTATGGTGAGGCCCGGGAGCCCAGATGACAGATATTTTGCATAAAAACACACCCACAAATTACGTCAGGATTGAAGCTGAACCAACTAGTGGTACCAAGCAGTAACAGCATGAGGCAGTAGATTTTAAAGATATGGGCTGTTTTATTTAGCAATGTTACCTGTCGCAATGATGCGACCTTGGCGTCTATAGGGTGAAGCCACTGTCACCACTGTCAGACTCTGTCACCACTGTCAGACTCCGTCACCACTGTCAGATTAAAGTTTTTTTTTTGTTGTGAAATAGTATGTTTTCAACCTGTTATTCCAAAGCAGGTGATATACTAAAGGAACCTTTTTCTTTAAATCCAAAAATGTGTTCATTTGTGTTCAAAACTGTCATTTCCTATATTTAATTCAAATAATAAGACTCACATGATGTCAGAGTTTTCAAAGTGCACACGTAAAACAGCATAAAAAGTGATTAAAAGAGAATATTAAACATTTAGCAACAATATTGTGTACTTAAGGTAAAGGCATATTCTATAAACTGTTCTAAATCTATATCAGACCAAATAAATAGCAATAATTCCCTTTTTCTTGTGTCTGACTGTGTTGACAAAAATTAAGTAATGGCCTGAAAAACACACATTTTATGAAAAAATTACAAAGTCAGGAGGTTGCACCGAATCATTAGTTGATTGCTGAGAATTTGTTCTATAAACATATAAGTATAGATTTCTTAATGTTTGATTTTTTTTATTTTCAAAAATAAAACCTGTTTTATCCAAATTCTCAAGAATCAGTGAATTGTTATGCCAGCTGCTGAGAGTAGGAGGTAGAATAAACAAAAGTGCAATGCCAGTGCACCAGAAAAACCCAATTATTCTCCCTAAAGGGTCTCACACATCTCACCTCATCCTACAACATATCCATCATCAAGTTGGACACTCAGGAAGAAGTCATATGCTTTCCAGGCTAAGGCAAAGGTTTTGGCTCCCTCATGCAAACTCCAGCGAGGAAAATCATCAGAAACTGTGTATTTTGCAGACGCATGCAGGCACGACCTGGAGAACAGAAAATGGCAGATCTTCCTGCGGATCGATTGTATCCAGACTTACCACCTTTAGTCACGTTGGCATTGACTACTTTGGTCCCATTGAAGTGAAGAGGGGACGAGCTCAAGTGAAACGTTGGGGGGTCATCTTCACCTGCCTGGTGAGTCGAGCTATCCACCTGGAGATGGCAAATTTCCTCACCACAGACTCATGCATAAACGCTATACGCAGATTCATCTGCAGAAGAGGATCAGTTGTAAGTATCAGGACTGACTGTGGGACAAATTTCATCGGGGCCCAAAGGGAACTGCAAGAAGCTCTGAAAGAGCTAAATCATCAGAAAATTCAAAACACCTTTCTGACAGAAGGAATAAAATGGATTTTTAATCCTCCTTTTGGAGCCCACTACGGCGGAGTCTGGGAGAGACTGATTAAACTAGTCAAAAAGATCCTCACATCTGTTCTAAAACAACAAACACTGGACGATGAAACTCTATCAACAGCGCTGTGTGAAGTAGAAGCCATCCTAAATGACCAACCAATAACTACAGTGTCAAGTGACCCCAATGATTTGGAACCGCTAACCCCAAACCATTTGCTTCAGCTGAAGGCGAAAACAACAATGCCACCAGGAGTTTTTGAAAAACATGATCAATATTCCAGAAAGAGATGGAGACAGACACAATATCTTGCAGATCTCTTCTGGAGACGTTGGACAAAAGAATATCTTCCGCTCATGCAGGAAAGAAGCAAGTGGAACAGCATAAGAAGGAACTTGAGTCCTGGGGATCTGGTCGTCATCGTTGACAACACAGCACCAAGGAACTCATGGATGATGGGCCTTGTCATGAAGACATTTCCAGATGACAAGGGCTTCGTGAGAAGTGTTTTGGTCAAAACCAAAACCAGTTTGATTCAACGACCGATAGACAAGCTCTGTCTTCTAATGGAGGCAGCAGGATGAACGGAGGGAGGCCGTGATCTTCCAGCCTTCACTATGGACTGTTTCAAATATTTTGACATGATTATGAACTTTGACATGATTATGAACTTTGACATGATTATGAACTTTGATAGGACAGAAAGTCATCATTAAGTAACTGAATGAACTTTGAATTTGAAGAAGTATAATTAATTTCCATTATGTAATTATTCTATGGGCTCCTTTGAATTTTATTTGTGTAATTGTTTTGCTAAAGCCAACAATTAGGGGCCGGGATGTTGGAGCCTATTTAGATAATATTATTCTTTGTGATTGCTTCTGATTGATTATGGTAAAATAATAATTATTTACACTATTTATTTATTATTGTTTTTCTGTAGCCACAGTCAGGGCCCTCCTCCTTGTCAGGCGACCCTCCTCCCGTGATTTGGGAGTGAGGACAGCTGGTTCTGGAAGTGATTTTCTTTTGTCTATGGAAGGAGTGAGGAGTGATATAGTTTTTTGATCGCTAAATTACAGTTTATTTTGTTTATCTGTTTGAAGTCAACCCGGAGATGAGATCGTTTTTGTTTCTGTAAATAAATCGTTATACTTTTGATTGAAACTATCCCTCCGCGAGTGCTTTTTATTTAGTGAGTCTTAGACCTCCTCCTCACACACTGCTCTAATGTTTTTGACCATCACTTTTTTGGAACACAAGAGTAGCCACAACAGCTGCTGTCAATATGCAGCCATTGTGATTAGTCATTGGTGGGAAAATGTGATGTGTGATAAATAATATAAATTGAGGCTATTTTCCAATATGGGTTTACTAATGAATTATACAAATGAGCCACCATGTATAATGCTAGGCCTTTGGAATTATCAGTGTTAATTAGTTACACCAGTGCTGTTCTAGATTAAAATGTTGTCATATTTGTTAATGTTCTTATTTTGTATCATTTATCATTTTTTGGTGGGATGTTACTAATTTATTTTTTGCCATCAGCATTGTCTCCCTTAGCTGCTCTGATGCCAGTAAGATAGGGCTAATTGTTCCTATCTCTCTCACCCCATGGGGCACAGTTCAGTCTGTTCCAGTCACTTCTGTTAGTGGAGTCATGTAGAGCTGCAGGAATAACTGAAAGTGTCTTTTCATCTTTATTTTGTCCTCTCACCACCATTCCTGCTCCAACTTTGACACAGATTTCAAATACATAATGAGGTGTTCACCTCCCCAAACAGCACACTGGTAGCAGCAACACTGGATTCTTTGGCACACAATGAGGAGCTTAGTGGGAAAAAAACAGTGTCCAGCAGAGATTGTGTGAAATGAAGGTGGTGGGTTAGATTTAAATGGAACATTTTAAAACAGAGCTTACTGTACGTTTCATAAGGGTCTATTATCTAAGACATCCCAGCATACACAGGCCCAAATTATAGGCATGGTCACAGTTGATTGCAGTACACAGATGTCAGTTCACAACGGGTGTTCAATTACAGACATTAATCTTTCCCTATCCAACCTTTTTACCTTGTTATTACCACCCAATTTCATTGGTTTGTTCTTTCTTCTTATTCTTATTTGGCAGAATATAGAGTTTAGAAATATGAAAACCATAAGACTCAGGCATTTATGTGCATGTTTTTGTGCAGGTAAAGTACAATATATATATATATATATATATATATATATATATATCTGTGCCACACATCACATTCATGAAAGCACTTCAATATTTTATTAAATGAGCTTTTAGAAAGGGAAAAAAAGGAAACAAGAGCCCACATGTTAGACAACTGTCCTGGAACCAGACTGCTGTAATTGGCTCACGTCAGCTGAGGAGACTGAGTGGGCTCCAAAGAAGAAGTTGGCCTGGCTGCTGGAGGTGGGATGTGATGTTTTTCTTTTTCTTTTTTACTTGCATGCGGAGGTGGATCTAAAAATGGACTGGAGGGATGGAGTTGGATGGTATGGCATGTTGTTAGTCTTGATGTGTTGTATATCAGTTGGCAATGGCAGAACAAGACAGACAGAAATGGAATCAGGTGAACGTGCAAACTGGATCATTTAAGTTCCACTTATTGCAATTTATTCAGTGTGATTAGAGTCTGCTTATTTGTTGTTAATTGTCTGACAGTATGCCTATACACCACTTCATATCCATTATATATAATTGAGGCACATACTTAGAAAGATAGATAGTCATCATTTATTTAAATGTTTATAAATCTAAACTGCAGACACTGACTTAACGTCCTTTGAGAGATCTTATGTCTTTCTGAGATTTAAAACCTGAATGTCAGCTTGAATTGATTTTCCCTTTATAGCCAAAAAAAAAAAAAAAAAAGCTGAAGCTCAGACAGGGAGAGCTTTCACAGACAGACAGTGTTGGCTCACAAACCTGCTGATGAACTCTGTGATGTTACTGATGTGCTGACATTTTACTGTGGCTCCGTCCTGGCTCTGCTTCCCCCGAGCCATGACCACGCTGCCACTCTTATTCACCATTACTCATCCCCCACTGAGCGAAGCCATCTCACAGCAGCAGCTAGCCACTCTATAACACCTCAGCCAGCAGCTCTGGCCCCGATACACTCTCCGTAGGACAAGCCAGATAACCTTTACACTGAGCTACTTGTGGGGAGGCAATGACTCACAAAATTCACACTCCCACTTGTTGCCGTGACACTCTTACAAGCTCACATCTGTGAATGCACTTGTGTGATTATTCCTTTGTCAAACATTGAATGTAGGCTACTATATACATTTAACATGTTTTTTTAAAGTGGTCTATAAATAAAACAGTTTCATGAAGCAACATTTCAATTAGTAAAACACTGTGCATTTGTTTGAGGTCTGCATCAGTAGGTTTCTATGGGCAGTAACTATTTATGATGGCTGATGACTGCTATTTTTCTGACGATGAAAAATATTGTACTTAGCACTGACAGCACTATCCTTCTAAAAAAAATTCCAAACCTGTCTCTTTATGTGACATTTTACACACCTTAATGGAAAGTTTGATTTGTTAATCAACCTTACATCTTGTCACAATTCATTATGGTCTACTAACTAAAAGTTTAATGGCTTTGTTGAATCAACGTTTTCACTGTGACATCATTTAGGTTTTTTGGATCCGTGAACTTAGTTCAAAATTTTGAATTATGAACTATGAACTGTTCATTTCAAAATTTGTGAACTGAACTTTGAACTAAGTGAACTTTTATTTCCCAACATGGCAGATAGCAGACAGCTGCCCTCCTCAACCAGAGTAAATCTTACATTGTGTTGCTTTGAGTGTTTCTGAAGAGTTCCCTACAGAAAAAATATACTTTGTTCCTTAGGTTTATTTGAAGTGGTAAAAATATCTCACCACACTTGTGTTCTTCATGTTTGTATATGGTATCAATCAGATTGTAAATTGTTGTTCTTTTTTTATGAAAGCAAAGGTAGCTGTAAATAAATCAAATTGGGATAGCAACAGAAAAAGGTACTACTGGCATATGTCTGCCTTTTGCTGCTATTGTGCTGCTCATACTCAAAAGACAGATTAGTTGTTTACTGGCAAGTACTCAGTTTCAGTCCTGTAAAGTGCACCAGCCCTTTGACTGGAAAAGAACTTGCTCATAAGCTGAACATTTCAGATGGCATATAAGGGCTTGGACCAATCTTTCTCATTAGCCTGATAATTTGTGAGGCTATTTGGGTGGGATAACCTCAGACTAATTCAGAGCTCAAAATTCACATTTGAGTCAGCATTTAATGTGGCAATTAGCCTGTTCACGACCATCATCATCGAATCTGTTATGAAACAGTTACATAATATCCTCATCTAAATGATTTCTCTCCCACACACGCTGTCTCATTCTTTGTGTCCTTTTATCTCTGTTTCCTGTTTAGTCTCTCTCTCTCTGTCTTTTTTTTTTTACAATATGTGTCTCTTTTTCATTCTTACTGTGTGACCTTCAGTTTAACATTTGGGGAGACTACTGCTGCACTCCTCCCTATTCCTTCGTTTTCTGACAGTTAGCTTCAGGGCAGCAGAGGGTTCATAGATACTGTACACTCTGACTACAGCGGGTCTGTTTTCCTTCTCTATTTTCACCAGTATTGCTCTTTTACTGTGACAGTCCTTCGAGGCAAACTATGGTTTATAACACAGTTTCTGTCCACCCGTCTCTCCGGCAATCCCCTTAGTGAGACGGCAATCTTCTGATAATCTGTGATAATGAGAGACAGTCTTTTTCATGTCAGTAGCTGCCAGGTGAAAGGTCCAGTGGCTACGACACTTTGAGAAACAGGGTTTTCTCCTACTCTAGAGCTACACTCAGCTCTGATCTGCTCCACCACCGGCTCTCATTACTCTCTCAGTGCTAAGATCCTCTTGACATTGGTATGTTTGAGATGGTAAGGGTGAGATTTTCAGGTAAAGTCCTTCACACCCTGTGGAATGTGTAATCTGTGCATGAAACCACTCACATCATGCCATGTTCCCTGCTCCTCCCATCTGGAATATAATGTGCAGGGGGCTATCAAGCTGAGGAAGCTGATACATTGATGAATTTTAAATGGATAATTCTACTCTTGCTACACCACATTTACATTTTTCCGTGGCACATGTGGAGATTATGATGACAAGTATGGCAGATTTATTATTGGTTATAGCTAGGTGGAATAAACTACAGCTCATGCTAAAATTACTGTAAAACCCTCTCTCTTTTCACACCAAAATTACCTTGTGCATGTTTTTATTTTTTTAATAAATAGCAGCATTTACTCCAAAGTTATTTTGCACATGTATGAATCCTGATTGTACCCTTTCCAACTGCCAACAGAAATCCTGATGTTTTTGTTTCAAAACAGAAAGAATCTCACATTGGACATGATGGCTAAAGCTAAGCAAAAAGGTTAAAGTTGCACCACTGGAAGAAAAAAAAAAGTTTGCATGTCCATTTGCTAATTAGCCTATAAAAATGTAATGAAATGCTATTTGTTCCAACAAACCAAAATCGTTGAATGCTTTGAATGTTTGTATTTTCAAACACTGCTTTCCTTTCACGTTAAAAAAGAAGTTGAAATGAGGAGTCATAGCAATTTAGCCACACACGCTAGTGTTTTATGTAGCCTACATCCTTTCCACAAAGACCAACTTTTACGCTTGTGTATATTGTGCTTTGACTTTATCTTGTGCAAATGAATGATTTGATACAAATGTGTCATTGAATTGACCAAAGAATAAGAAAATGTTGTGATTTGCTATTGCCAAATTGTGAAATTGCCTTGGCTGGAATAAATAAAAAGAAAAAAATATCAATTTGATTGGTATCCAGTTTAACACATGTGGAATTTGCTTAAATACATACACCATGGACAGATAGCCTACATATTTGGCCATTTGTGCTTAAAAGACAAAAACTCAAAATTCTCAAGAAGGAGAGTATGCCATGCCTTTATTTCAGCACTGTGACAAATCCCTCAGACTATCAACATCCACATCATAACCATACTTTATTCACTAAAAGGACCTGGCAGAGAACCGTCATTCATGGCATAAACACTACATGAAGTTCTATTCGTTACAGCATGTTTCCAGTGATTCTAGGGGCAGTTTCAGGTGCAAAAACTGTTGTATAGCCTGTAACATTATAGAATCCCCACCACATCTTCCATCACCAGTTTTAATCAGTGCTTCTGCATATTAACAAAGAACAAATGTTTGCAGCGGATCCCCCACTGTCTCCCAGTATTTCATTACATGATTATGTCACACAGTGGTCCTACTACAGTACATCTCATTCCCACAGTGTTAATAATGACACTGGAACAGGAAGGCAGATGTCTCCACCTTGTCATAGTGCAGCTCTGAGATTGAGAACACAACAGGAACAAAATGTATTATATGGCAGTATATACAAGTCACTTACTGGTTTAGCTTTCATTTTCACTTCACATTCTTTTTCACACATAGTAGGAGAACATATATGTTCTTGGATGTGAATGGGAAAAACATACATCAGAGGATACAGGAATAAATACGGATTTTAATGCATAATAATAATAATTTATATTTATATAGTTTTGATATAATATGTATGCAGATAGCTATGATTTCTGTCTGGTATATGATATAAAAATGGCAACTGCACGGGTTAAACTAGTCCCAGAAGTGTATCCATTTGTCAAGCGGTACCAGTAATGAATTTGCATGGGCCTCTCTGCAGCGCAGTTAACAATTTTGATGGTGAATAACCCAATCTCATTACAGTAGCATGGAGTTATTATTAGGACATGATGAGACCCAGAGGAATGAATACTTGAAAGAGTAACAGCCTGTCAAATTAATGTACCTGCATGAAGAGGTGTGTTTTGTGGCTGCATTGCCATAGAGTGTAGTATCTGTCATTTACAATGGAGTGTGAGCACACTAGGAGCCTGTCTGATCGTGTGAATGAGCTCCTCACACAAGGATTCAGAAACAGACTAGTCAGGAGTTGGTGGTTGTCTTCCTCGTCCTCCTGCATTTGTTGGAAGCCGTCAAGTATTGGAGCCGGGACTCGTGACAGCCGCTGTCACTTTGTCGCTGTGTCATTCTGAATGTGTGTTGTTGTCGGTGTAGTGGATTGAGGTGACGCAGAGGAGAGATTCCGTCGATGGCTTGATCTGCTGTCTTTCAAGTGCTTTATCCAGTTCCCCTCAGTTGTCTTCCTCGTATCATTGTGTCATCACGTCTATCTTCCTCAGCTCATCTGTAGACTATAGGGTACGCCCTCTATCTCCCCGTCTCTCTCTCTGCTGGGATGCAGCGGACGATCCTGGACTATAGAGGCAGATGGATGTGCATGGCAGAGCTATTGGGACGTGCAGCCACAATATAGATGGCACTCTCCTTTAGAAAGTCTGCCCAGGTCACTGGCCTGTTAAAAAAATAGTTTTTATTTGTCATGTATTAACCATAATTATCAGTATGCAATCATTTATTTTCAATTTATGAAAAAAAAAATCTTATACATGCTTACAATTACAGTATTGCTGGGAAGGATAAAAGCATGAAACATGAACCGTTCATACAAAAAACAGAGGACTATTGTTTATTTCACTATAGTTTGTCATTTCTATTTTAAAATTTTTATATCAAGAGACCAAAACAAATTGAGCATAACCATACTCATAATAATGCTAATTGTTTGTGTAGCCAAAGCCAGATATGTTATTTGCCTGCCTTGACCTTCATTCATTAACATCATTCAAAGAGAATGAGTGCTGCAGACGTTGAGTTAACCCACATCTTGCTGCCATAAATATGCACTGTAACAAACTAAATGTATTACTGCATAGTTTAAAATAGTTACCAACAAATTTAATTTTTACTCTTGGATGAGTAATATTTGCATTTGCAACAACAACTTAATTGTACTCAATAGATAAGGTTGATTTGACTTAGAAAAGTATGAGCCATGTCTTTCTCACACAAAAACCTTGGTCTGATCCTTTGGATTTATGAGTCTATTTAAAAATCTTGCCAAGAAGAAAACTTGTCAGGATATACCGAGGGGTATTCGTCTTCATTTGGAAGGACAACAAAGCCTGAGGCAAAGAAGGTCATCGCCGCCTATGCAGCACTCCCGGGTTGTATTGTTTCTCCTAAAATGAATCCCTCAGCTGCTGCCCGGGAAATACAAAACTCGTCTTTGCACAGAGGGGACCACTGTGGGGTCACAACCGCTATGTGTGGGCCGGCCTAGTGGAAAAGTCTCTGTGGTGGCATGGGGAGCAAGGTTATGCAAATTTCACCACTTAAGGGATTTCACAGGCCTGTTATGCTTGTAAGATCCTGAGAGAATACAGCTTCACCGAGCTGATATTTACTGCAGGGATAATACAATATAATTCTGCCCACCCTGCCTTACACACACTCATACCATACTATATACAGCAAAAGGACAAACCTGTTTTCACCAGTCCTTTCGCTGTCAGAGCTGCCTGGACTGCTCTCACATATGGGGCCAACTTGACTTATACTGTGTCAAAGGACAAAGGATAGAAACAACAGACAAAGTCACAAAGTGTAAGAAAAGTTTAAGTTAACTGAAACATTTGTCAGTGAAAGACAAGATTCTTGGGCTGAAAAAAAGTTATTTTATAATAAAAATGCAATTATTTCATCACACCATGTATTTGATGAATAGAGCACTTTAGTTGATTTTGCCTGGATAAGGATTTCCAGCCCTATATTTTTAAAAAACATAACAATCTGTTATGTTGCGAGCATGTAATTTCCCAAGCAGACATCAGGACACCCTGTAGAACCCATTTTATGTTTAAAATGTAATCATGACATTGAAAAGTAACTGAACAAATGTTGAATATTGAATTGAATACCCAATTTTCCAAGAAGTCTTTTAGACTAGAGGCCTAAAAGGAAAATTATAATTATCTCACTATGTCATAGAACACAGGAAAGCACTGCTTGGTGGCTTGGCTTTAAAGATTAATTGATAATCATTTCATCAATATTCTCAATGCTCTGCCTTTCACCTCATACTGTCCCAAATAAGAGGGTTATCACAGTGTAAATTCAAATTTGACACCTCAGCAGATGGAGTTTTCTCAGTTCAAAATGACTTGGAAGGTGGAGATTTTTATCCAAACACCTAACGTAAACTATGTTTTGGGCTGGATTTTCTTTTTAAACCAAATACATTTTATGAAGCATTTTACATTTCACACCTAAATGGCTGTCTTCCACACCTACTGTATGAGTCATGGGCTTCTGATATTTCAGATTGAACAGAAGCTCCACTGATTAGCCATCACACTGATGGCTCCTTCAAAAACTCCTTTTCACTTTCACACTGTAGCGAATGAGAATGTCTCTAATCCAGTAATCAAAGTGAGCAGACGTTTCTGACTCATTTGAAATGATTTGCTTTATGATGAGAATGAGTGAAGTGACATTTTAGTGTTGTGTCGGCCTGATGAGCACTCATAACCCCCTTGGTCTGCTTTGATAAATGAGGCTGTAAAACAAAAGAGAACAATACGTTTTCTTTTGATCCCTATAAATAGAGGTCAGCATCCATGCTTCAGTAAAACAAGATCTAATGATATGAAGGACTCATATTCTGCTCATTAAACTCCATTCAAGGATGCATTTGTCTTTGATTGCTATATGTTCAGAAAGAGTTCCACTTTGTTGCTAAGAGGCTGCTTTTTCTTTCTTTTTTTTAGAGGAAGTGTTGAATTACTAATGACATCTAAACTGAGGGGATGTCCAAGAATACTTGAGGATTTCAGAGTACTTGAGGGTGCTGAAGTGAGGAAAAGAAGACAAGCCATGCAGTGCTGAGTCACACTCACCCACAATTCATAGGAGAGCAGAGTCCCATGAGTCTGTGGGGAATGCTGCATGTTGAATAGGTGAGAGGGATGGAATGGCACAGCATATAGGAGATTGATTTGACAGCACAAGAGATTATAAGCAGTAACAAGCACATGCACAGACATACAGAATACACACACGCACACACACACACACACACACACACACACACACACACACACACACACACACACACACTCGTGCTGAGAAGTGCATTTGTTCCAGTACAAGCCTTACATGCTATTTTTCCACCATATTTCAGAGGAACAGCTTGTACTCTTTAGGATTCAGATTGTACTAAAAATTAGCTTCACGTCAACAACACTAAAATGCTGCTCTGTATTAATTATTAGTAATATTAGTCCAAAAATATAATAGGAATCATCATTGTGAGTAGGCACATCTATGATAAATACTAGTGCCTTTTTTTACCATACTGTACAAAGGTCCTGATTTTTCCACTCATGTCATTTTGATGTGTTGGTTTGTTTGTTTGTTTGTTTGTTTATGTTTGATTATGCAGAAATCACTGAACCATTTTGACCTGAAGTTGATGGAGGGATGAAGTACTGCCTTTAGAAAAACCCATCCAATTTGGGGGGGCAGGTTTGGATAATTTACGAATTTTTATTACTGATTTATTACTCCTGAAACCAGATCTACAAGTGACAGATTTTGTGATGTAATGAGCACATGTATTTGTTTGTTTTTTCTGGGTTTTGTTTTGCAGCTGGATTTTGAAAAAGGCTTAAACTGATCCATGGCCCTGTGTGGCTCGGTTGGTTGAGCAGGTGCCCCACATGCTGCACTCAGCTCCGGTTCGAATCCGGCATTGGGCTGTCCTTTACTGCATGTCATTCCCCATCTCTCTGCCTCCCCATTTCCTGTCTCTCTCAACTGTACTATCAAATAAAGGCAAAATAAAAGCCCCAAAAATATTGGGGCAGAACTTAAATTGTTCCAGGACATTTCTCTTGTGAAAGAATAAATAACACATTATAATGGTGATAAAGATCCATATGACTCTCTGAAATCTGGCACAGAGCCAGATGATCTAGATCTCACAGACTTGTGTGGGATTGTTTTATTGAACTGCCCTTCCTTGTACACACTCTATCTACCCATTTCAGCAGCAGAACTTCACTTGATCTTTACTGAAGAAAGTAAATCATCTTTGTATTGAGTCATACAAAGACAAGGAAAAGATAACAGTATACCCGTGAATTGTTCAGAGAAAAAAAATCATTCATCTAAATGTGTCAATGTATTAATAGCAGGAATACTAAACTTCAAGCTGACAGGCAGTTAAAAGCCTGCTACTGACATGCGTGACAGCACAGAATACATTATTTAATCAAACTTATGGTACCCTTAATACTGTAGGAACGGAGCAGCAACCTATACAGCTTGTTTTACTACAGTAAGATTCTCATGAATATGATTTTAATGTATTTGATTTTGTAAAATCAAAAACACTTTATTTAAGATTAAAGCAGAAGTAAGTGATATATTTGTGTTAATATAAGTCTTAAATAGTTATATCTTCCGACAGCAATCACTTACATAGAGTGTTTGGACTGAAACACGGGTCTCTCAGTCACTCTGCTCTGCTCTGAGCCGAGGAGAAAACATTTATCGTATCCTACAGTTTTTATCCAATGAGGAGAGAGAACGGCATGCAGGGCTGTGTGTGCAGCCAAGGGACGCCGTGAATGTGGCGACGTAGGGACGAGGACTGTTATGGTGCGTTCAAGGAAACTCGTATTTTTCCGACCGTGAAGTCGTACCAGTTCGATCTGGTACGAGTTCACGGGTCGGAAGTTACGAGTGGCCGTTATAGTGACTTTCACCGGTAAAACAGGTCGGAAAAACACGAGTGGGTTGTCTGGAACGCTACAAAGTCGTAAGTTGTGACTTGAAGCTGTAATTTACGATTTCAAAAGCCTGCCTGGAACGCAGCATTAGCGAAAACGACCGGACCACTTACTTCTGCTTTAAGTTTGTTGCTTATCACCTCTCTTCGCTTTTTCTTTGCAGGATTGTACTGGTTTAAATTTGTTATGTCTGCATCAGGCCAAAGTCCCAATCAGAATGGCTCTGATTCTTCAGTTTTCAGTTTCAGCTGGAAGTTCTCCTGCAGCTTGACAGAGAAACAACATTGCTATGCTCCACTCCCAATAGTCTAGGGCACATTGGCTAGTCAGACACTTTCAGTGTCAGTGTAAGATAAAGAAGTAAACAGAAGGTCACTGTGGGAATGGGAACCAGATCTCCAAGCTGTAGTGGGTTTGTTTGTGCTGCACAACATTTGTGGACCTTAAGTCAAAGCAGATCCCTGAAGGGTAGCTGTGGTTTTTGATTCAGCACAGTAGCCAGAGGATATTTTAAATAATAAATGCTCACAATGGTATGAAAAGTAAAGGAGGGTAGAGATGTTAGACTCCTGTTTTACTTTGGAAGTTTGTCACTGTAGACATACACTGTATAATCTATGCTGAAAGCCTTGTGTAGGCAGCTTCCAGAGTATTTAATTTTACTTATTTGATCCATGAACAATCTTCATTTTATCATATTGGAAGAAAGGCATGACATATGCTAATTAGGTTATCATACTTGACTCTAGACTCGCTTTAATTTTCCCTTTCAGGGATGTAATCACTGCTACACTGTTTTTTTTTCTTCTTTTTTTTGTAAAATGGGACAACTTTATTGCAGGTATTTAGTGGTGGTGAAGTTTCATGAGGTCAAAACACTGTATATCAATGACAGACATAAAATAACACCTAACACTTTTGTGAGAATGCCAAAAATTGTGAAATAAATGCATAGAATACTAAAATATTTAATGATTTCTTTTAAAATACAGAAATTAAATCAAATTTGAAAAGTATGCAAAAGTGTAATTGAAGAAATCCAACTCTAAGAAACCGTGTCCATAATGTGGGAGCCTTGCCTGGGTTAGTGTCATGCAAAGTTAAGTAGTGAAACCATAATTAGTTTTTAATCATAAGCTAGAATTATCTGAGGCCTTGATCTCATCCTGTACCATTGTAGAAATTATCAAATATTTAGTAAGCTATGAAAAAAGACAGAGTAAACCAGTTAAATATGCTATTTGTAAGTTTTCTCTGACAAACATAGTGGGCTCTAGTTTCATAGACCTGTCCTGGGAGGAGGTTATTAATATTGTTGATCAGGTTTGCCCTGATACACTAAGAACCGTTGCCCAGTGTGAAAAAAAACAAACAAACAAAAGAATACACCCTTTTTCCCACTAATAAAGATGCTCACATTTAGTAACCTATATTTAAACCCTGTGTAACAAAGATGAGTAGTGTGCACAGATCACAACATAAACAAATACCATGCGTAACAGGGATGAAATCAGAAGCAGGTGTGTGTGAAGGACGTATCGCCAAGCTCCATGGCCTGGCCCTTGTCTGCGAGCGCCTCTCTGTCTTTTTCCCTTTTCTTTTGAATTTTCTGAGATGAGAGATGCCGAATATATACTCACTATATGATGCCGAGGCTGTTTGTGATTGGCTGAGAGAGATGTGAACTTGAATTTAGCATCGCGTTTTATTCTGTGTTAATTCAGTCAGTCAGAGTTTCCATTATGTCTGCCAACCGCCTTTGATCTAACATCGGTATGACGGGAGAATAAATATAGATATAAATTAACGTGCTGATTCCGTTAGTTGTGTTAAATAGTGGTTGTCGTGATTATTTATTGCATTTAAATGTGCCTGACATTGTGGAAACCTCCTTTAGCGGTATTTAGGGTCGTTTTTGGCAACTAATTTTGACTGCTGTAAAAATATATCAGATAAATATTTTTTTCAATTTTATTTGCATAAATCTGTTAATCAACTTCAGTCTTGATCAAAACTACTAAACAAAATTTTTTAAATTCAAAATTTTAACCCTTTGAATGCCAATTGAAAAAAACCAAGTCACTGATATGGGAAAAAATACACACAAAATGAGCTATTTTCAATATAAAAAGTGATTGGACAAAGAAAATTTTTTTTCATGCTATCACAGTCTTGGATATGTCAAAGATTAGTAACAGAATTGGTTTTGATGCCTATTTAGTTTTTGTGCAGCAACAGATATTTCAAAAAAACTTCCTTTAGCGGTATTAGGGTCGTTTTTTGGCAACAAATTTTGACTGCTGGTAAAAATATATCAGGATAAATATTTTTTTCAAATTTTTTTGCATAAATCTGTAATCAACTTCAGTCTTGATCAAAACTACTGAAAAAATTTTTTAATTCAAAATTTTAACCCTTTGAATGCCAATTGAAAAAACCAAGTCACTGATATGGGAAAAAATACACACAAAATGGGGCTATTTTCAATATAAAAATGTGATTGGACAAAGAACATTTTTTCATGCTATCACAGTCTTGGATATGTTCAAAGAGATAGTACATAATTGGTTTTGATGCCTATTTAGTTTTTGTGCAGCAACAGATTTTCAAAAAAACTCCTTTAGCGGTATTAGGGTCGTTTTTGGCAACACATTTTTGACTGCTGTAATAAAATATATCAGAATAAAATATTTTTCAAAATTTTTTTGCATAGATCTGTTAATCAACTTCAGTCTTGATCAAAACTACTAAATATTTTTTTAAAAAATCAAAATTTAACCCTTTGAATGCCAATTGAAAAAAAACAAAGTCACTGATATGGGAAAAAATACACACAAAATGAGCTATTTTCAATGTAAAAAGTGATTGGACAAAGAATTTTTTTTTCATGTTATCACAGTCTTGGACATGTCTTAGATTAGTAACATCAATGACTTTTATGCATATTTAGTTTTCGTGCGGCAACAGATTTTCTTTAAAAAAAATCCTTAGTGGCAGTTTTTGCCCCATTGACTCCCTTATAACCACATGTTTGAATGCAGAGACATGACACCGTATATAAATATAATTTTTACAGTCAGGGTGATCAACCCTGTTCAGAAGGGATCAAATTAGGTAATTTTACTGTTGATCACCTGGTTCACCCATTTACCCATTACTTAGGCCTGTTGTATTACTAGCCTAGTTTCTGTATCTGTATAATGGTGTTTATGAGCATATTTGTGTGTGTGTGTGTGTGTGTGTGTGTGTGAAGTTCTGAGTGCCAAGGCTCCTCTTCTCAAGATCAAAAGGCCACCTGGCCAGCAGTTGCATAATCACACTTACACTTTGTTATTGTGTTATTGCAAAACGGATCTGGGTTTCGATCCGTTTTGCAAAAATCGGATTTCATGTGATTTGGGACTGTTCAGACTTCAAAAGAGTCATCCGGTTCCAATCCAATCTGGATGGGCTAAAAATCGGATTTTTGCTGGCAGTCTGAACGCGGCCTTAGGTGTGTGACCTTTGTGCACCGACCTTGATATAGCCAAAAAATCAAAACATGCACCCCGGCTCTCAGAACTACAAAGAGTCTACATACAGTAAACAAAAACAAAGTGTAAGTGTGATTATGCAACTGCTGGCCAGGTGGCCTTTTGATCTTGAGAAGAGGAGCCTTGGCACTCAGAACTTCACACACACACACACACACACACACACACACACAAATATGCTCATAAACACCATTATACAGATACAGAAACTAGGCTAGTAATACAACAGGCCTAAGTAATGGGTAAATGGGTGAACCAGGTGATCAACAGTAAAATTACCTAATTTGATCCCTTCTGAACAGGGTTGATCACCCTGACTGTAAAAATTATATTTATATACGGTGTCATGTCTCTGCATTCAAAACATGTGGTTATAATGGGAGTCAATGGAGCAAAAACAGCCACTAAGGATTTTTTTTTAGAAAATCTGTTGCTGCACGAAAACTAAATATGCATAAAAGTCATTGATGTTACTAATCTAAGACATGTCCAAGACTGTGATAACATGAAAAAAAAAATTCTTTGTCCAATCACTTTTTACATTGAAAATAGCTCATTTTGTGTGTATTTTTTCCCATATCAGTGACCTTGTTTTTTCAATTGGCATTCAAAGGGTTAAAATTTTGATTTTTAAAAAAATATTTAGTAGTTTTGATCAAGACTGAAGTTGATTAACAGATTTATGCAAAAAAATTTGAAAAAAATATTTATCTGATATATTTTTACAGCAGTCAAAATGTGTTGCCAAAAACGACCCTAATACCGCTAAAGGAAGTTTTTTTGAAAATCTGTTGCTGCACAAAAACTAAATATGCATCAAAACCAATTATGTTACTAATCTTTGACATATCCAAGGCTGTGATAGCATGAAAAAAAAATCCTGTCTCCGATCACTTTTTATATTGAAAAATGCTCATTTTGTGTTTTTCCCCTTCCAAAATCAGTGACTTCATCTTCTAAATTGGCACTTAAAGGGTTAAAAATCCTGAATTTTTTTTTAAATATTTAGTAGTTTTTGATTAGGACTGAAGTTGCTTAACAGATTTATGCAAAAAAAAGTAGAAAGAAATATTAATCTGATATATTTTTACAGCAGA